>NC_089197.1:17018455-17355074 GCF_963930695.1 Labrus bergylta
TATGGGTGCAGGCCATGCACATAGCTTGTCAAAAGCCCTCCTCATTCATTTGTAAGAGCCCATATATAAGAAACAACTTAATAAGAGAGTGGTGCATGACAATTAAATGCATTTTACTTATTGTGATTCAGGGAGGCTTTTGCGATTGGTTTTATCACACATGGTCTTAATGTGATGACATTGAAAATACAATTTATTGTGCAGCCCTGGTTGAAAGTTCAGGACAATAAAAGTAGCCGATACCCATAGATACTGAATAGGCTTATATTGGTCAATATTATCGTCCAGCCGATTAATCAGTCGGGCTCTAATAGATGTAATCACACCTCCAAAAAATGTCCTATGTCATGTGGATCTAGCTCAGAGTATTTTGTCCAAAATCCAACCTTTTTATTACCTAGTTATCTAAACTGACATACTACTTTGAGTACCAGACACTCAAGACTTTTTTGTGCTGACCTTTCTTAGTGTTTTGAATCTTTACATTTTCACTTTCATCTCATTTTCATTTTCAAAGGCGTTAGGTATTGTTCTGTTTTTTTTCTTCTTTAATACAATATCTTAAAAAGACAGCAAAGTACACTGAGGGCATCATGCCTCCAAGAGAACTGTGAATTAAAAAAAACAACTCTCCAAACAGTTTCCTAATGTTTAACTGCCAGAGACACAAAGGCAAAGAACATCTTGTTACTTATTCAAGCTGAGAGCTGCATACAGATGATGTTCCTGTGATAGTACAGCCTAGTCTTGACACCTTTAGTCCTACCCTTTCATCAGATGATATTTTTAACAACATTCATAACATGTAACTGAAAAGAATGCAGTAAACGACCCTGGTAAAATATGTTACATTAACTTTCAGCTCAATAGGTGGCACTGTAATACCACTATATAATTGTTAGAAATTATATTAAAGTCCCTTTTTATGTGTAAGGCTGTTTTTGGAGCTGCCTGTTAAACTCTAATGAAATAATGGAACAGAAGACATGTTAATGCACTGTTCTACCTTCTTATCAGAGTCCAAAAGATAGGTTGGGAATAAGATAAACTGGACTGTACTTTTTTAAGATCCGTCTTTAATACGTCTTATTAATGTAATGGATGTTTAATTTCTTATTTTGTACAGTGTCTTAGTGTTAATGGGCAGGGAAGCTGACCTTTGATGCCCAAATGAGGAACTGTGAATGACTTGAGGATAAATAAGCATTTCATTTATCTGCCCCCCCCCCCAAAGTTACTCTGCTTAATGGCTTTTCAGTCGTGGCCTATGATACTATCTGTGAGGTAGTGCTGAAATGGTAAGGAGATAATTTACGAGGGGATTTCTGCAGGACATGTTTATGTTGCTGTTAAAAGTCACAAAAGAAAATTTGACATAAAAACACATCCTTCATTTGTTAAGATGAGCCCTCTGTAATAGTTGATTTTCTTAGTGATAGGTCTTTATAGACTTTCTAGGCTTATTCAGTTGCTGTGTGTCCTAAAACAAAAGTATTCAAACCAGTTAGAAGTTGTGTTCATGAATTACATTCCCTAATCTGATGTCTGTAGATGCTTTCTTGGTTTGGGTTGGGTCTTAAAGTATTTAATTGTTGCTGTTCCTCACCTCCATGAAGTACTCTCTTTCAGTGTTTACCTCACAAATTTCTGTTGTTGATTATGTGTGCAGTGTTTTACAAATCAGCGGTCTCTCCGAGTTGTGGGTTACTTGTCTCAGTTAATTGAAAAAGATGTTATCACAGTTTAATTAAATGAGCAGGGTGATAGCGGAAAGTAAAATGAATTCACCACAGTTGACAAATGACTGTTGTCAGGGCTTCTATTTTGTCCATTGAAATGAAAGATTTGCGTTAGTGAGATCCTGAAAAAACGTGGTAAACACAAGGCTTTACTGGTTGACATACCCTTGCTTTAGGGCAAACAATTCTGTTGTTGTCCAGTGTTTCCCCTAGGTTTACAGCGTTGGGTGGGGGGAGACACGCCGACACAAACACTTAGGGCCGCCCCCCTAATATAATGGTATGGGAAACACTGTTGTCGGTTGTTTGGTTAGGCTATAGAAAAATCTATAGAGGCAACCAGCTATCCCAATACTCTTGAGTTGTGACTAAATACATTTGATTAGACACAACAACATCATTAAAAACTGAAAAAGGCAAAGGTACAGGTACAAGACTGTACATGTTTTGTTTTTGGAGTCAAGGAACTACCCGTCCCACAACCGAATGATATCGCTTCTTCTTAAATGTAACTTTTGTCATTGTTATAGAGTTGAGACTACAAGTGTTGTAATATATTGTACTTTGTGTTGTGTGAATATATAAATTACATTCACTGCGGCATAACAAGGGTATCAGTACATTTTGTCTTGGCTAACTCAGTCGGAAATTCCGAGTTGCCGGTCTGATACGTCATCAGGAACGCCCCCTGAAGTTGGAATTCTGACTTGGAAACTCTGAGAATCTTCAGTAGCCCGAGTTCAGATCCGATATGGCTGCTACGTGCATCGACAGGGATGTTTAATCTGTAACGGTTGTGTTTATTAGCGGTTTAGTCGTCTTTTTGTGTAATTAAATCAATCACACCGATGGTATTGTGTAAGTTCTCTCTGTGGAGGTTTTGTCATGTTATCTTTGGTCAGAAACTATCATGTAGTGTGTTGTCATTGTCTGGTATTGGCTAACAAAACAAAGGTACTCCTAGAGGCGTCCATGTTGCTTTTCCGACTTGCAACTGGAACGCAGTTAACTCGGGTGTGACGTCATTCCCAGTTCTGAGTTCCGAGGTAAATGGAACGCAGCATAACTATCCATTCACATATGACGCTGTAAGGCAGGAAACATTGCCATGGTAACAGCAAACTCCACCAATCAGAGACGTTGCTGTGAAACTCCATGCTCAAGGGCAGTGTAGTTATTTTCTTATTCTTAAAACGAGGTTGATATCATACAAAGTTGTGTTTTCTATAGGAGCATATACCAGCGTTTCACATTCAGGTAGCTCGTGGTAAGTCTATCTTGGATAGTTATGACATAATGGCTTCTAATTAAATCTGCTACAGGGAAAATGAATGGGATTTTAACTTCCGGAACTACATTGTTGAGCCCTATGACGTTTCTTGTCTGAAGCACTTTGAGGGCCCTTTTGAAACTTTGTCCTGCGCAGTAAATAGCTCTGCTCGACTTCTTTTATTTGACCATCTTTGTCGCCTTGAAAATGTACTGAATTCTGGTGAGGCCTTGTCCTCGCCTGCAGTTCTAATTGTGAATATAGATGGCTAGTAAGAGACAGCCTTGAAAAGTAACTGCTTACTCCCTTTTCGCCCAAATCTCAATTTGTTAAGGTGTAGGACTTTAGATAATGCATTATTTATAATTGTGTGTAATTTGACAGTGATTTTCATGATTGATGTGTTAGATATTTGATCAAAAGATGTTCAAAGTGATACCATATCTTCCGATCAATTTTTCGTCCAACACGGTAGTGCATCTAAAGAATTTATAAAATAAAGGTGTAACTTAATAACTTGCATTTTAGAATTAAGGAAAAACTAATCTTTGGCCTGCAAAGGACAAATAAACTTATAAAAAATATTGACTAATACAATTTGTTTTCAGATTGTCTTATTGATTTAATATGTAACACTCCCCTTCTACTCCTGGTCGCCCTCATTTAATTGGTATTCGAACACTATAAGTAATTCTTATACAGCTGCTAGGCTTTTTTTATTTTGACATTAACACTTTTTTTATTCCAGCAAGCTGCTCACAGTATGAATCTCTTGGAAAACAGGATGTGTTCTCAGCATGCTTTTTTTTTTTTTTTTTGCCTCTAGCTGAGCACAATCTCCTCTGTAGACATGTCATGTGTACACTGTCCTGTTGTGGAGGTTCTATTGCCCTCCGACAGTGTAGCACTATTGACAATTACACTGCATGCGTCCTGTGAAAGCCACCTGTGGATTCTTTCTTGTTTGGATGCAGCAGTGAGACTTGGTGAATACAATCTGAACATCTTGATGTTTGCTTTAGCCTACATAATATGTCCTACATATATTAGGCCCACACTGGGAACAAGCTGCACAGACATACTTAATTGCAGAGACGTGTTATTGCTGTGCATTAGAGTGCAACAGCTGGGACAAAAAGCTGCTAAGGTCCTGCTGGATGGTATAAAACATGCAGTAAAATTTTAGAATGTCAGATTTGATAAATGATGAAAATGATGAAAAAGAACAGGAGGTGGCATAATGTCTATTCATTCATTTTACATTTGCCATTTTGATGTTCCATTCCATTAATTCTGCAGGGACAAAACAGGACGACTAGACTACTGTTGTATCTCTTATTATACTGTTCAGGGCTAATAGTGTGCAGGGGAAGAACTGTAAATCAGAGACCTAGATCCCAAGTAGGAATTATTTTCCCCATCTTTGAGTGGGATTTTGTTCTTTATAGTGATGACAATTTAGAAACGTGTTTGCATTTAAACCAATTTAAACATTTTAACACTGATGTGTATTCATTTATTTATCTGAGGATCTGTACGGTCTGAAGTTATCATTGAGGCGGACAAACCACTTTCAGTCCTGCTTTAACATAATCCGAACTTCAATTTGACCTTTTCATGTATTTACTTCTCCTTCCATATTTGGGTCACATTTCCCTCTTTTTCACCTGTTTGGAGTACACATGGCAACTTCCCAAGAAGTCTGCAGGAAGAAACAAAACAAAAGATTTGCGAGAACAGGAGACCGAACTTACACAGCAGACATTGACTGAGGTAGCTGTTACTCACAGATAAAAACAGGCAAACTGCCAGTGTCCTCTTTCACTGCACAAGTGGATCCTTTATAATTTGTAGACAGGGCTTGTTAGAGAAGTGTTCTTTAGGTACAAGTTTATTGCTTAAAGACTGTTGGCGATGTCAACTGAAACACCCCTTAGGTTTTTACTTTTAAACATGGGCTTAATAATCTGTTGAACTGCACCACTGGGTGCCCAAAAAGGATTTTGTTGTTGGAGAGAAAGTTCCTTGGCACCCAACTACTGTGCTTGGTAAAATTGTAAATGCTCCTGGGGAAAGTGCACACACTTGGTTTGTTTTTTACCTGAGGATTAAGTCCATGATAGCCACTGCATACCTCAACATAGGCTGCTCTAGGGCAAAATATAATAGACGTTTTTGCTTCATATTTCCTGATATATTTTCTTTGTTCCCCTCATGTAGCACTTACCCTTTAAAACCATCACAGATGATGTGGTAAGATTTTGCGACATTTGTGTTCTTTCTTTTCTCCTGGTTGTTAATCTCTGTATCATCTAATATCTCTATTCTAAAAGTTGTCCAGTATTCTTTTTTTGAGTGATATTGGTCATGATTTCATGCCATTGTGTTCATTCACATCATAGAGCATGACACCTCTCTTTCCTGACTAATGTCTTTGTTGAGTCTACATCATGTTTTCTACATACAGATATAATGTGTATGCACTTTGTTAACATAGTTTTCTCACAAATGGCAGCGCGTTTCTAACCTAACCCATTAACAGGCTAATTGTTTTGTCTTCTGTGTTTTGAGTACTAACTGTTCAGTGTTTCCCCTACCATTATATTAGGTGGGCGTCCTGCCCCCCCAACTGCACCCCCCACCCCCTTGATGGTCAAGTTCATTTTATTTTCTATATAGCGCCAGATCACAACAGAAGTCATAAGGATACCTTTCCTATAGAACAGGTCTATACCTCCTCCTTTTATTAAACAAACTAAATAGCCTTATGTTATTTATCTTATTTACATGACGGCATGTCATTTCTGTCTCTACATGGTCGCACGTTTACAGTTCTCCTCTGCTCTCTGTGTCGTGCACGGCGGAGTTTCGCCCCTATGCACACACGTACACACATACACACAGACACATTCGCGCACACACTCTCACCAGCGGAGGTATGGGTGTGTGTGGTTGTGTCTGACGGACGCACACGCAATAATAAAAAGTCCGTAAGAAGCATCAGAAAATAAAGAAGTCGGCTTAGTTAATTTGCTGCTCAGACAATGAGAGATGCATTCAGGTGTGCTCAGAAACGGGAGTTGCAGGAACAACTCGCAGGACCCACCCCCCGGCCCACCCACAGCTCTAAACCTAGGGGAAACACTGACTGTTTATATAGGCTCATAATCTAACTCATCACTTTTGTATCTCAACTTTTTCTGCTAAATATTCTTGAGACTGTTGATCTGTTTTTAAAAGTGTTTCTATCTCATTTTTTTGTGTGTGTACAGCTGGACAGATTTGCCAGCATTCGGATCCCGGGTAGTAAAAAGGAGCGACCACCCTTGTTGCAGTCTAAACACAACACTAATGATTGGACCATTTCATCATCATCCTCGTCACATCAGTTTGAAGAGGTTTCATCAAAGATCACCTCGGAAAAAGAGATCTTGGCTCTGTTTGAAAAGATGATGGTATGGTCATAAACATGGAAAGCTTTTCTTTGACAAAATGCTCAATAAATCTTTGAAATGATATCAGGATAACCCATTACACCATATTGTTTGGCTGCTTGATGTACGACTGTGTTAACTTGTATTCACTTGTCAGGAATTTGTCTTCCATGGAAGCAAAACACTTAACATGAGCTGGTTCATAACCACCCGACATTAAATTGTGTGAGTCTTTTGGGGTTGACTACCACCAGACATTCTTTATGAGGATGGGTAGACAGGCACTCGTATAACAGCTATCTCGCTTCAAAAAGCAATTTAAGCATCACTCTTAAAGCAACAGGCTTACTTTCTAACACGATAGATTTCTTTCTCAAAATGAAAAAGGCTAAAATTATGAATTCAGTGCTGTCTTATTCTTTTAAAGAATTGGGATCCCATTTTAGCCCAGTTTTTAGAATTAAATATTCTGATAAATATGGCAAATAAATAATTAAATCTAAGTTAAAGGTTAATGGGGAAACATAAATCTGGTGAAAAATTCAATTGTCTGTGCAAACAAGACTTATAACACCAAAGTATTGCAATTTTTAATACACTGGGAGAAAAAAAGCAAAGCCAGAGGTTGATACAAAGAAACAAGAATATTAAGGATTACATTTTGAAAAATATTTCTCCTCTTTTCTCTTTCTTTTGTTTTAACAGGAGGACATGAACCTGAGTGAAGAAAAAAAGACTCCTTTGAGAGAAAAGGACCTCAGCACAAAGAGAGAAATGGTCATCCAGTATATTTTCACTGCCTCTAAAACTGTAAGTGTTTGAATGCAATTTTTTTTACATTACTTCTTATGTTTTGCTGTATGCTTATATACTTTAAGGTTTCAAATTGAATATATTTTAATGACATGTATGTTTAGGAGCTTGTAATTCTGCACACCCTGAGGTCACATTTTATAATATTCCATGCATTTGTCAATGAAAAATAATTTCTCACATGGGACCTGGCCTGAGAAAGCCTGGGGAGTGTTATTGGATTACAAGCCAGTGCAATCTCATTTGTTTAGACATCTCCCTATCTCTGGGCAATATTGTTACACTTGCACGTGGGGCACATTTGTAAAACTACTATTTGAGTATTGAAATATTTAACTGAGTTGGCAGTAAATTGCTCACCTAATGGCATGCTGGCTGCCAGGTTGTTCATATTGAGTGTGTCTCTTTCTACTATACGCTCATAATCTCTTTCTCTGGTTTGTTCCCACAAGGTGATCCAAACATATTTCTATGCTAATATTAATTTGAACAATTCTGAATCGATTCAAAATGTAAAAAGTAAGACTTAAGTCTTAAGTCAATTTTAACCCGCAACCAGTTTGAGGATGGCAAACCCTGCTGCTTGCATTTTGGGTAATGTATGGCTGTGCCCGACATGCTAATGTTATGCCTGGGCAAGGTATTCAGTCGGTCCAATTTTCCATTGATCATTGACTCCATTCATTAAAGCGCACTGTGGATTTTAAAATCTCCTAGGAAGCATATTGTACGTATTATCTGGCTTAAAGTCTGAAACTGATAGTCAAATGAATGCTTTACAATTTGCATACTGAGCAAAGGGAGATGTAGATGTTGCAACAGTTACATTTTTAAACATTTGCAAACAACGTCATCTTATGTGCCTTAACTCTTTGCTGATTTCTCATCTTCCTTTAACACTGTTCTTGAATTTGAATTTATTTATTTTAATAGGGACAATGCAATTTAACATAATTTCAATACAAAGCATGAAACTGATGTGCTGCATAAAGAGTACATAGCTATTGCTGATTTCCAACTCGTGTCCCCAGTTGGGCCTTTGTGTAAACAAACAGATTAAAATGTACAACATTTGGTTACATAAAACCTCATAACACTATATGAGGATACATGAAAATACATGTACAACAATACAAATGCTATAAGCCGGTTTAAAATAAAGTTTTAAGATACAAATCTATTGGCTGTGAGGCAGTATGGAAGTTAACCAGTTAACCTGTACATTATCTAAATCATGTTGCTATGTAAGGGCTCCTAATCAAACGAGTTACAGAACTGAGATTTATCACTTTTATATCTGGTGTACGGACAACTCATCGATTTTAAACATAAAAAAAACCAAAATAAATTATTATTGATTTTAGAAGACATTCAACTCTCTCCCCTTTAATAATGAACAACACTGCTATTGAAATTGTACTGGAATAAAAGTATCTTGGCATGATTATTGATGACCAATGTACGTGGAAGAGCAACACCAATGCAAAGGCTCAACAACGTCTTATTCCTTTTTAAGGAAACTGAGAAGCTGAAATTGTTTTACAAAAACTTTATTGACACACACACATCTGCACTTCTCTTACACACAGCGTCTTGTCCCACTCCGACTGCATGACAGAATCGTCAGCAAGCAGCTGCAGAAAAATATTGAAACTAGTCATGAGAAGCTTCAGTTTTGACATGAACATTGCATCTCAATCAGTGCCTTTACGGGAGGGACATACTCTCATCTCATCTCTCTTGCTCGCTGTCACTCTCTGTCTCTTTCTTGCTATTTCTCTTGTGCGTGTGGCAATTTATGAATACATTTTTAAAAAAACGTCGGAAATATACTTTGGTGGCCATTAATATACCTGGGATTGTCTATGTGTGGGAAACACTGGTTTTGTATCCTTTCTAGGAAACATTTTCAAGTACTAGAAGATAATTGATTAGATTTAGTGTATCCGGGGTTGTTATCATGGTTGATTTGTCCTCCTTCAAAGTTTCAGCAATGAGCCCTAAGCTTTTCCTTTCCTCTGAATCTTGATAGAGGGTTATAAAACCGCCAGTGTTCAGAGAAAAACGATTAAATCTCAGAAGAAATGGAAGCTATGGATCATTCCTTCTCTCCCAGATCAAACAAGGCCATGCTATACATTGATTTCTCTTACCCTCAAGATTAGAATCCTATTGTAAGACTACAATTTACAGGTTAGACTCCATTTAAATCTACCCAGGAGCATTGTCATATACATAATATAAATTCAGTCTGTGTACTTAGTTTGAATAATAATGAATATGCAGTATGCCTGAGGTGTTTTTTGTTGATTTCACATTAAGTGCAGTTTTTGAATACCCTCATTCTTAGGACATCTACTTTGATTTAACTATGGAAAATATAATAGAAAATAATAGATTTACTAAATATTGCACTGCAGACAGCTCATATTTTCCTTTACATATTTGTAATTTAAAGGTATTCTGATTTACAAGTTTGCACCGTGTCTGGAAAAAGAAGTGTTGCATTTATTAATTTTGCTTTAACCAGACATTCCTCCAAATTTGCCTCAGGCTGTAAATCTTAAGCTACCATGGGGGACAGCCTGTTTATATGCCTGTATTTTTTTTACCTGCATGTTAAGATAATGCAGCCACTGGCTAAACTGCAACAAATCTAAATCTATCTTCAAAAGGCGAGTTTTATAAAACACCACATTTACATAAGATGTGGTAAATTGCATCTTTAGAGAGCGGTGTTGTCAGCATGTTGACGTGTAGTGATTCTCTCATGTCTGTAATTATTGTGTTAATATATAATGAGAGTAAGTGTAAGAGGCTCAGTAGGCTGGATTTAATTCTACTTTCAATTCTTAACTCACCCTCTAGACCAAGATGTGGTCAAATTATGACCATTATTTTATGAGTCTGGTTAGGCTCTTGTGTAATCATTTGCCCTCTCAGACCAATACCAGGCCCTTAAGCAATAATACACTCAAGGTAATGATATACTGTAGTGATGTGTGGATGAAGCTTTATGATGCTTTGGACCTTCGCTGTTGATAAAAGAAATTGAAAGCCTTTGTCTTTAAATGCAACAAGTACAGTGACATCGGTAGGCCAAAGCATTAAAACATCTCTATAATATTCAATTTCAGTGACATGTTTGCATGAAAGGTCTAGTAAAGCTTTGTTTTATGAGTAAATCTTTGACACCCCAGAAGTACTGATTTAAATTCAATCCACTCTTAGCTGTTGTGTTTCAAATTCATGACTGATATTTATTTTGAATAATTTCTATTACTGTTATAACTAGGGCCCGACCGATTTAGGATAGTGATGTGTGGTTCTGGCTCTTGGTTTTGGTAGGCAGCCTCGTAGAGAAACAACTTTGTGTAATTTGTTACCCAAAATAATTTCTGACCTTTGCCAGTGTGTAGTGTGGCAGTAGTTTGCTTGAAAATAACCTTCCTCTTTTTGAGACCCCACTGCTGATTTGTCTGCACTGTCCCTGCTGTGTTGGAAATTACTTTAGAGTTGCCTTTTAAAAGGCAGAGGAATACATTGAAGGAATGCTTTATATTGTATAAAATAAATAAATATATACGTGTGTGTGTGTGTGTGTGTGTGTGTGTGTGTGTGTGTGTGTGTGTGTGTGTGTGTGTGTGTGTGTGTGTGTGTGTGTGTGTGTGTGTGTGTGTGTGTGTGTGTGTGTGTGTGTGTGTGTGTGTGTGTGTGTGTGTGTGTGTGTGTGTGTGTGTGTGTGTGTGTGTGTGTGTGTGTGTGTGTGTGTGTGTGTGTGTGTGTGTGTGTGTGTGTAGGGGCCATGAACTAAACAGCACGGCAAGAACATGGACAAGCAGCAGAGTCCGATGCTATGATCACAGTTTTTTCTTTTAAATCAATGCTACGTTAATTGACAAAGATCGCAGCGGTTGCGCGCCGGTTGCAGGATATTAACATCATCACTGTCTTCAATCTGCTCGCAGTGAATTTTCCAGAATATTACATGCTGCATTCACACATGGCTGCCCCGATTTCTTGCATCGATTACATGGAGGCTGACACATACAAAAATTCTGGTTAAAGTAGAGGTGAAAAATTTTACTGTCTGGCTTCACACATGCAATTCAACCCTAAAATGTCAGGTACTGTCCCCTTTAATTTGACACTAAAAGCAATGGATTCTACATGGGACCGCCAGTGAAAATATCAGTCTCTTTGTAAGTAAAGCATTGTCATTACTGACGAGTGAATAGAGCACAGATCAGAGGCCATACGAGTTTCGATGTGTACTACTCTTTGTTTGAGTACAATCCAATTTAAGAACTACTTTGTAAGTACTTTGATCATGTTTAGAATATATCAAGGCAGTCAGCCAAACTTCCAGCTTAGTAGCATTAAGCAAAACCCCAGATGTAGTAGTAGATTGTAATTAGGTTGTCATTAGGATTGGAACTGAGCAATACAGGCAAATTTAGTTTGTTCAGCCAGTTATTTAATGTGCTTACCACATGTGCTGAGCAAATAAGCTGCATTCAAACATCCGTTCTGAGAAGTGTGTGCACTGCATACAGAGGTTGTTTTTGTGCATTTTTTTAACCAGTTAACTAGCTCTGGACTAAATAAAAACAATTGAATTCACTCTGCAACAAAAAGGCTTCCTGCAACCTTACTTACCATACTTTTGAGTGTTTGCTAAATCAATGCATGACTAACAAATCTTAAATTTTAATATGAAAACATTGACCATTCCATTTGTTTAAACTTCCTCACTTGCATGACAAAATTCTGTGAACAATGGATCAATCAGGGTTTATGAGCTTCAAATTATGCAAAGTACAAAAATGATCTGAAAACAGTATTGGATTGTCCTTCCTGTGTTCTCAAGAAGCACCACAAACGCACTCTTCTGTGCTTTAAGCAGATTTGTTGGATGCACGGATAGTGACTGACAGCCTTACAGTGTCTATTCAAAACCTGAATGCGTCATACAGTAGATGCAGGAAGTAAACCTGACAGAAACAGCACTGCAATATTAGAAAATACATTAGGTTGATCTATTTGTTCTTTTTTTCATTCTGGCTGTGAGGAGATCCTTTTATAATGTGTGTCTAATGGAATAGATGAGGATCAAAAACTATTCCTGTTTACCTGATATGAGGCTGAAACAGTGTAAGTTTGCCCAACCAAATGGGTATCTTCCAAACTTTCTTTATCTTGAAAAATGTAATTTGGACCTTTCACTTGGGATCTCGGTTCACCTCTGACTGCCTCAGGAGAAACTGGCTAGTAACCTTAACTTTTGAGACTTTAAATCAAAGAGGTAGGTGCAGGGATCACTGTACGAACATTGATCAAACATAAATTGTGATCTACCAGTTTTCTTGTTCTAATTGTGGCTAAGACCTCAATTAAAGTGATTGATTGTTGAAGTAGTTGATCATTAAAAGAGAAAAAAAAATAGTTAGGTAAATGTATATCCAGTGAACTTACACATACAAAGTAAACAGAGCATGTTGAACACCAAGTTATTACACGTCATTAAGGTGAAGTCAAGATCAGACCCTAGCTGTCAGAGCATGCTACACAGCTCCTGGTACAGGCTATTGTGATATCACATATTGACTACTGTGACTCCTTACTGGCAGGTCTTCCTGCATGCACAATCAGACCTTTACAGATGGTCCGAAACGCAGCAGCGTGACTGGTCTTCAACCTTCCCAAAACAGCACGTCAGTCCGCTGATTCATATCCCTCACTGGCTCCCAGTTGCTTTTCCTGCTCAAATGTACAACCCTGCTGTTCACTTACAAAACAGTGACAAAAACGGCTACGGCTTACCTACCTGTTTCTAAGGGAGCTCCGCAGTGTGTGACCAGGCAGTCTACCTAGGATTCATTAGGCTGTCCAACTGAATTGCCTTTCTGGAATTAATAAAGTCGTCTGAATCTAAACTCTCCCATCCAGGTGTATACTCCCTCCTGCCCACAACATTCTGCCAACGAAGGGTGCCTGGTCCAACCTTCACATCAGGGCCCTAAGTCTCTAGCTAGAATCTTCTCCTCTGTCCCAGCTCTTTCTTAAACACCTACACACTTAATAATGTTGATGGGACTGACAACAATGATGATGATGCAAACTCTGCTTCGTCTTTTCTGCCTTTAATCTCATTGTGTCTTTATTTATCATGCAGATATGAGCTGGTGGCTGTGTATAACATTAATCAGAAACTTAATGTTAGTGATGTTACACCCTTTTGTACACTGCAGCTGTAAACTTGGCTAAACAAAATCTATTACAGAGCCCTGTGTTTCCTCCAAAATCTGTGGAGTGCTCCTCGTTTGATTTGTCTGACTCACACTTGCAGAATTTGCAGCCAGTGCAGACACACAAACAAACAAACAAACAAACACTAAATGAAGGGTGTGTGTGTGTGTGTTGCATGTTCAAAACTGTCAAAGCTCATACTAATGTCCAAAAAAAAAAAAAAAGAATTCTGTAGATTACAGCAAACTTGTTTTGATAGAGATTTCTATCTTGTGTTAAGGTAGATGTCCCTGATGGGGATAACAAATACTGTTATTGAAATGATGCAGCTTTTGTATTAAAATCTGTTGTTCTCAGATTTTTAAAGCATTCTCTAAATATAAAGAGACACTAACAATATGTTAGCAGTGACATTCATTACAAGATGATTACTAGTTAAAAACAAATGCACCACAGATGGTGGAGTTGACTCTGTGTAATGGTTTTCTTGTGGACTGCAGGGACAATAAAATATTCAGGCAATGTTGGATTTTGCAAGGGCACAAGGAGAAGACGTATGTCGCTTGTTGTGGATTGGGTGTAGAGTTAGTTATCACTGTCAGTTTGCCATCTCTGAATCCTCATCCCAGTGTCTGATCTAGCAGAGAGTAGGGGGGCCTAAGAACTTAGAACGTGCAGTGTAAGTGCTCTTAGAGTGAATGCGCAGTCATACAGGGATAGAGGCATTGCGGCTATGCTCTAATCCTCTGTCCTGTTGTGAAGACAAGAGAGCCCCAACGAGAGGGGAGTTGAGATAGGGAAGCGATGGGTGAAATATCTAAACTATGATTGTGTGAAAATCACTGTGGCTGAATGAATAGGCAGGATTCCTCCTACGGTGTTGCAGATTGATGTGTTGAGAGAACTGAGATGTGTTAAGATTCATACTCATTTGAAGGCAAATCTGACCATATCCCACCGCTGTAGACAACAATGGTGCAATGCAGTGCAAGTTTTTTGATTTACCTTTGTGAAGAGTTCTGTTGAATACAATGTGTGGAAGGGGAGCACAATCGATTTCATTTCAGGTCCATTAGATTTTTTAAATATAACTCTAAATGAAACAACTACACTTGACTTTAGGGCTGGGACAAAGTGCTTTTGATTGATATGATTTAATCACCATTTTTTGGTGCTGAATTGATTTGCATTGCGATTCTGAAGTATTGAGATACAACAAGTGTTGTGATAGTTTACATTTTTGCAATATCTTTTTCCCTCTAAAAACAAAAGTCAAATCATACAAAAGAAGAGGAAGTAGAGTATCTCGAGTTATAGTTCCCCAAAAAAGGGACACCTCATGTTAGTCAATCAGTCTTTGCTTTTTTAGCATGTATTTTTTCTTACTATCTATCAAACACTCAACACTCAGGCTACTCCAGGGTTTTTCCTGCATAGAGAATTCTTTGGCGCCCCCCAAAGAGGTTTTACCCAGCGCCAAAGGAAAATCACGAGCGCCAAAAGAAAAAAAATACGATTCAAATTGCAAATCAAATCCTCTCTGAATGTATGTTAAAAATATCAATACATCAAACAACTGTTGAACAAGCAGAACATAAACTTAAATACGACGTCTCTGATTTAGTAGTCATCTCCCCTCTCATCCGTTTACGCGTCTGGCTCGCGCTGGATAGCCAGCTGATAGACTGTTCGTTTCTTTTGACTGGTTCCGGACACTCCGCTGACACCCACAAGCGGGTTGATTTTCCGTTTGGCGAGTTAATTTCAAAGAGCAATCCACTTTATGGCGGTAAATATTTATCCCAACAGTCATGTTAAAACTATACTAAACCGCGTATGATGTAGGCTACTTGTAGCTGCGGCTACTTGTCCCTGCTCCTCTGCTGTCTGCAGACGGGTCATCGCGGGGGCACGCTGAGACGAGACACACCAACATACATGGCTGCTAACGCACACACACACATAGGAACGCCAACCACCGGCCGCACCTGTTTACTTGTAGTGCAAATGTGCAACAGAACACGGTTGATCCGCTATCTGTATGGACCGAGTCGGGCACTTCCACCGTGTCTGCTTTTATTAACATTCAATATCTTAACGATCGTAACGTCAGCCAGCTGTACTCTGTGAACTTCTCCACACCGACTGTCAAACAGCACTGCGTTATATATTTTTATTATTTCTCAATTTCCTGATCTGATCAAATGATCCAAATTATCTGTGACTTAAATCTGTGATTATTTGACATAATACCTTAGTAACTCAAATAAATGTGTATGTAAAACGAAAAACACAATTTAAAGGAAAAGAGCAGCCATCATAGGAAGAGGGTGAAATGCACTGGTAGGATGTGACCTTCCCTCTCCCAATCTCATTTCACCCCTCTCCCTCAAAATCCCACTCCTCCCGTGTTTCACTGTTGCAATAAAAACAAATTCTTTACCAGATTTAATTGGGGTTTCAGTAACTTAAGCATAATGATAATATGTTTATAAAATGGTCAGAAATAACAGGAAGTGCACAGATTTTTGTCAAATAAGGTAATACAGACTCACAGACTATACTGTAATACGTGGGTCAAACGTTTACTACAGCTCATATAGTCACCCCCATTGGCCCATTCTGAGCCAGGAAAAACCCTGAAGTCCTTTCTTTCCCTTCAGCAGTTCATTTTTCAGCTCATTAGCTCCTTAGCTACCTATATCCTACTATCTTACAAAGGTGAGACGGTTGTATGACACTGACATAACCTCAACTAGCCTAGGGTTATCTTATTACAGTAAGGATGAAACAACAGATGGCTAACTTCCCCATTTAATAATCTGTCTTCATATATTAGCTGGTTTAGAAAGACTGGCGGATGACACAGAGTTATATCTTCATTAATAACTTGAAAGACTTTCCAGAAAACAAGGCATGCGTTGTCTGCAATTTTTCTCTTTCTGCAACTCTCGGTTCACTAAGGTTGTTTTTCCTGTGAACGGATATGACGTCACGATAATTGATCCCAGGGGAGAAAATACATTTTTTAAATCGTCCAATTATATATCTCGATACTTTAGTGAATCGATTGTATTTGTCTCACCCCTAACCTACACTACGTAACTTGAACATGGACAGCTTTTTGAAATGAAGGGGCCAAAGGGTCACATGGGGCATCCCCCCTGGGCTGGTTCTACAGCAAATGATGGGGCTGGGGTTGCAGGTCCACAGCTCCTCTGATACCGGCAATGGGCAAACATGATGTCACAAATGCTTCTTTAGTAGAGAGTCCCAGCAAGATTTTGCCGGTTGCTGTCATGAGCAGCACTCATGGTTCTCTGACTGCTTAATGCCTTAGAGATCCCAGGAAACAAACAAGCTTGTCATCATCTTGTCTCTCCAGGACAGGAGAGGCGTTTGACCATTGGGCCAGAAGAGGAAAAGGCACAGAGGCACACACTCACTGTATCGCTGATGGGTTGTTGTGCTGCCAGTGAGTGGGTGGAATTGGTGAAATTGGGTCCGTTGTTCCAGTTACTCACGACAGAGCAAGAGACAAAAGCGGCAGGAGTCAGCGAAGGCTGACAAAGCCAAGAAGGAGTCACAGCCTTTTTAGCCATGATGATAACAACCCTGAAGGGTATTGTTGTCGTTGTTGCAAAGTGAAAGATTCATAGGACTTCTTGATAGGGACGGAGTGAATTGATATTTCTTGTGGTGTTGAGGCATAATCCTGTTTGGGTAAACCTTTTTGAGATCCAGTAGAGGTTGGAGCACATACCCAATAGAACCACTTATTCAAGAAGTTCAAAGTGGATATGAACCTATTCAGTTGTGACTTTGTATCACAGCAGACCTAGAGCTGAAGTCTTAATCATATATTTGTTTTTGTCTTTCAACATGCATGTGGATGTATTGGTTTGGTTAGTTTCCCTTTCAAAAGCTGCAGAGTTATTTGGAATATTAAACACATCTTGGATTCAAATTCATCCACATCTATTACTTGTAATATGACACATATAAATAATTGTCGACTTGACTTGATGGTTGGAGATGAGCTCTTTTTCAATGAGTTTTTGACACCTAATTTTATTTTTATAATAAATTGAGACTGATATTGTAGAGCGATGCTGGAAGTGTTAAGGGAGAGACAGACTGGGCAGAGTTCCATTGGCTGCTTTCATAGGTTAGGGATTATTTATTCCTGCTGCAATTGAAAGAGGCTCATTTTTTAGTCTTTTGATGACTCAAAATATTATCCAAGGATGTGTGATGTTTTGGCACAAGTGTGGTCTAGCTTTTTCTCTACACCACCCCATCCACTCACAAACCCAGAGACGTTTGAGCTTTCCCTGTTTTTATACACTTTACAACAGCTCTATGTGGGTTTATTCACTAATGTACAGATGCATGTACCCGTAGATTGTTATTAGACATGGGGGATACATTGGCTGGTTTAAACAATCCAGATATTGGGCCCTATTTTGACGGTGTAAAGGGCGTTGTCTAAAGCTTGTCGCACACAACTATTTGTGCCGTGTCTGACTGTATTTTGATATTTAAGCAGTGCACATTCAGGACGCAGAGCTTTGAGCAGAGCGCAAAGTGTTTGTATTAAGTCCATTGATTATACTGTACATAGGTGTGTTTTGGGTGTGACTTAAATCAAACCAATCAGGGTGTTAGCTCTCATTCCCTTTCAGAGCCAGGTTTGCCTGCAGACTGGTGCGTTGCTATTTACCTGGCTGTATGAAGTGTGTTTTCTTTAATAGACCAAACTCCAGCGGGATCATTTAATGCCCCTCCTTTTATTTGGCACATGAACATATAGAACAAACACAGGACACTAAATGAAATATGTTGATGGCTGATTTAGTTCATGTTTCACTGAATTACTCCCACAACATCGGAAACGATCAGAAAGACTCAGTGAATATTTTCACGAGGCACAATAGCGTATCTTCCTTAATAATTAAAATCTCCTGACACGCTGACAGGATTGGACACTTGGACAGGACCTATGTTTACTAAATTTCTGATTGAACATACACAACATATAGTCCAAGCCCTCTCAATTTAAGGGAACAGTTGCCATTAAAAGTCTGTGCTTGTTGTATTTGGCAGTCATTGATCTAATTTGTCAGTGGTGAATAAATAATGGAACACAGTCCAAGTATTGATGAGATTTTTTCCTTTGTGGTTTCCTGTTCACTGCCCTTAAACTAAAGTTTATAAAAGCAAAACTAGGCAGTCTTGAACTCATAAAGTATACAGATTACATGCTGGGCTCTATTATTTATTGATATACGGCATTGTACTTGAGCTACTATTGATGAAATATCATTTTGTTTGAGAAACACAAATTACCATCCTGTTATTTAAATCTAAAGCAATGAAAAGAAACACATTTGCATCTAATCTTATGAAATGTGTAACCAGTTTCTTCTTATGCCTGATGCAATATGCATTGAATCATATACTGTCACTGATCTTTGTCTTTTAAATCATATTCTAAACCTTGTTTTTACTAAAAGATGAATTCAAGAAACATGTGAAGCAAAGGGCAAAAAACACTGGTACTAGAAGTATTTAGTTATATTGTTAAGATGCTGTGGGATTCTGTTTACAATGTTTGGGGAAAACTAGTTCAAATGAGACATTCTTGGAAAGATTTTGTTTTTTTCTTGTCCATTGTAACATTGTGCTGCCAAAGTGCTCTTTGAGTGAATTTACTCAAAACATGGATGCTGCGTCTCTAATGAAGAAAACAAATGAAAGGCGAAGGGAAAGGTTCATAGACAGGAAATGAATTCTTGAACACTTGCCCTCTGTTGTTTGGGGGATTCTTAAAACCGTTAAAACAGTTTCTTTCTTTTAGTGAACAAACTTCTTCAACATCTGATTTTGTTTTGATCACTTTTTCCCTGACTACACTAAAGGGATTTTTTTTCTTCTCCTTCCAGGGTAACTTGAGAAGCAGCCATCAAATATCTCCCCAGGAATTCCTGGGAGAGCTCAAGTGCGGGGTGATGGACGAACGCCTGGTTGCCTGTCTAGACTCATTGCGAGTGTCCTTAACCAGCAACCCTGTCAGGTACAGAACACAATTCTGACAATGGTTATAAATTTGCTTTACTTATTTTAGGTGCACTGTAGATGGCCTCTTTTTTTAAAATAGCTCCACCTTTTAGGCAAGATCTCCTTCATATTATAAATAAGAATAATTTCAAGTTAAATATGGCTTCAATATTAAGCAATGAGAGGATTAATAAATGCTATATCATGAAAAAAACACCCTTGCTTTGATAATATTGAGTCTACTCAGAATAGACCTAGACTCAGATTGAATTTGTTTAAAACTGATTAACCTACTGTATGGAGAGTTCTTCACAGTATAATTTCACATTTTGCTTTGGCTGACAAAAGGTGACATGAGCATCTGAGTTTTAAGATTGTCTAGGATGCTGTTTAGGATTCTGAAAGACTTTGAAAAGTTAACTGCCCAATAATATGACCAGACATTTCAACACAGAGTTGCATTATTTGTGCAGATCATTTAACCTATTGAATGAAATGTTCTATTGAAGCCTCAGAGGTGCTCCAGCTTTCCGCTACGTGAGTTGTGTGTGAGAATAAATGAACAGATCTTCCAGAACTCTGGATACTACTATAACCCATTTCACTTTCCCATTGTTCTATGCAGGCAAATAGTTTAAATTAATACATAATGAGGGTGCGGACATTATCATGAACTTTTATTGAATGTAATAAAATCAAATGCAAGAGCCCAATTATAAGCACTACCTTTAAAGTTTCGAATGTGGCAGTTTTGATCTGTGTCTATGTCAATGGGGTGTGATTTCTCTGCAATGCTTTTTCAGTTAAAGTGTTCCTGAAATAGAATTATGTTCTTGAACACCCAATAAGATCTGATAATAATGTAATTTAAATGTATCCCCTAACATTCTTAATGTCTCTTTGTTAAGTAACTAACCTCTCCCCAATCACTTTAAAGCCATAAATGTTGTCTGCTTCTCCCAACTTAAGTTCATAGTGATTGGATATCAACATGGGGGGAGGGGCTTCATATCCTAGCACATGGACTCACAGGCACTGAGGCACACACAAACAGAGCCAATCCTGAGAGAAACACGATGCATTGAACTTGATGTACGCAAAACCGCAACTCACAAGCAGCAGTGTTGAACCATGGTAGCCATTCTGAATGGTTTCATATTATTATTTTTACAAAAGGTCTAATGAAAATTACTCTTTTCTTCTTTGGGTTTTTCATGATGATTTTCACACATTTCACTCTGTCGATAATCAATGAATTTTGAAAAGCAGAAGTAAAAAATTCCATAAGTATTCATAACAATAATTGCATAGCCACGTGATGTAGTTCTTGGACGTTGTATGCACTAGTGCTGATTCCTGAATAATACAAAATCTTCTTTTAGGATGGCAATTTTCATTTCAAAATTTGAATCAAATCATAATTTGTGTGTTTTTCCAACAAACAGTTTTGATTCTGTGACCAGGGGGAGGGAGCATTCCTTTGGTTCTTTCTAAGCCCCATTGACAGGCAAATCCCTGGCAGTCTTGTCCTGATTGTCTCCCTTGCTTAGACTTTGATTGCCGCTTTGGGCTCTCTGGCTAAGGTTGGGGATAAGCAAATTTGTTTCAGATTAGCACATATTGTGCCAGAACCATTTAAGGCACTGAAAAACCTAAGCATTGCATTAAGCCTTCACTGGCTTTCTTTTTGTCTATAACAGTTCCATTACGTTACGCACAGACACACAAACATATTGTATATGATAACTGTAAGCATAGGCAGAAAACTATTCACCATGGAAATTATGGAAATTAGAATTCATTCTCAAGACCAAAAACACAGGTAAAATATATAAATAAATAGGTTTCACAATACACCATATTTTGTTGAATTAAGATGGTTTGATAAAACCTTTTATTGTTGCAAGTCTCCTCTTTTCAATCCTCTTTGTTATTGAACATCCCTTTAGCGCTTGAAGTGTAAGCACTTGAGTTTGCTAACTGCTGTAGTCCTACCACAGGTAGTGTTACTATACGAGCCAGCTGTTTCAAGTAATTTTCCCCTGAAGCCAGATGGCATACAGATTCTCACTGCAGTGAACGTAAGTACTCATACATTTAGGCATATGTCCTTTTATCTGATGAAAGTCCAACACACTATACAGTAGGCCAAAACAGATAAAGAGACACAAGAGTCCATAGGGCAGCAATGCTCAAGGGCAACAAGGCCATTTGTTATGGCTGGATAATGTTGAGATAATGAAAAGAACCTGATATCAGAGATTAGATCATGAACTTTTAAAAATTTTTGAATTAGAGTCTGCACCAATGGAGATTTTGAAATACTTCATGGATGATAGCAACTGGATGCATCATTGCATGCTTTAGTTTTGCAGAAACTCATGGATTGATGATGGTAGAGTGTAGATTACTAGTCTACCTGCACATGAAACACTATGGATAAACCTCTATAAAGATACATTGTGCTGATTGTCTCTTTGTTCCACTTATGGGACAATTTCTGAAGGATTACTACATGGGAGAGGCCACAGTCACAATTTTGTATTTTTTAGGATAAGAGTCTGTGTTAGCAAGTTCTTAAATTGATATCTTCCAGCTGAAGCCACCTTTATCCAACTCAGGTCATCCACAAAACATTTCCGAGAGCCAGACAGTGAAGATGAAGCTTGTCTGCAAGATACTCTTGATCACACTACTTGAGATGTTGCTGAGAAGGAGCAAGTGCGTCTCCCATTAGTGAGAAGCATGCAGTACTTCAATCACAGATCCATGGCTGAATATTCACTATGATTACCGGTACCTCTAATTAAAAAATGTTGCACATACTTTTTGAAGCCAAACGTGCAAATGGGGCAGTGTGTAATCATTCTCGAGTTCAGGGATCTTTGTACATCGGCTTCTTCAAAGGACAAATTCAGGGAATGTGACAAAGCAGGCCAAATATGATTTTCCAGAGTGTGGGCCATGGTGAAGATTACTACTTGTGCTTTCTCATGGTCAGGCCAGTTTTATAGGAAGATTTTCTATAAAAGAAGTAATGACTGGAGAAAGCCAAGAAGAAAGGTCTCGTTGCTCAGAGACTCCTTGTTGACTATGTCAGGTCTGTTGGGGGCAAGACCAGGGTAGGCATCACCAAAAAGCTGCTAGATTTAGTTGCAAAATACAGGAGCCGTTGCTACCTGGGTGATAGGAAGAGAAAGAACGAACAGCAAGTTGTTGACATGTAGAGAAAGGCCTCAACAGATGAGCTGTATAATTTGAAATAGCAGAAGGCTAGGATGGAGACTGACATTTACGCCCTTGAGAACTCGTTGGATGAATACGCTTAGAAATCAGAAGCTGCGGGCAAACTGACCTCCATCACTACATTCCCCACACTGGAAAAGAAAAGAAAGAATCTTTTTGGAGATTGAAAAGTGGATTTATGAAACACTTTTAGAGATGGGAAATATAAATGGTATTATTTATATTGGTTGAAATAGGTATGGCTCTCTTCTGGTAGAAACACGCCATAAGATAATTAGTTTGTACATTTTAATGCTTCCGTCAAAGCTTTGCTGACACCACATTTGTCATATGCTTTTTTTCCCCATATCAAACTGTATTGCTTAACATAAACTTATTTTGTTTAATTTCAATGATGATTTGTATTCTTCATGTTCTCATGGACATTTCAGAAAATAATGGTCTCAAAATGTTTTGCTACATGGTTTGGAAAGTTATTGTTAAAATCTGTATGAACCCTGATAACCAAGCTCTCTCTCTACACTCTCACACAATGCCCTTCTTTTTGTAAAACAGATCTGGCATGCATCCGTCTTGGTTCATTGAGGATGACTGTGGTCTTGCATCATCTTATGGAACCTTGCTTTGTAGTGTATCACTAATCTTTTCTGTTGGCACTGGGAGACGAGTCATATGAGGTGTGTGTTTTAAATGCTGCTCTCCAGTCAGATCACATAATGAATTTGAAAAGTGAAAAATTGTTCTTTAACACATGCACAAGGAGCAAATTCTCTGATTATACACTTTCAGAAAGCTACAACAGAGGCTCACATTGCATACCGTGTTGCGTCATATTTCCTTTCAAAGCAGAAATACATCAACCAGCAAACTTAGACATAGTCAGACTCATTTTTTGTTAATGGTTCAGGACAGGTTCAGGAAATTATTATTTTTCATGAGCTTTATATTTAGTTTGGTCAATCATGGTGCCTGTGAGGGATAATTTAATCTCAGTTTAAAAGAAAGAATGGACCTGGACTGTACAACTACCTATCTTACTTCTTTTCCACCTTACCTCTAACCAGAGCAGCATCGGTGATTGAATAACACGTTTGGTGTTAAAGCAGCTGGAATCAGTTCTCCCATTGAATAAACCAGGTTTCAGCTCTTTCATAGCTCATATAAGTTTCTTTCAGCCCTGCTCACATTTTTGAGTTCACATGTGAGTACTGAGTAGCACTGACTCCCACTAGTGCTCTCTCAAACCTACTTATACTATAATGCATGAGTGATAGTGAATGGATGGAGGAGTATAAGAACAGGGATTTGGCCATATTTTCTAGAACCTCTTGAGCATGAGAGACTTTTCAAGTTTGCCAAGAAGCGATAATCAGTGTTAAGAACTTTATACCATGAAGGATCCACTATTTGTGGATTTTTGATGAGATCTGATGAGAATAATTCATTTGATTAAAAAAAAAAAAATCCACTGAACATCTTAAATTATATTATTATATTAAAAATAACTAATTGAACTACTTAATAACTGACTCGCCACTATCTGAACAAGTCTTTTATACTATCTCACAACATTAAATGGCTAATAGGACTGTTTTATTTTTGGGTTGTGCTGTGTGACTAAATGGTTGTATTAGAGTTATTTAAAGACACAGACTAAGTTTGTTCTTGTCAAACACATATGATGCTGTATACTGTAAATGTGTGGATAAATACGCTATCCAGCATTCTCATAAACTGTTAAACTAATAGCAACTGTCAATGCTTACTTGCTGGTGTTCCTGGGATCATCACCTATTTGATCCTGAAGGAAAATGTGTCCTGTAGGAACAGGCTTTTAATGAAGTCCTCATTATGAGACTGAAAGTCAGGGCTCGTGTATGATGAAACAAATGGTTTGGCTTGACCATTTACATTTCTAGTTTAGAATCTGTGGTTGAGCAGCATGTCACATCATATCATCTTGTAACACCATTACAACCATGAGTTTTTTGATTGATTTAGCAGTAGCAGTACTTTCTCTGACACTGTTTTTAGATGCGGATCACCTTCACTTTCTTGGCTCCGACCAAAATGTCTCTGATTCTAAGCCTCCATTCAATTTCAGGTGTTTTTTTATTCTGCGGGTATAGGCTGATAGGATTATATGCTCCCTCATCAGGTTTCTTCTGGCAATGCAGACAGACTTAAAAGTAATTTTCTACTTCCTGAAGCTCCATAGTTTCACCCTCTGACTTGCCTCTGACCCCTGTATGCACTACTTAGCTCAGCTATTCTTTCTCTCTCTCTCTCTCTCTCTCTCTCTCTCTCTCTCTCTCTCTCTCTCTCTCCTTCTGAGTAGACAGGCCACAGTTCTTGCCCACAGGACCAGCAAGGCTACAGGAAGTAATCTTGTTAAAGAATTTGATAAATGGATCTGACAAACGAGTGGAAATTGTTTTTTGATATTATATTAAAACTGACCCTCGGGTTTGAGACTGCAGATTTATTGTTTTTCTGTTTAGCTTTGAAGTTTAGCATCCCTCTTATTTTTTGAAAAGCACATTTTATAAACCGTGGATGCTTCCCTGGCTCTCGAAAACCAGTTACCCAAGTATTGCACACTAAGATACACAATGCCTTTAAGTGATAGTACTGATGGTGTGTTTTACTGTACAAAATACACACAAAAATACCTTATCTCTTCTCATACACCAAGTGGCCACTTGATTAGGAAATGAAGAATGTGTAAAATGTAATACATCAAATGCAACATCCGAAGCATAAATTTTAACAAATATAACACATTTTGATTGACACTGTCACAGAGGGGTTCTTTTAGCAGTAAGTATATTATTGAGGTTGTAATTTACAGTGGGTTTGAGTTGCAGGTAGATAGGGGGAAATATTTCAACATTATTATTTTAAGTCCCACAGAAAATGTGTTCACGGTATTGTATTACAAGGTTCAGTGTGGTATTAAAAAAAACATTTAATCTATACATTTGAATGTTATTGTAGGTATTGATTGTTTTTTAATCGCAGCTCTGGTCTTATTCGATGGAGTTCAACTATTGTGTTGGTGTTTGAGAAGCATTTTTAGTTAATTTAATAATTTTAATTAAATTAATTAATTTTTTCCATATTATAATTTAGATTATTATGGCAGATGTGTTCATTGCCCATCCTGTCATAACACAAAAGAAGTGTTGTGCACTGTTTTACACCGTTTTCAAACTCAAATCTGCATATAAACACAAATAGTATCAATTTTCCTGCAGGTTTTTAAACCTTCAATTTGAGATATAGTTTAAAAACTGTTGCTTTTTCACAAACACTGTTGTTGTTAATAGCAGTCTGTTACAGTGATGGCATTTAATCCCAACTGAATAAAAAGACCATGTCTATTATTTCAGATGTCCCACATTTCTGTAACTTCAGTCTCCTTTCCTCTGTCCCTGGAGAACCCTCTTACAGTATAGTCAGTTAACTTGCGATGCTCGGGACAACGTTGTGAAGTTAATTTATTTCTGGTCTGTATCCGCCTTAGTGGGGTGCAGCGGTGTGCTGCACTGCCTGGAAACCTTGGAGGCACTCTCCTGAGACGCCGTTAGAAGTCAAGCTACCTTAGCTGTGAAGTTAGCCAGATAAGGAGCCTCATTTTTCTCTTTGATTTATGACTGTTTTTGTTTCCCAGGGATTGGGATGATGAATTTGTTTTCCGTATTTCTTTAATGCTATCTCTCTCAGCGTGGTTCTTGGTGTCATTCTGAAATGATAGCCTTCAGTCCAATTTCTGTTCTTGATGACAGTATGTATCTGGTCATGTCGAGAAAATAAATAACTGTATATTGCATAGTAACAGTATCAGAGATAAACTATAGTATATTATAATATATATATATATTTATATATAATATAGTATATTACGGTATAGTATCGTATTTTTTGAGAGACTTTTAAATTACAGAGTATTTTCATATTTTTTTGGCAGTGTATGAAGGGACTCTAGACTGGCTCAATATGTTTGGTTTCATTAAACAACTTGTGTTCTTATTTAAATACAAATTAAGACTTTGTCCTATTATAAAGGTTGACCTTGGTTCAGAAGGCAGAGCTGGTTGTCCTCTATTTAAAGAGAGGTGCTTTGATCCTTGACTCCCACAGTCCTTGGTCTGGAAACTGAACCCCATATTTTTTATTGTGCCTTCTGTGTTAGCGTGGGAATTGTAACAAGTATCAGAACGTGATGAGCCTTTGTCATCACTTTTTGTACGTTGTTGTGTAAATCAATGAGGTTTGACACTCTTTGTAAAGCCTTTTGAGTGTGCAGTAGACTAGAAAAGAACCATAAAGAAGAAGTTTATCTACCATTTACCATAAAGCTGTGGAAAATGTTTTCAAATGATTTTTACAAAACAACTGCTGCTAATGCAGAGGACATGCAGGCAGAGAGAGTGATTGAAGTTTCTCATTTGGGAAGTGGGAGGGGTGCCAGATGTTAGGAACTAATGAAACCCAAGGGCTGCCAGAGCATGCTAGATTAGCAAACAGAATTTAAAATACTAATTACTTTAGAGGCCAGACAGATAACATGTCAAATACAAACTACGTGAAGGGGGAAAAGAATAAGAAAAACAGGTCACGATATGAATTTCACCTCAGATCCCATTGAAATAAAATACACTTTGTATTCATAAAAGTTAGCTGACAGGGCATTTATTAAAGGACATATGCCCCAACGCTGTGGGTGCCTCCACTGGAAATTTTGAAGTTGGCTGGCATGTTAAGGATTTGACCGCTATTGATCAGCCACACTCATTTTAAAAACAGACTTAATTGGGGCGCTGGTGGGGCAGTGGTTAGTGCGCATGCCTCATATATGGATGCTATAGTCTTTCAAGCGGGCAGCCCAGGTTTGAATCCAGCCTGTGTCCCCTTTCCCGCATGTCATTCCCCACTCTCTCTCCCTGATTTCTCACTCTATCCACTGTCCTATCTCTGAATTAAAGGCACAAAAAGTCCCCCCCCACACACACACACACACACACACACACACACTTAAAAATACGGAAGGCTAAATTGTGAGATAAAACAGCAGACGAGATCAATAACTGTGTCCTTCCTTCTTTTCTGCCTTCTCCTGCACTCCCTGACCTTCAACTATGACACTAAGACACACCCCTTCGATACATTCTTGCCTCAGCCTGATTGTTCTTGCTCTGAAGATGAGACTTTGCTCGAGCTGTTATGGAAAGCCATTAGATTGTCTCTTTCTGGTCTCTGAGATGTCTGCATTTGCCCTGTCCTGTATTAGAGGCATTTCAAAGCTGACATATGTCACCACTATCCGCTTCCACTTCTCCCTCGTGTTTCATAGCACATGTCTATCAAATTTGTTGCAGCAGACCCTGACTGACAGTGCAGGCCTGTTGGCTTCTTGTGCAATAATTCCTGCTATAGATCAAGCGATGCTTTCTTTCATTTTTGCTCTGTGCTTTGTCTGATGGCGAGAAACTAGCATGCACTTTTCTCTGAGCTATGCATTTCAATGAAGCTCATGTCAAGACCCCTGGCTTGCCTGCTCTGTAACCTGGAGGGCCTGAACCATGGCCCAGTGAAAAGTGTAGTCTAAACTGATTTTCTGATGAGAGCCTCATTCATTCCCCGTCTTCATCAGTGTAGCAATGCAGTTTTTTACATCCTCCCTCTTTTTTTTTGACCCACACACACACACATACTGTAGTCGTACACTTTGATGACACAGAACAGAAGCCTATGTTCTTTCTTTACCTTTTTGTCCTCCTTTTTTTAAATAGGACACCGTTTCTAATATGGTTTTCATAGAACTACTATAGAATGAAAGCCCTTCTGATTTAAATTCACTTTTATTGCATGTGCTCAAATCACCATCGTAAGTCAGGGCAAGTTGGAAAATGAATGCTTGTTAACATTGCAGCCAATGCATACATGTTACTTGCTATTTTGACATGGTACATTACAGAGCATAGATTATGTAAGGTTTTTTAATCAATTTTAAAAATTGGTATTCATAAAAAAGGGATGTTCCCCCTAAATGACTTGCATAGTCCTATAACTCACATGGTACAGTTTAGAAACCAAAACCCAAATGTCTAAGTTTAAGTATGAGCTTGTTTGTATAAGATGTATGCATAAAAGGTAATCTAGACTTCTAAACAAAGAAGGAGTAAATTCAGCAAACTGAAATTGAAGGCATTGTAAAGCACCAACGTTTACCTGCTAAGTTAGCTGACTGAAGCTTAAGCACTGTCTCAGTGGCAGTCAGGTTGCTGCAGTGGTCCTTTGGTGGATTTTCAATAAAATTAAGCAACCTTCTCTCCAAATGTATGCCGTGCACATTCAAAGTTGCTGTCATACCTTTTTTTTTTTAAAAAGCTACCCTCACTCATATATTGAGTCCGTATACCCAAATCTAATACACCGAAATAATGACAAGAGCAACTATTTGGTTTGATTGGAAAACACTCGTCATCTTGCTGCAATCAAAAGGTTGGCAAGTGTGTTTGTAAGTTCAAAAACAAAAAATAAATTAAATATCTACTGTCTGTTATAGGTGTGTCCCCCCCCCTCGAAAATTCAAAGCATTTCACTCTTTTCTTTTCTTTTCCAGAAAATAAAACTATGGCAAGAGATAAATGAGTTCACAGGCTCACGTCATCTCCCCTACCTATTCGAGAAATTAAATTCAGATAACAGCATCCCATTTCATGTTGTCACCTTGAGAATTTGTGTGGAGTTGATGCTGAGAGGCATGCAGTTTGTTGATTAGAACTGTACAAACACTGAATGCTAATGTTCAGAGAGAATTTTTCAGTTTCAATCAGGAAGGAAAATACGGTTTCTCACATTTCACTCTTGCTGTCTTTTTCTCTGTTACCTAAAGGCTTTTGCCTAAACTCATAGAAGAACTTCTCTGTTCTTTTCAAGGCGTTGCTGCTCTTTGTCTTGTTCCCTACCGTCACTCGTGGGTGAAAACCTTGGATCTGAAGTATAGGGTTTGTCAGTAACAAGGAAAAGTAACACTGTTTTCATCTTGATTGTCAGACTGTTTTGATCAGATCACAGGAGCCTCTGTTCTTTATAGCACATTGCTTCTGTAATGCTGTACACCACTATTACACACACAGCCTTGTTCCTTCAGCTGATTTAAATACAGGGTTAACAATGATTGTTATCGGGTAGTGGAAACAAAAAGAAAGTCTTTTCATAAATAAATATTCTATTTCTTCATTGTTTGAAAAGGTCTCACAAAATATGAATCCCTAGAGCTTGAAGCTCATGCTATATTTATTCACATCTGCTTATCAACTAAAAATCTCCTTAAATAAGTAAAAGCCTTATTATTATTTCTTATTATAATTCTGCCTGTTAAAGAAAAGCTGTATACACATTTCCCCCCCTTTTCTTATGGTAAGTCTTTGATTTATAGAGAGCCTAGTATTCATTAAAGAGAAATTACCAGTTGCTGTAACAGCTTGAACATCACCTCTACACTATTGTGGAATCATTATTTTTACATTTCTGCATCTCCAGCAAAACATTTGCTTTTGTGTTTATATGAGATTTTATTTATTTTAAAAGGTATATTTTGGGGATCTTTATGCCTTTATTTAGAGAATAGACAGTGAATAGACAGAGTTAGAACTCAGGGAGCGAGAGAGAGAGTGGGAAATGACATGCAAGGAATGAGCCACAGGTTGGATTTGAACCTGGGCCGCTCGCTTAGAGGACTAAAGCCTCCATACATGGGTTGTAGGGACTAATCACTATAGGCTTCCAGTGCCCTGTTATTTGAGATTTCAATCCTGAAATTCAGAGTAGGAATAACTTTTTTTGGGGCTTTTTTTCACTTTAATAACAGAATTGTGCCCTAATAATGGAACATAAATCTATATACCGGTAACGGCTTGTCCCAAGAGCTTCACAGAACTCCAAGTTATCCATCAAAACCCCTTTTCTTTAAAGTTAGTCTCAAATCAGCTTTCAAATAAAGAGCAGCAGGAACATTTCGATCCTTCTGTAACGTATTTGCGGGAGTCATGTGAACTTGCTTCACCTCCTCCTTTGCTGAAAAATGTCAATTGCTTCATAAAAATATAACTTCAATAAAAATCAAATTCTGTCCCCTGCCCCCAAGCTCCTCCTTCTGCATTGTGATTGCTTTTTTTTTTCTTTTGTTTGTTTGTTCTCTCAGAAGATCAATGCCAGTGTCTCAAGACCTTTAAGTTTTTTATTCATTTGAGCTTTTCTGCATTATTTTCACTGAGTTAACTGTATACATACCAAATTATATCTACGGAGCCCTTTGATGTTTTCAAACTGAAACTTATAGTCTTTAAAGATTGATTGAAATGCCTCAGACCTCAGAATACCTATGTGGTCTTTCTGTCCAGTCATTTTCAGAGACAAGTTTGATAACAGAAGTTTTAATTTACATTTAAATGACTGTGTTGTGAAGTGTATGCCTTGTACACACATAATGGGACAACAGAGGAAATGGAGAAACCTACAAGGATTGTATAAAGAATGACTAATTGCTTGTCCAAACGTCATTGCTTGGTTCAGAAGTACTTTGTTGACTGAAACGACAAACAGAGACATTTTTTGTGAGCATATTACTATATGAGTTATAACTTTCCATCAGAAATGACGATAATTATCTTGCATTGTAGAATGTTACAACTTTAATAAAAACATAGAGAATGCCTAATTGTCGATCCATAGAAGCTTATTTCACATGTCTTGATACTTCTTATCAAAGCGGATCACAGTTTATCAAATATGTAACATTGTTAATTGTGATTCTGTTAAGAAGTTATCTTCAGTAACGGTTAATTAGTTCAATCCATTAATTAAAGGGATACTTCACCTGTTGAAACATGAATCTGTATTGACATTGGATCATATATGTAGTAGAAATGTGAAATACATGTTGAAGTTGGTGCCTTCTTGGCCGTGAAAAGGCAGAAAGTGTCGTTTTGGCTCATGTTGATGAAAGACACCAAATCCCAGAATGCACAGCACCGCAGGCCACTCCCACTAAGGTCTTCTAGTTCAGAATCAGAAATACTTTATTAATCCCAGAGGGAAATTCGATTGTTACAGTTTCTCCAAAAGATACAATATAGCAGTAGAAATATAGTAATAAAAACATTTACAGAAATATTTACTTCAACACATAAGACCATTTCCTCAACTGATTCCGAGATTTCTTCCAGAATTGATCTTGGAAATTACTGGCAGAAAACAGACTCTATGTCTGTTTCCATAGGAAAACAGTAAGAGCACCACCGGCTCCAGCTCCTCGTCCTCACCGCCGCCGACAGGCTGCCAACAGCTGAGTTGGCAGCGGCCGGCGGCGGCAATATAGTGGCGAGACGGTTGATGCCGACAGGCCGGTCTTGTGTCGCGACCAGCTCATGGCGGCCAAAAATCGTCATTTTGCGTCACTGGAAGCTCCTTTTCAGACTTAGAAATACAAAGATTTCCCATCTCAGGGGAAAATGAGGGCGGGATGCACGACCATTCAAAAATACTACCAGGTTTGTAATGATACAAAGCTTAATGCAAATAGGTGAAGTATCCCTTTAAGTGCAGATTAATGTTAATCGCTAATGGGGCGGCAGTAGCTAAGTTTGAGGGGCAGGTTCAAGTCCCATTGCGTACCATCTCTGGAAATTGGTCTTATAGCTGGAGAGGTGCCAGTTCACTTCCTGATCACTGCCGAGGTGCCCTTGAGCAAGGCACGACCCCCCCCCCCCCACCACCACCACCACCACTAGCCAAAGCTGAATTTTTTAATTAAAGTGTCCTGGACAGAGAAGAGCATTTTGGCTCGTTATTCAATAAGCTCTTTGAATTACAGGAGATGTCAAAAAAAATAAAAATGAACGATAACAAAAACCCAGATTCAACAGACGTTAAAGGTTTCAGTGATCATTTTCAAATTAACGTCCATGTGAAAAATGAATTAAAAAATTAATGTAGATAATTTACGATTATTGGATGTGGGCCTAGCTCCTTTTACTATACGACAGTTCAAAGTGTAAATCAGTACAGTAGGACTCATAATATATTTCAAAACTATTTGGATATCATTTAAATGAGCAGTCAAAAAATTATTCCTGAGCAGTTTTTCTTATCAGGCATGTATTCGTCGGTCTCCAATGTGTTCTACTGCAGCCTGTCTCCTGTTGTACAGTACTGAATTCTACATGTGTTTTCCTGTCCGTACACAATGGTCGATGAGTATGTAAGTGCTGTCAGTTGTCAATCTTCCACTGTTGGGATATTAATTTATTGTGTGTTGTTTCAGTTGGGTACAGAACTTCGGGCATGAAGGTCTTGGATTGCTGCTGGACATTCTGGAAAGGTTGCTGTTCAAGAAACAGTAAGAACATGCATTTATTTATTCATTTTCAAATACTTGTCTAATTCAATGAAATATTTATGCATTCATACAATCAAGACTAGCAAACAGAAAAAGTTTGACTCTTTGTATTTGGAAATGTAAACAAATTTTCATACTCTGTGTTAACCAGTTGTAGTTTTAATGTTATACATTCCAGATAAACTGCTTGTCATCACTTTCTTGTCTCCCCAGGCAAGAGAAGATTGACAAAAAGAACCAACATAAAGTCGTCCAGTGTCTCAAAGCCTTCATGAACAATAAGGTAATGAGACCTGAGGATTTTTTTAGTTTAGTTTGTTTGTGTTCCCGTGATTACTCATTGACATATGTATTTATTTAATCTTATTTCTATAATTTTATTCCACCTCAAAAAGGTGTCATTCTTTACAAGTTTGGTTGAAACAAAAACATTACAAGGCGATATGAATATCAGTCACTCATTAAATCAATCAGTCAATTTAAAAAAAACAATGTTATTAATGAATCATTCACAATCCTCAGAGTACATTGTGTCTCTTGGCGTGGTTGCCATTTTGATCTTTCTTTTGGAGTGTTTGAGATTTCATGTCCTGGCTGTCACAAACTTTCAATGCATTAAAGGGACAGCTATGTTGGCGAGTGAACAGCCCCACTGAGGCCTCAAAGTCAGTTTTGAACTAATCCCATGCTAATAGCTTTAGAAAATACATCCAAAAATTCATACGCCAGTTGTCCTTTTTAACACGAGGGAAAAAAGTATATGAAACGATGTCCTGTATTTGGTGTTGTTTCTGATCTCCAAGGTTAATTGTAATCTCATCCACATCGACATCTGGTGTTTTCATTCAATTACCAAATTAGACATTTGGGGTTTCAATTAGAAGGGGCTTATCATCAGTGAAGGAGAATAGCAACAACACAACAATATGGAGCAAATTGAGTGGAGTTATACTCATCTCCTGATGCAATTTGAATGACTCTGTTAGAAACATTTTCCCAGATATAGGGACTAAAATTCTGCCGTCTAGAGTTTTTTGACGGTACAGGAACTGGAAGACAATGAAAGTGTGAAAGAAAGGACATAAAGAATTGGACAGAGAAACAACTCCAAAATTGCTTTTTGTTTTCATGTGACAACGTATTTCAGTCCAAATTACAGAACTGTCTTTGTCTCAGCTTTTAAGTATCATTTTGAATTGATATTGTGGCTTAAACAAAGGGGCAATTTTTAAATTTCCTGCCTTTTAAAATGGTTTTATCTTTGTGGCTCTTCAGATATTAAGCAATATACGTGCTAAGAACTAGTTAAGTTTCAGATTTAGTTCTCAAGGATACGTGTTAGGGAGAAACAGATGTATTTTCAGGGACATAAAAAGTAGGACATGATAAAGAAAAAAAATATATATATGCTGAAACTAAAATTTCTGCATCCCTCACTGACCCCATTTCAGTCATTATGTGTCTTGGTAAATAGATTTCCCTCTGAAAAGCTTGCAGCTGACTATATGATGAATCACTGTCAGTCAGTGTGGAAGTTCAGTTCTTCCATAAACTTGATTAATTCATCACAGTTTGCAATCTATCAAAGTTAAGTATAACAATTACAAAACTATAAACACAATGATTACCAGATGAAATGATTCTACTTAAGGTACCGTAAATAGTAATATTGAACTATGGCCATTGGCCAAGGCCTCAAAATTTGCACTATAAAAATGTTATATTGAATTTGTTTTATTCCACACTACCTCAGCTTTCCCTCCTTGTGTGCTGTAAGCTTACAGTAGAGACAGAGAAAAGAAAAGGATCTTGCCACATGGAGCTAAAACCCAGCGGAGACAGATATACAGCCACTCTGGCACAAAGTGTGCTGTAAGGTCTCATGTAATCCTGCGTCTCAACAGGCGCCAGACGCCAGCATTTACCCGTAGGCCTCTCTGTCAGCCCAGACCTTTCCCTGGCTAGAGAGGCATCTTGGGATGGGATGTACCCACAATGCCAAGAAGACAGGTGTTCTCTGCCAGCTGTCATTGCAGGCTTTTTTTTTTTCTTCTGCCTTCTTGCATCAAGTCACACAGTTTCAAATGTTCCATTGTCTCTCACCAATGTTTGATAATGTAATACTAAAATTTAGCACACACTGAAACTTTAAACGTAAAAGTTTTTCTTGATACAGTTTTGTTCTTTTGAAGCTTTTTGACTTGCGTGTCTGAAAACTTATGGGGCCTTTCTGATAGTGAAGCTACAGTATTGTGTCAAGCTATGAGCTTTTACTTCTGATAAATTGTCATTACTAATATAACATAACAAAAAGTAAGGCATTTTATTAAGGATTGATGGATTCAGTTCTATAATCACTACACATTCCAATTTTGGGTCAGTATTTACACTCTATACTCACTCTTCTCTTTACTATATCTATATTTACTGTTCATAACTGTAAGCATGTTATTGAGCATTGAGATGCTTGCTATTAGTTTCCAAAGTAAAGACAAAAATGGTTAAAAAATAATCAAAAATGTTCAGGGTTAGTGTATACGTTGGTTAAAATTATGTATATGTATATGTTATAGTGATGTAGTGTGTGTATCATCACCTGCTTTAAATGTGCCGTTCTTCAGGGCATTCACAGAGGACAAAAACAGCTCATTCATTTTTTTCTGGACTATACAACCTCAACAAAAGTACTTGTTGAGCGTGTTCTTGTCATGAAGTTTGTTTGTCATGCAAATGGTTAAAGGAAACAATGGCTTGGCCTTACATATAAACCTTTAATCAAAGTAAACGTGCATTTAGCAAGCAACTATATATATTTTGAGAAACGAGAATAGAATCTGGATATTACAAAATGTAGTTAGCTGTCTGCCTCTTCAAATACATATAGCCACCATGAATCAGGCGAACAGAAAAAAACAGCTTTAAGTGCTTAGTGACGTTTGGTATTTGTACCAGGTCGACAAAAACTTGCCTGAAATTGTTTCTCAAAATCTCTCAAGGAAAATTGAAAACAAAAAAATGCCTTCCTTGATAAAATTAGAGCCCCTTTCATTGGTGCACAAAGGATGTCTTCATTTTAATGTTTTAATTAAAATGAAAATGTAATTTTCTAACAATGCGACATTGATGAATTGACTTTTTTACAAATACGCCACAAACAATAGATGTGCCTGAATGGCTTGGTATTATTAAGGAATAATTGCAGTTCTTTCAGTTCAGTTATTCATTGTACTCACTAGGTTTGCAATGACATTGGCACATAAAATATTGTTTTATATAACAATGGTGTTTTTGCATTTATTTTTGTGGACAACACAGAGTAAAACTTACAAATCAGTTATTTAAAATCAGTTTGCCTTGCCTTCTGATTTCTCTTTGCTTGACAATATAGCGTCAATTGTATGATGCATTATTGAAAATACTGCTCAATCCCTTTTGGATCTCACTTTTGAATTAATCTGTGGAGTTTTGTCTTCACAAGACATTGTTTTACAGATTCACATGAAATCGTCTACTTGTTATTCTGAATGGGCAGAATTACTGAGAATCTCGGTAATCATGCTTTGTCTTTGTGTTTCCTGCAGTATGGCTTGGATCGAATCCTGGGGGAGGAGAAAAGTCTTGCCTTACTGGCAAGAGCCATTGATCCCACCCAGTCTGCCATGATGACTGACGTGGTAAAGCTGCTTTCAGCCATCTGCATTGTGGGCGAAGAGAACATGTACGTTCTGTCTGCAGTCATTCTGTCAAAATTTCTGCATTACTGCTCCTCATATGTCCATTGTTAAGTTAACACAATCTAGAGTCTTACTCAGCTTGAGCTGTAAATTCAATTCTACTCCAGTTGATAACTGTATTTATTTCTTATTGTTTATTATTGAAAACCACAGGTGCAGTTTAGGGCTTTAAATGGTCAGCCTAAAGCATAAAACATCAATTTGCAAAAGGCGGCCTGTCACATTTTCTCTGAAAAACTGTCATGGGATCTAGCCTATTATGAGTGCCATTTTCACTCTCAAAGAAACACAATACTGGTGCCAGTGTATGTTGAAGTGAGGCTGTATTGCAGGAGTCGTGCATTTAAGTAGATAAGATGTTAGGCTTGTTTTACTAAAGGTATTGGCAGGGAAACAGGTTCAGAGATTTCAAGTGAATGTCAAGTGAGTGTCAAGTGGTATTTTATAACAGAAGAGAGAGAACATGTGAGGAACACAATCCCTTTGCTTTTTCAAGTACAGGCTATGAGCATGAAAGTCATTTTTAAAATGTCTTAAAAATGGGATTGATATCATGAAGTCATTTCTTGTAGTGAAGGTGATGAAATCCCCAGGAAAAGCCCTTCCATTTTGGTGAAATTGACAAGAATAAGAAGCCCTGATACAGTAAAATGGGAGAGGGCTCATGTTCAAAATCCCTTCAAATTAATGTATTTCTTCATTTTTTTCCTCCAATTGTCACTCATGCATTTCATGTTCTCATTTAGTTTGGAAAAGGTCCTTGAAGCCATCACCACAGCAGGGGAATGGCGAGCCATCGAGAGGTTCAGTCCCATTGTGCAGGGACTACGAGTTCGCTCGGTTCAATTACAGGTAAGTACAGCCGCTCACCGTGTCAGCTGTGTTATTTCCCTCAGAATTCTCTGAAATGAAATATAAAAATGCTTCTGGGAAGGTGACCATTTTGACATATCCCAATTCCCAACCACCTGTTCTCAGGGTTTGTTAATCATCTCCACATTATTCACTTTTTCCTTTGATCTAATTAAGTGTATTTTTTACTTATACGATTCATTTAAATCCTAACTGGTTGAGGGATGTAAATCCAAGATGCAGTCACAAAAACATGAAGCCCCTTCATACTGCTTGTATTTATTAAAGTGTTGTTTTCTTTAAATGTTTTATTCCGGTATTTTACTGATTCTAATATTGTTCCATGAGGTTATGTTGGTGAAGTTTCTACTTAAGATGCATTTTAGTCTTTCAACTAAACATTGCTAAGTTACAAGTTATCAAGAACTTTGTTAACAGGATTTATCATTTGCATCTTTGGGTGGTGTTATTATTATTAGCTCTATTTCAGTGTTTATCCTCCAAAGATTGTATTGCATAGAAACTTTGACTAATGTTACTGTTGGCACTTTAGGTAGAGGGATGTCTATTAATAAGCTGGGAAACAAGCTGTATTGAAAGTACACCAGAGGAAGGACTTATTTTAAAAGTGCATTAAAAAAACAAAACAAAAAAAACAATCAAAAGTCCACTGTATAGATTGAGAACTATTTCCTTGTCCACGCACCTCGACCATCTCACCACTACCATAAAACCTCTCTCTTTGGACAAAATCATTCAGCTGCATGGTGATCTCCCGCTGACACCTACACTTGAGATATTGCATATGGACTGTTTTAAACAGAGACAACATCAGTCGGTTTAAATGAACACAATTCATGATGTAGCTGAGGGATGTGAAGAGAGTGTTCATTCGTCCAATACCTACCATACACACAATACAAAAATCCTAGGTGTATTATCATTTGCCCCTGTCGTACTTTCCTATTGACCAATGGTTAACTTAATTAAAAGAACTAATCTTTTTTGCCCCACCCTAAAGTATTATCTGTTGCATTTGCATTCAGTTCGCTTTAGCCATTTGACAGTTGCAAAACTGTAGGGACACTCATAGAAAGTTTTATTTTTATTATGAATGACAACCGTTTTTTCTTGTTGCACAAAAAACATCTGCGGCTATACAGGCATCAAAGTTCTAACTGGACAGTCTTACAGGCCTTAGTTGTGTTTAATTGATGCTTTGTTCCAGCTTCGCAGTTCCTTATACACAACACAGTTTCCTTTTAAACCTCTGCATTATTAAAGGAGAGCAACTCTTATCTTAACCATGGCAGTGTGCAGCCAGAGTCTCTCCGTCCTACTGGACTACATTTATACTCGGTCTCCCCTGGCACCCTTTGGCTGAGGAAAGTGTGCACTTACTCTGTAAGTGTAAATAGACACATGAGGGACCACCAAAATCAAAGCAGCCCAGATTCTTTTCTTGAAGTCTGTGTGTCTTTATGTTTTTGTGATAGGCCAACAGACTATACTGAATAAAAGGCTGAGACTAATGAGGATCATCTTTTAGTGAATGATTCACTTTTGGAATGAGCATCAATCTAATCACAGACTTGAAATACACATCATCTGTTTGTTATGTTATAATAACCTCAAATGATGTAAAGCATTGCAGTAATCCCACCATTTGACTTGTTTATCTTCAACAGGTTTCATCCCGCTTGCCGTTGATTTGATTTAAAATAAAAGTTTTATTTACTGCCAGCAAAGAGTATGAGAAGGAAGGAAACAATTACAGAAATGATCAGAGAATTTTATTAGGATATTAGTAAGGATTTCTAAAGAACCATTACATCCCAATAACATTTTTAAACACAGTTTTTGTGTTACATTGCTATGCAAACTACCTGTATGAAATGATCAAAATGGTAATCTGAAGAAAAGTAATTAAAAGTTTGAGTGTCATGGCAAGAAAAAAAAACGGTGCTCTCAAATTGACAATGGACTCTGCAACATCTGAATATCCTCCTGGACTCTAGCATTGCCATACCCTCTTTTCACACATGAGTGGTTTGCTTTACTGATCAATAATAGATTTTTCTGTCTGTGTTTGCCTGCCGAGTTGAAAAGTCACAGAATGCAGCGGTCCCCGAGCAGTAAACCAAACTCAGAGGGGAGTGAAAAACAGCTTCCAAAAGAGCGAGTTTGCCCTTAAATTGACTGTTAGTTAGTTTTGTGTGTATGGGTCTGCAGTTGTTGCATTAATATTAAAATCAGCCCCCCCTAGTTGGTGACTGGAGAAAATAGACATGCATTAGTTATGGTCCTCTGCTTCCGAGGGACATAGCTCATTTAGAATGCATGCCGGCATGCTTTTCATCAACTTCTAGAGGAAGTCCATCGTCCCTTTCCCTGGTTTTCTCACTCACTCCTTTCTTCCTCTCTCTCTTTCTCTCGCTCTCTTTCTCTCTCTCTCCATCTTTCTTTGTTCTGTCAACCCTTCATGTTTCAGGTGGCATGCATGCAGCTCATCAATGCACTTGTAACGTCTCCTGATGAGTTGGACTTCAGGCTGCACATCAGAAATGAATTTATGCGCTGTGGCCTGAAAGAGATATTGCCGGTAAGCACAACGTTACACACACATAGACACATAATGGAAAGTCACACTCACCTTGTATTAATATTTAAATGAGTTGCCCACTTCAGTGAAATATTGTAGATTTGCTCCAGCAAATTCATGAAACACAGAGGAGAGTTTGCACGTCCTCTGTCTGTGCCAGCTCCCAGAAACCAATAAAATGTCTAGTGCCCAGGCTAATAATCTTCCTACTGGCTTTTATACCCTCCACCTAACATGTTTATCTGTTGTAAACAATGTTGCTGTGGCTGCCAAGACAACACATTTAGAGTCAGTCTCCACACCTGTTAATCATGTTGAGTAATAGCATTTAGAATATGCCCCCTATTTTAATTTGAGCCTGATTCTGAGCCTGATTCTGAGCCTGTCAAAGATGGTTTTGACTCTCTGATTTATTACGTTTAATTTATCATCCATGAATGCATTTTTACCTCTTTGTCCCTTTTCTACCCTAATCCATCTCTAGCAACTGACAACCATCAGGAATGAGGCCCTTGACATTCAGCTGAAGGTATTTGAGGAACACAAAGAAGAGGACATGATGGAGTTCTCTCATAGGCTGGAAGACATCAGAAGCGAGTTGGAATATCCTTTACATTATAACAAACAGACGCACGCTACTCATCTCAAAGGTCTACTTTAAGTGTCTGTATCTGTAAACATGACTATGGCAAAATGTGTTGACTCCAGCTAAGATAAATTGTTCCCCAAATCACTTCTTTTGTATTCCTTTTTTCAAATTCCAGTAGCTGCTACATTTTTTTAATGTGAACATACAGTATTCTGCTTTGCGTATGAGTCCTTGACTCCCTGCACTGATGCGGGGGATGTGTTCAGCATTGTGCAGAGCATGGTGAAGGACAGCAATGCAGAGCCCTATTTCCTGTCCATACTTCAGCACCTGATGCTTATACGCAATGACTACTTGGTCAGGTAAAAATCAACTGCACACACCAACACAAAGACCTTTTAATGATCTCAGTATGAATGATGCAAGCATATGTTTGAGCCCCCCCTACTCTTTTTTACTCTTACCCACAATGCCTTCCTCTGTCTGCATTACACTTTCTATGAATTCTTTACTTTCCACAAGATCTATTCATCAGCTCTATAATTCTCTTTTAAGAACAGCTCTTTGGCTTTTGTCAGAAGTGTCAAAAGCGCTAAAACATCAACGTCTTTGTGATAATAAGGATGACTGACATGTAGTGTTTTAATCTCACATCTTAGCTGAATACGCACACAAGGAAAGGTCTTACCTCCTTTTGTTAATTTTCTGTTAATGATGTACACTAGTGGAGAGCTTATGGTTTGTGGAGGTCTCACTCCTTTTGCCTTAAACCCTTTCAATGACATTGGCTAACAAAGAGAATGCCGTCTCTTTCATCTCAAAGCCATCTATAGCAACCCTGGCTCTAGAGTGTTTCTCATCTCCTTTTAATGGTATTTTTCAAAGGCTTATTTTATGTTGGTTCACTCACAGCTGGGTGTGAGTTAAACCTTGGCTTCATCAAAAGATGGAGCTTTAATCTGAAGAATATGAAATGCAACACCTGCAGATTCCCTACCTCTAAATCAACACCCGAATTGTCACTCTGTTCTTGCTCTGTCTGATGAATTTCCTTTATTTTAAAATGATTATGAAATATTGACTGTTTAGTTGAAATCAGTCCTTAATTACCATGGTACATACTGTCCACTTTATATATAATCTGACAGATAACCACCATTATTCTAGTTAAAGTCATACCAAATAGGAGTTTGATTTAATAGTTTAATATTGTAGTTTATGTCTGGAATCTATTGCTGAAAAAGAAGGTTTATTGACCATTTAGTGCCTTTGCCCTACAGAAAACTTAACAATAGCTATTAATCAATACCTTATCAATCTTAACTAGGCTTGGCAGGCCTGGGCAGCTTGTAATTCCTTTCCATGTCGAGGCGGTGTGCATGGAGCCCTATGTTGTATGGAGCCAATGATCCCACCCAGTGGGAAGAAGTGAAAGTGTTAAGAGACTTTCAGGAATTAATTCCATAGTGTTTTTGTCTGCTCTTATAGTGGGAACTAAAGCAACAAATGCATATTTGTAACTAAACAGCATCTCAGACAGCAGACACATTTAATGGCCTAAAGAACCTTTTTCTTAAAAGCATATTTTGGAAAAGAGTCCAACACAAAAATCAAACATTTTGTCTTGCTTCTCCGATTTAATCTGCTAAACAGGATTATGTCAAAATGTATTTATCTAGCCTTGTTCTCCATGTAATATCCATTCTAAGGATATTTGGGCTGCCTAATTCTTAACTACAGCACGTATGCTTTTTTTTTCTTTCTTTGTATTATGTAGCCTGGGACATGCAGCATTTGAGTTCAATAAGTGTATAGCCCCTTATAAACGGAGCTGAGCTTAGAGTATGAACGTGTAGGCCAATAGCTTTGATCAATGATTCATGGTTCAAGACATTTTTCAGGCTTTAGGTTGTTTTGGTCATTTCCACCTTCTGTTACTTGGAAATCTTTGTTTTAGACTTCTGATTGGACAAGTGATTCAAAGCTATTAATGTGGGCCTGAGATTGTAATGGCCTCTGCAACAGTCCAGGGACTATTGGCATTTTTTTGTATAATACTATTAAAAGATATATATCACATTATAACTTATGTTCAAATCATCATTACGTCAAGATGAAACATATTTTGACTTAGTTGAATATAACATTTCGGTTTGTATTTGTTCTTCATAAACATGTGAGAGGCACAAAACAAGATCACTTTTGTACAATCTATCTGCATACATCAATTGGTATTACAAATGTGTTGACTTCAATTAATGGCATGATTGATTGCATATTTTTCCCTTTCATTCCCGACCATATGGTGTTGCTCTTTAGAGTGTTTTTGTTGGCTTCAGATATATTTTTAGAATTTCCCTCCGGCAGTTCCAAACTCTTGATATGATTAATTTTCGTCATTAATACGTAGGGCATCTGAATGTGATCCTTTTAATGCCCTGCATCTCTCATAACTGACTGCTGTAGTAATCATCAGTTATTTAATTTTAGGTTCCTTCGATGTCAGGAATATATATATAAAGAGGAAGTCCTCTTTTACAAAGGGGTTGCAAAGTCAAAGAGTACGGTAATTAGAGCGACATGAGAAACTTGTACGACAGCAGTCTCGATCTGATTGTTAAGACATTGTCTTTCAAACTGTGATTCCATCATGTTTCTAATCTTCTAAATGACAGAAATGGTGTTGATACTATCAGATCGAGTCACTTTATTGTTTTAAGGAGAGGTGGGAGGCAGTGTCCCCGATTTATCTCAGCTCATCAGAGCATTAGTAATGATTTGGTGTAGAGAAGATTTGAACTCAGTGGCATTGTTGTAAGATAATGAGCAGATCAAACAGACACTTCCCTTTAACTTGTGATTGTGATAGCATTGTGGCTCCATGCCTTGAATGTCATCTGTTGTATTATATTATCTCCTTTTTATTTTTTGAACGGTTGCCCTTAGTTATCGTGCTATAAATGCATTCAATGAAGCCAGTGTAACGACTTGACTCAAGAACTGAGAAATGCTAATAAGTTAGTGTTTGTTTTCCCATTATTCAGTGCCGTCAAAGCAGTTCTTTTATCAAGGTGTAAATGTTAAATGAATAAGATTTAGTCTGTTTGCATTTTAAATGAACAAATATATGTAACAACAGCATGTGTCTCATTATTGTAATATCACAACAAACAATCCTGAAAGATCTGTTTTTATATGTATCTATTTATTTCAACTCCCTATTAACATTAGATAAGATATACTGTATTATCCCCATAAGGACATTTGTATTGGACTCTGTCCTGCAGTTACAATAATACAAAAATACATTAAGAGAGATCATACAGAATATGTCACGTCAAACGCGTCAGCTTTTCTTCTTCTAATTGGTTGGCATTGTGGTGGTGTAATATACGGTAAGGTGTATGAGTTTTATCATCATTTTTTGTTTGGACCAGATAGCTATGTTAACTCCATCAGGTCATTGACTTTTAAGCATGTAAGATGTTTCCATATGCAATGTGTAAGTTGAATTCAACAATCATCTGTCCTGTGAGCATTAGGTTTTAATTTGAATCCCTAATCGGAGATCTGTTTTTGCCTTTTGTTGTTTGCTCGATGTGTCCTTTGATTGTCTTGTCCGACTCATCTCCATTTTTAGGCCCCAGTACTTTAAGATCATCGAGGAGTGTGTGTCTCAGATTGTGCTCCACCGTAGTGGCACAGATCCAGACTTCAGTTACCGCAAGCGCCTAGATGTGGACTTCAGCCACCTCTTGGGCAAGTCTCACACTTCTCATATTTGATTTGCATCACAGGTTTTTCAATAATGCATCAGTGATTTGAATTGTGTATTTTTTTTTGTTTGTTTTGTTTTCAGAGGTGTGTGTAGATAAAGCTCGCAGTGATGAGTATGAACAGAGAGCCTCAGAACTGGCACAGAAGGCAAGTATTGACAAAGACAGCGACTGACATTTTCATCCTACTTCACATTCACTACACCAAGTGGCAAAAAGTAACACCTGCTTTCCTTATTTGTTCTATACAATAACATCTGGTAAGATAATAAACCAACAATTTAGAGCAACAATACAATGACAATCCCTGGAAGCTTGTATAATAAAAACATATTAAAGCAAGATCATAGCAGGGAATTTAAAGCCAAGTATACCGTAAAATTGCTGCTATCAGTGAGCAGATTTCAAATACTCTCTGATTATTTTTCAAAAAGTGAAAAAGGCTTATTTTGGAAGTGAGCATGAAGGGGCTGTGACGGCGCGGCTCTGTCACTGACTGCAGGCAGTGCAGACACATAGATATGACAGCTGGCTATGATATAATAATGAGACTGATAACTTCTAAACGCTCAAATCTGGTTTTAAAATCCAAGAAACCAAACATTGAATAATCAGAGGTAAAGAGTACCTGCTGTCAATAACAAATGTTAAAATACCCCAGCTTTTTGCAGGTTGAGAACAGAAATATAAAACTTGCTTTTGGAATCACTTTGGATACATAACCAGTTGTCTTCTTGTCACTGTGTGCCACTGCTTGAGCTGCTCTGTAATCGTCTATATTTAAAGCTTGTAACTTAATCACAGAGGAAAAGGAAACAGAACTTTTAAAAGTATCGCCCTACAATACACCAAACCTCTTTTCTTTCATTTTTAAAGCACATTCAAACAGTGACACACACACCCATGCTTGGTGAAATGTGTGAGATCAGATGCGTTGGCTGCTCTGATTAATTGGACTCGCAGTAGCAGCAGGTTGTGGATAGTGATTACAAGTATGGGGCTCACTGATTGGCATTTGCGTTTGGTACTTAACTAGTTTTATTAATGAATATGTGTTTGACAAAAGGTTAAAATTCAATCAGTGAATGAAGATAATCAAGGTAGATTGAATGATAATTACATGACATAATTACTCCATTAGACTTAAATAATTTTAATGAACACTACTTATTTTGATTCTCAGTTTCATTATTGTAAAATCAGTATGTGCTCGTGTGATCAATTTGGATATACGTTTCTCTGTTTAGTTTGATGAAGAGTTTCTAAGCAGACAGGAGGCTCAAGCTCAGCTGCAGCAGTGTGAAGACAAAATAGCTGAACTCCAAACAGAGCTGCAGGCCTTCAGGTCCCAGGTAAAAGACCGGTTTATCTTTGTTGTTCATGTCAGATTTTTTAAATTGTGTTTATTCTTGTGTGTGAAATATATGAAAACACCTGATTTGATTGCTGAACAACCGAATCTAGCTTGGAAATCGAACTTAAGCTTTCTTCCTTCTTTTTTCCCCTTTATGACATTTTCCTATTTATTTTTTTGGGTGCATTGTATGAATGGCCTTGGAGTTTTATCTACCAGAGCCTGTATTCAGGTTTGACACAGAGGTTGCTTCACTGGCTAGCTGACACAAAGTCTAATGAGAATACTGACCAGTCCTCCATGTTGGCTGTTTCTGATTCTCTGATCTTTATCCCAGAAGAGGAAATAGTTCTGAAAGCAATTTATTCTGACAACCCCCTTCAACCTCACAACTGGGCCACTCCTCAGCCCCCCTCCCCAAACCCCCGTCACCCATGAGAGTTGCTCCCACACCAAGATAACTACACGCTCAGAGAAGGGAAGAAAACTTCCTTTTATTTTCCTGATAATTTTTCAATTTGAAAGCGCAAACACAGAATGAATACTCAAATAGTGCCTTGGTTCAAATGGCGATGGTCAATACAGGTACACGCACACTCACTTGAATACACTCTTTGTCTCACTGTCTTTGCCTGTCTGTCTCCGTTCAGTACATCCCTCATCAATACACACACACACGCGCACACACATACACTTGTTAATTCAACGAAGGTGTTCTTTCCTCTGGAGGCAGTGGCAGAGGGAGGGCCCATTGCTGACCTTTGGTGTGCGTCTTTAATCTAAAACTGGTGCATGGATCAATAAGCCATTTGCTCTGTATGATACAATTTGCCAAGCTTTGTAGCTCAGGTTATACCATTTGATTTTTTAGCTTTGGCAAAAACAAATTATTGTGGGTATTTTTTGGGACAGAAAGTGGGCAGTTGATAAGCATTTGGCCCGTGCTGGATGGTTGAGAGAACACGCCTCCATTACCCACAGTGGTGTTAGAAAGGCACACAATCGTTTTTCTGATTCCAGTCCCCCCCACCCCCCATGTAAGCCTTTTTGATTTATTTTTGTGGGGGAAAGTTTCTTTATCACAGTTGCATTCTCTGGACAATTTCCTTCTGACCAGAAACAATGGAAATAGTTTACATTAAGGAAATATTTATAGAATCAAGATGAGACGAAAAAAAACATTCAGGTTAAGTTAAGAGAAGTCACTTAATCAACATCAAACAGAATAACAATACAATTCACATTTGAAATTAGTCAATCGTTGTAAGACTTTGTCATTTGTTATTGCTTATTTTATTTGTATACTTGAATGAATGAATTAATGTTTTCTATTTTGGTCATTCATTAAAGAATAACAAGAGTCAAAAATATTTGTGTAAATAGTCCACTTACAGAAACCGAAACAAAAAACTTTACACGTTTACACTTAAACACTAACGTAAAATACTTCATACTGTATAAGTCAGAACATAAGCAATCCAACAAAAATAAAACAAAAGCATATACCACCACATACAGTGTATTCTTTCCCTCTGCCAATCCAGTTTGGAGCCGTACCTGTGACTCTGTCCTCTGCCAATGTCGGACCAGCACTATCATCCTCAGCCTTCCCGTCTGGGCCTCCACAAACATCTGCAGGACCTGGAGTGCCACCTCCCCCTCCTCCGCCTCCACCTCCTCCTCCTTTACCAGGCTGTCCTGCCCCACCTCCTCCACCTGGAGTGCCTCCTCCATTTGGTGCCCCCCCACCACCACCTCCAGGCTTTGGGGGTGGACTAGGCTCCCCGACCCACCACGCTCTGCCTTATGGCCTCAGGCCAAAGAAGGACTTTAAGCCTGAGACCTCTATGAAGCGCCTCAACTGGTCCAAGGTAAGTCTCTGCAATGTGTTTCTATTAAAAGATTGAATATTTTAGAGAATCATAAAAACAGGTTTTATCCCCAAACTATTACACTGCGTTGGAAAACGTGAGACCTGTGTATGAGGAAAAAAATTACTAAATGATTAGTGGAATAATCGCAGGTGTTTTTATTACATGATCTAAGTTGTCATGTTTTCAACTTTTCTTGGTTAATTAACATGAGGTTTGGGACGACCAAACTTCAAATTTAGGCCATGTATTTATAGTATTCTTTTTCTTTGCTCTTTGTTGGCCCTTTCCTGATGTTCATTGGCAGCAACTGAAGAGTACAGATGTTTTTCTAAGAATTAAACAACAACTTTCTACTTTTGTGCCAAACCAGAAAGAATTGAAAATAACAGATGATCAGATGCTTTTGTCTGCGTAGCCGCAGCCTCTACAGATGTGATTCCCTGCAGAGCAATATTAGTTCACACCACAAGTGATATTAGTTCGTGGTTTGATTAATTATTAAAACTCAGTTGAACATCTGTACAGGTGTTCAGGAAACTGAACCATATGCTTGGATTTTCAAGCACACCTTTTAGTAGGAAATGAGAAGGACTTGTGGCACAGCTGTATGAGACCCCCCACATATGGTTATGTTTGGGACAAAGCTGTTCTGAAACTTCCTCAGTGCAAAGATTTGAAACTTCACACTATTATTGAACTGCTAAAGCAGTTTAAGAGTTTTATTTGATTCAATGACATAAAACTCATGAACATCAAGTATAAAGCCTTCACATGCTGTTGGCTTGTCACCGTCTCAATGTTACTTTTAGAAAAGAGTTGTTAGCTTACACATCCAGCACTAATGGGGCCAGAATGAACTTCATTGTCTCCATACAAAGGTACAATGAAATTAAATGGCATCTCTCTACGTAAGAAATAAAAGAACAATATGACAACCGTAAAAAAAAAAAAAAAAAAAGCACAACACGTAAAGTAAAAATGTAGTGAACAACAGAGATAAAATAGAGCTTTGGTTATCAGTTAAAAATTAGCTTTAGTCCAAGATTCACCTGGTTCACAGTTGGTGCTTGCAATCACTGCATCCTGTTTAATTTTCCGACGCATCAGCAGTATTAGCATCTTCATCAAGTTACAGGAAGTGTTCTTTTTGAAAGTATTGCCAGAGGGTCTAAAATAAAATATACGTAGCAGTTTAAGTGCAAGGTATATAAACTCAGCAGAGATTTCTTTATATCTTATTAGCATGTTCAAACCTAAGAGACATGACTGCTCCTCACTACACTAGGCCAATCATGTAAATGGACTTGTTGTATGCTTCAATGACTTAAAAGTCTAAACCTGGTTACACTTGACTGTATTGTGATGTTTAATGTGTAAAGCAGGGCAAACTGCTTTAGTCTGCCTCTCTCTTGAATGCATTCAACATGTTGGCAGACTCTAAAGAAAAGGTCTCAAGACTGTGCTTATTATCTTGAAATGTCATGGACTTAAACTGCCTTACTCATTTCCGTTGCGTTATCCTTGCAGTGGCTGTAGTGATATTGACAAAGAAGTCTACATGTTAGTTAGTACAGCTTCCTATTCCTTCATGTTCCAAATAAAGTATAGACTTGCTGTTTCTCGTATGTTTGTTTGCATGTATTTATACATTATACTGTCAATTACAAAGTAAAAAACCTAATAGACAGTCATACAAGCAATTGTTACATAGCAACTGCTTACGTATGCCACCCTCCAAAAAATGAAAATGTAAATTATATCCGAGAGGAATGATGTATCCATCTGTCGTCTCTATCAACTGTTAAAAAAACAAAAAACATTTGTTAACTAAATGTGCTCGACTGTGGATGTGTGTTTGCAGATTCGTCCCCAGGAAATGTCAGAAGGCTGTTTCTGGGTGCTGGCTGACGATGTCCAGTACGCAAAACCAGATTTACTCAGCCGGGTTGCTCTGACTTTTTGCTCCCAAAGAACAGGTCAGATATTACATCATACATTTCATTGTTGCTTCCATGTTGCTCAACTTCTATTCCATCTTAGATTATTTCTTCATGTTATTTTTCTCTACAGTACATCCTCTTTATTTCTCTCACCTCACTTTCCCTTCCATCTCCGTGCTCTCTGACTCATCACTGTCACATGTAGGCTGAAATCATCATTGTTTCTCAGAAAGCCTGGAGTATTTAAACAAGGAGGAGAAATGTGAAGGGATTTCTGCCTTTGTGTTGCGCATCTGTGCTTGTGAGTAATTGGCTATGTGTCTTCATTTAGTGGGAATTGTATGACAAAGATACAGCACAGTGCTCGCACCAACCCCCTAGGCTACTGTTGGTAAACAAACTGCTTTTCATCACTTTCAGTAAATGGATCTCTGTGTGACAAAATCATTCCTTATTTGTTGGAGCTCAATTTGGTCCAATTCCATGTGCTGTTTCAAGCATAGATAGAGGTCTCATGAACCCAAAATGGTCTAGAATGCTGATTTCTTTTCATTGCCTCATTTGTTTCAAAGTTGTCATGGCCAATATCATCCCTGATGTGCTATTGTAATGTACTGGTGGGAGATGAGGACAAAAAAAAAAAAAAGAAACAGCACAGCGTCTGTCTTCATATATTTTTCATGCTTTTGCACATTTATAAAACTAGGTGCTACTCATAATCCAATGAGTAATTTCAGTGTTGCAAACATAAGAACTATTAGTATAATATGTTTATATCAATCGATTTGGTTATGTTTAAATTATTCAGTGACACAGTCATTGCTGAATTCGAGGCCCAAAAGGTGCGCATGCTGTTTAGGATTTCCTTTTACCTACTCTTACTAACCCTGGTTATCCTAATGCTGCTCAATAGCACGACATCCTCATACATTAGTAAGGCTGGCAAGATCTCTAATATTCATGTACAAGGTTGTTGGACTGATCAACGCGAGAGCAGGAGGAAGCACGAGATGTTATCAGTCTTGTACTCTCCTGTGCTTTCTCTATTAGTCCCTTCCCTGATGATTTATTCACATGTCGTGTGGTTTTCTTTCTCGTCTCTCTCGGCTTGCCTACGTCAAGTTGAATTATTCATCCAGGTGTTATCTACCTGTCACAACTCTATGCTGCTCATCTCAAGGCCCACAAGACCCCCTACACTCAAGTGCACCGTTGTTCCCGATCGAATGAATGTGCTGAATAATGGAGGCACATTTTAAATAGCAAACAGGTAGACAAACAGTCAAGCAGGTGAAGTCTAGAGAGGGCAAAGGAAGGATATCCATCAGCAGACAATTTCTATTAGGGTAATGAACCACAGCCTGTACATGCTCAAATTCAATATTTTATTTTACACACTTTCCCTCAGCTGAGGATGCACTCAAAATCACTGCTTTCCTGCATTTGTTCATTCGGCAGGTTTGTCTGCTCGTTGCTAATGGATTTCACATTCAGTGGTAAAGACATGAAATATTAGACTAAATTAAATCTTTCTCATGTTTTGTGTCTGTTCTCTTAGTCGTGTTCCTCTCGTTTCCTCCCGTCCCAGTGGAGGTTGTAAGAGCAGCATGGTTGATGGGTTCAGCTGTTGGACCCAGTTGCTGCCGCTGCTGCGTGTCAGTGAGCGTGCGTGTGGGCTTGTCTTCTTATTAACAAAGCCATGTAGCATCATGTTTCATCTCACTTAAGAGCAGCAGCATCTGGATCAGCATTAAACATTAAACAGGACACGGTATGAAACAGTATTCACACAGTTTTTCTTATTAAATATTCATTTATTTCCCTTGGACCTCTTTTTTTTTTCTTTTGTTATGTTGGTGCTTCTCACTCTTGTTTTCTAACACGATCCCCGGCATCCTGTACACAAACCACTGGCTTTGGATGGGGACTTGGAACTGTTTGTTTAGAGACCATCACTGTTGTATTTTTGAAGACCTCAATTTAATTGAGTGAATAAATAAAATTATTCAAAGTCTTAGGAGGAGGCTGGAACGACATATTCAAACAGAATTTAAATGACCACATTTGGAGAAGCAAAACACATTTTTTATTTGTCAAAGTAGACATAATATTCGCAGCGGTAATAAGGCTTTATGGCTCTTGTGTTTGTCTATTCAGAGGTGGGCTGTGGTTTTCGGCAAAGGGTCAGCGCCACTTTAACACACATCCTTATGAGCAAATTGCAATAAATGGGTGTTTTTACTTTTAGATAAAGGTCGGAGCAAATCAAATTGAATTAGAGCATAGTGAATATGTGAGCTGATTTCTTTGCTCATTTTTCAAGTCTTAGCCTTTCCTAAACCATACAAATAAATGGAACCTTTCAATTATGTAGAAACAGTGAAGGGTTGTCATTTCCTAACATTTGTAAAGTTATAATAGAGCAATTAGAGAAAAGCATTGGCCACAGGAGATCTGACAGCTCATACAGCATGTTACTGAAGGGAAAGGGCGGCAGTTGGCTTTAGTATGGACTTTATAAATTGTGTGTTTGATTGTGAATGTTGATTTATCATGTTAGCATTTAAAATGTTGACTTCATTGGACTTTCACCCAAGAGCACTTTGTCTCTTATTCTCTTTGCTTTTGTTTTACAATTCAAGTTATCACACATAACCTCCTCCTGTTTTGCAATGTTATTCTCCCCATAATGTTCATCCCAAAACTTATTAGTAAAGTAGTTTAATATTAAGCAGGCCAAAATTACCTTTAATTATTAGGCAGGAAAAGAGCAGCACAGTTCTATTGATTTGTTTTTTTCCCTGGTTAAACACCCAACGATCCAGAGGAACCTATGAGACAAGGAAGCTCAGGGGCTCCCAGGAAGATATGTGGTTCGAAACTTCAAAGTTACATGAAGAATTACAGAAAGTGGCATGCAGTATTATGATGTGAATACATACAGAGACAGAGAGATCAATGTCCCCGGCAGTCTAAGCCTATACCAGCACAAATAGGGGCTGGTCATTTGTGTCTCCTGTTTGTGGTCCATTTTGTCCACCTCTCTTTAGTTGTTTTTTTTACATTCGTTTTCTGGCTTTATAGTAATTGTGTTCCAGTTAACTCCTAACAACGTATGTATCATCTTGATGCACCAAGGAGTTTTATTGAAGATGCCTTCTTTCAGCTTCTATTAGATGGTTTCTTGTTAAAGCCTTAGTCGTGCCATGAGGTTCAGCAATAAAAAGGCTACTCAGATGTGAAGGATTTCTGTTTAGCAGCTGAGGTAAACTGAAAGTTCTTGACTTAAGCTATTTACTCTTAACTAGAACAATCCTTTAGGAGTCACATAATGATCATTCAATTGTCTTTCTAACCTCAGAGCTTATCTATTTTATAACCAAGTACAATTACCTCCAGGCCTGACTAAACCTCAAATTATTTCTAGTCACTGAATGTTATGTGCTTGGACTCATTAGCAAAGTTAAAATCACCCATACTAAAAGATCTATGCCTGTAATTACGGTGCCCATTAGCCATGGCCTTGTTTTTGTCACTTGCCATATAGTATACAACCATGCTATCGATTTTCAGACATGGAAACAAGAAATAAAACGTTAGTAAAACCTGATGCTTCACAGACATTGTGCACGACAGGAAATAAGGAAATATTGCACTGTAAGCTGATTTAAGCTTTTATACATCCTTTCTCTTTAAACGTGCTTAACAAAATAATAATTTGAGGTTAAGTTTAGCAATAAATGTTGCAGCAGAGGCCTGCACATTTATGAATATTTTCAATCAGTATTGTCCAAGCTTCAATGAAAGAGCTTTTGTAGTCGGCTCACATTACATCTCAGATCAATTAAAATCTAGATCATGTAAATTGATAACAACAGGTGTTTACTACAGAAATGAGCTTAAGAAACTGAGTTCAATCTACATTTCCAAGTTGAAAAACAGTTCAATGTTCTGCCAGTGTTTTTTGAGAGACTGCACAGGAAACTGTAAAATGACTGATGGCATATTATCGCAGAATTGTTTATTAGGAAATATAGAACACTTTGAAATGTAAACTTTCCATAATGTTGCTGGGTTTGATAACTAGGGCTGTTTATAGCAACTTTAAAATCAACAGGGAGATTAACATACTCAACAGGAAAAACACTGCCATGAACATACAGCTCAAGAACCCCTTTCATGAGCAGCATTAAACCTGCACTCAGACGTTGTAAGGTTTGAATGCTGTTAGGAGAAACGCTGCGAGGGGCGGCGGAATATGTATTAAGTCCTATTGTGACCTACTGCAGTGAATCAGTGTTGGTGCAAAGTGAGGCGGTAAGTTGTCGCAAGAAAATGTTGTTGATTACCTATTTTTTTTTCTAAAAAGTAAGGAACTCTTCCTGTGTTGTTAATTATGATACCCATCGTGTAGCAACAACAAGGTTGTCTGGCTGAGCAAACAACCGCCATGTGTATGTACACACAAAACAACCTTAGGTTTGCCTATAACATATATCCATTATACGATTACTAAAATAAACGTATCAGCTCTTTGTCCAAATTCAGTTTATCTTCTATGCAAACAATATAGATGAACATATTTTAGACGAAAAGAGGGAGAATTTGAGGCCAAGGTCAAAATCTAAGAGATTATAGATGAGTATCTGCAGATCATGTGTTCATATTTGCATATGGAAAAGGGCTTCAGAGCTATTAGCTAAAATGGAGAAGCTAACACATGCCCTGTTATTCTTTTGTAAGACTTTCTGTGTTTCCTTCCATGTCTGCTCTCTTACAACACAGCTGCTATTCTGAAAGAGTCAGTGCATGCAGGTGGACAACTTGCTTTGTGTTAGATGATGCAGCTGCACACTGGTATCTGTCTTCTTTTAGGCTCACAAAAAAAAAGAAACTTCCCATCAAAGCGGGAGAAATAGGAGGTTTGGGGAGAGTCTGTGTATAGTTGAGGCAATGTCAGAAACTCAGCCAGCCCCTCCATTTCTCATGCTTTCCTTTAGAGGTGAACCATTTCAGGGGAATTGGAAGGAATAGTTTGGAGAATACGTTTTTCCCCTAGAGGGAGTCAGACAAGGGAATGAAACCAGGTTTGATATAGCCACTTGTACTCCTGTTGATGTTGCATCTACTGCTTGTGCTGCTTCAGTAGAGGTCCCCTGACCATCCGGGCAGTCTTTTTAAGCAACATTCTAAGGATGCAGGAGATGTCGACTTTAATGTGGTTTTCCCAGGATGTTCCTCTTACATTTTGTTACAATCCACTTTTGTACTATATTGTCTACTGTCTGTGTCAACAAAACACGTAAAGACTTCTCCTGCTGCAGATGCTGTGAACATCTGGTTAGTTCATGTCGTGGCATTTCCAGTCACACAACTAAAATATTCATTTATTGCATACAGATTAAATTGCATATCTCCGGCAGTGCAGTTTTTCCAGGAACATATTTAGTTGGACGAGTAAACTATTTCATAAATAGCTGTTTAGTGCAGTATTTGTGGGTTATATGGGCGGGGTTTTTATTGTATTTCAACACCAACACTGGAAAATAGATTGGCTTAAAGTAAAATTGTTCTAGTCCGACACACTCATCCACTGACAAATGCTGTGTCCACACAGACCTATTACAGATCAGTGGGTGGAACCTCACTCCCAGAATCTAAAAGCAATGTTCGCCATCTTGCTTGGAAGCTATGCTAACAGGCTCTGTGGAGAAAGCTGAGAAGAACCGACAATTGCGGAAAGTATGTTTCAACTTCAAACTGATATGGATGAAGGGGATTTTGAAGGTCTTGTGCTCAAATCAGATGTTCCTGGCTATCTCTACCATCTGCAATATAGCGACGAGCAGTTGAGGCTGATGGATTGGCCTGCCGTGCTGTGCATTCTGGGAGTTGTTGTCTTCCATCCACGAGTCAAAAATACCCTTTCTGCCTTTTCTTGGTCAAGAAGGCACCAACTTCAAAATGTATTTCACATTTCTACTATACATATACTGTATCAGCCAATTCCTACACAGATTCATGTTTCAACAGGTGAAGTATCCCTTTAAATATTTCAGTTTCTGTCCTTAATGTTATTTAACTATGTTCTTATAATAAAACTAATAGACACTTTCACATGCAGTTGGCTTAATAAATACATTTGCAAAATCAACGACGACAGACTAAGATCTTGATAAGAATCCCACTGAACAACTTCCATGTAGCAAGTTATTTTATATTTGATCATACTGGATACAGTTTCTTGTAAGATGCTGTTTTTCCAGAGACTTTTTCCTTGTCTATTACTTTGCTTAGTGTAGTTTAATAAAGCTGATGAAAACTACTGTAGTGATGACCTTCAGCTGTCAACTAATTGATGACAGGGGACAAAAAAAGGAAAGTTTTTCCTCTATTAGAAGTCCCTCATGTGACACACAGTTTTGTGTGATGCATATGCTCATATCTTGCTCTAATGTTGTGCTAGGAATGTCTTCATACTTTTACTCATTACAGTTTTTATTATTACCATTTTACTAGCTATGTTTTTAATTCAAACTTCTTAAATGTAGCGTTAAAGCTTTGGCTCAACAGTCCCCCTCTATCCAAACACCTTAAACACTACCCACAAACACAAACCACACACTGCTCACAGGTATCACTCTCTTCGCTCTAAGAAGGCTCTGTTAAAGTTGTGCAATGTTCTTCGAGCACTAGTTCTAAAGTTCAGATATGGAGTTGTTATGAGACAGAAGTCGTTCAGGCAGCTTCCAGGTGCTATATGAAAAAGTGAGAGGTTAACTAAAGTTAATCAGTAGATCCACAGGCTAAAGTTATCTCATTGTGTTTAATAACCACAGATTAAAAATCAAGTACAGCTAATGATATGACAGTGTCAACCCCTGAACTCTAAGCTTAAAGATGTTCCCCAGACATCTGAAGGCTTTAATTGCTGTCTTTGTGGTTTCTGTCCTCTATGCTGATGGATAAAGACTGTGAGGGTAGAGAGCTGCTTCTCAGAGCTTCATCGAGGAACTTCAAAAAAAAGAGAGAGGAGTGAAAGGGGAATAAGCTGCAGCACTTTTGTAATTCATTGTCACATATTGTCTGTTGACCTGTATAGTGAGTTAAAGTGAAGTTCACCGCAGAAATCTGCATTTTTTTTGAGATCTCTCAACTTTTAAGAATGCACACATACCAACTGGGATTTGTGCTCAGTATTATGGAAGTTTTGTTTTTTCCTTTGTTGAACCACGAGGATTTAGGAGGTGGAATTGATTCTAAAAGAAGATATTGTGGCACACAGGAAGTAACTTGATCTGACTGTTTTACATATTCAAAGTTTTACATATACAAAGTGTGGAGATTATCTTTTCTTTCCTAAATACTTCTCAAAATGCACGTTTTTCCTCCAGTCACTGCTGCGAATGTGGGTGAAAACAAATGACACTTGTGTTCCAAATGTGACAGACAAGATCTTCACTGACAGAAAGTCAGTATGTTATGCATGCAATGGGAGCATCTAATCTGTTTAATATAATGCGCTGTTTAAGTGAGAGAACTCGGGCTTTGACCTGTGATGCCTGGTGCCATTGAGAGACTGTCATCATTGACTATTGATGTCCTTGGTGACTCAAATTCCACATCACTGCTATTTCCATAAACTGACAGCTCTTGAGATGTTGTCATTCTCTGTGATAACGAGAAAGCTGTGACCCTGATATGTTTCCTCTTTTGACAAGTCTGGTGTTTGAAAGTTCACAACATTTATACTTTTTTCCTTTCATGCATGCAACATTTTTGTGCTTTCATTGTAACTTCATTCTTTATCCAGTGCAGTGGTTTATGTTGCTTGCTTCAAACATCACTAACTAGCTTTTTTTTTTTTTTTTTTTTTATCATTCTCTTGTTTGTGCTGTCTGTTTCTCTTCAATTCTCCCTCTGCTTGTTCTTCTCTCTATTTTTGCTAATTCTACTTGGCTGCATGACCTGCCTTCACGCTGGGCTGGAACAGAAACCAAAGGTTAGTATTATTTTTCTTTCACTCGTTAATTGTTTTATTTTCTTGCTTTTAATTGTACTATTTTTAGTTGTTACAGACTTCAAGATGTTACTGAAATTAAATTGAATTAATCATGAAAATTTGCATGTCTCTTCTAAAAACTCTTCGAAGTTTGACTCTCAAAGGTTTTAAGTTTAAACACATATCCCTGAATGCAAGTACACACTGTTATCCAATCAGGATGTTGCGATCCCTTTTAGTAAGCAAGTTATGGACATAAAGTTATAGATTTTATGAGCATATTGTCGAGTGCAAATGCCAACAAACAACGATTGAAACAGCTGCTTTCCATCTTTAGTAATCGCTAGGGCCTTAAAAATCCTAAATCTAAATGTAATTGATTAAGAGAAAATACTCAACATTAACAGAGACATGGTTATCAATTCATTATAAGAGAGTCAAAACCCCTGAAAATGTACCCTCTCAGTCGGCTGCACTATCGAACTGGAGCAATGTTCTAGATCATTAAAAACTGTTTCAAACTAGCATGTTGGTACAGTAGCGTATGGATTAACCGCATTCCTTATTTTTCCTTTCTCCTTTTATTCAGCATTATGCTCTTTCCTTTCCAAGAACTTCTGAATTATGAATGCTTAACTAAATAGGTGATTGTATTTTTGGCCTTTGTGCTCTTAGAGGTAAAATGTCATCTCTTAAAGAGCTCCCCTGCAGTTTCTTCAATTTGATCATCTTCATTTTTAATGAACTTTTTGAAAAGGTTATGCCATAGCCTTAAAACAAAGACCACAGGGAGAGCTACTAAAACTAACAAAACTAGGCTTTTTCTGTGTGTTTATTCTGAAGTCACAGCTTAACAATGGGTGCAACAAGGAGAAGAGTCCTTAGGAGTATTTATAGTATATAAAGTTCAGTTTCTTAAAGCTCATCTGCTCAGACTTAAAGTTTATGGCTGTAGGACTCCTGGTCCATCCTCCTCCTGTTCATCAATGTAGGCCATGGTTCATATATTGCCATAGCAACCTTAGCCACTTGAAGTTATTGTGTGACATGTTGAGGTTTAAGTTCTTTAAGAGGTTGTCCCCTTTTTTTATTAATGTAGAGTTTAATAGTATACCAGTTAGATTCTCCTAAGTGCTTATGTTGGACACTAACTGATAAATAATGGATATGATATTATGACACATTAATAACGGGATAAATAATTGATCTATTGACTGATTGATGCCTGACTGAGACTGTGCTGTGGTTTCATATTTTGGATCAATGTTTGATTCTCATTGGATTTTATAAATAGAAATACTTCAGACTCTTGAAATGGTGTGATCACTTTTATTAAAATTAACTGTAACGGAAGAGAACAATCCTTAGATTAAACAGAACATACATACTGAGAGATGTTTTATGATCCCGAAATATGTTACCATATTAGACTCACCATGTAGCTAAATATTCCCAGCCTCAAGTGTTCTTTGCAATGGTCTCACCTTGTTATGTAGTAATGAACTTTTGGTAAAATCATAGGACTAATTGTTTCTTTGAAATCCATACATTGGAATCTCTTGGAAAAAAAAAAAAAAAGTTAGAGATAGACACCACTGCTCTTTACTCCAGCCTTTCCTCTTATTGGAACAGAGAAAAAGAAAAAAGACAGAAACAAACAGGCAAACGCAGTGAGTGGACGCCCAGAGAGAATGCCGACAGCTCTCAGAAATGTCTGCACGCCTGTGATTTCACAGATAGCCCCTGGAGAAGCTCTTTAGATGATCAGTGTCAGCAGATGAAGATAAAACATGTACCGGTATATCGGGCTATCCTGTGGGTGTAAGGAAGAAGAGAGGCCGAAAAATCACAGAGTGTTTTAGAGACACTGGCAGGTGGGAATTGAGGGATGTATCAAACCTTGTTCCCCTTTTAACATACAACTGAAGTCGTATTCAGTGTTTATTCAGTTCTACCAGAAGTAAGGTTACATTCTGTATATCCAACGTTCAGGGACATCAGTAGAGTTTTGCCTCTCTCCTTTTCTGCCTTGTTTTTTCTTGAATAGAAAAAGATATAAAGAATACTGCTCCCTTTTGAAAAAATGGATGTAGTTGATGATGATAATCTGTTTTCTTGAGTAACATGATGAGCAATAAGTGAAAAATATTTGGTGTATTTCATGCTTACACATTGTCACACCCTTAAACTCAGGGTAATACTAGAGTAATACTATAAACTCTGAAAAATATAAATGTTAACAGTGACAGTTTCTTCAACTTAAAGCAGGGCCTGTTTTTTTTGTTGTTTTTTTAAACAAGCAACTTATCATTCTTACAAATAAAAACACTTTATGTGAATGTTAAAGGGTGGTAGTGGGGAGTTTAAAGATTTAATTCCACTTTAAAAGGCTCAACAACAGGTGCATCATGCAGCACCCTTTACCTAGACCCCTACGTTTGAATAACAGAACTCCCCCATGTCTAAACTCATCGGTCCTTTAAGTATTGATGCAGTTTTGCAAATATGCTTTTTAAACCCTTAGCTAATGTATAGATGGATATAATTGTATTCCTTGCAATATGCATTCCCACCAATTGCTTTTGTTTTCATTACAAGCAGATGACTTGTCTTGTCCAACCTACATGTTGCTAGATTGTTATATTTGGTTATACTTGCCTTCCTGGTCAAAGTAGATAGATCTTAATTGACATCTCAAATGAACCAGCTCTTTCTTTCCACCTGTGTTTGTGTATCAGGAGAGGGCAGAGATAGATTCCTGGCCAAAGTGTTGAAAAATGAGCAACAGTATGAAGAGAGCTGCCCTTTCCTGGGACTTTCTTTTTCTGCTAATAAATAACACTCAATTAGACCGAACCCTCAAAGATCACAAAATCAGTTTGCCATTTCTCTCTAGGATTCAGGCATCTGCTAATAACCTGCCTCTACTCCAGAGCCACAGCACTGCAATTTGAAAGACAGAAAAAAAAGCTAAAATGAAAGGGTGTAGGAGAGCTCAGGTGTTAAAATTGAGTAATGCTAATTTTATTGGCTGTCTTTTCCGTTTTGTTGTGTCTTCTGCTCAAGAGACATTGGATTTTCAAAACAAAATCTACATAGTTTGTTTACCTTTATTTCTTAATATTTATTTTAACATCAAAAAGAGACCTAGAAGAACTCTACCTTTTAATGTAATTTCACTCACTAAGTCATCTAGAAGTCTTTGGAATAACTTCCAAACACGATGTGAAGTAACTTGATGTGCATTCAAATAAATGAATAACTAAAACTCAATATAAATGACAATATGTTTTATAAACACAAGAAAAACAGGTTACACTTGGTTAATTATCTCTGCCTGCTGATTCAGTGCAGGAGTTAAAGGCTAAGCCAATGGCAAACACCATGAGCAAAATGTAAAAACCTGTAGAGTGCTCTACACTTACAGTATTCATCATATTCAGTCAGTAACATTACAGTGATGGGCTTCCTCATCTACTGCTGTGCACTAATTACGGTGAAAATGTTAGGAGTCATTATAAAGCAGTTGTAGCACATGGCTTTTTAGTGGTGAGCGATGCAGAAGCTGGGTTGTTCCATTGTTTGCTTTAATCTGTAGACCAGTTATTGAATGTATTTATGCGCTGGGTATGCAGAGAAATTGCATTACTTTGATCTATGCAAACATTATAATCACAATCTTGCCTTAAGCCGATTGCTTGTAATAATTTTTCCGTTGCCCTAATTGGGGCACTGTGTAATTTTGAAAATACAGTACAGGTTAATAACTTATTAAAACTCTTAATTAATGGATTTTGACTTTGACAACCAATTTGTCATTGTACATTTATTTTGATTCAGCATTAGGAATCCCACACAACTATGATTAAGTTTTAATTGAATTTTAATGAATTGTTCAAAGTGAGGGCAAATCTCTAACAAGATGCTTCTGGAGTGTGTCCCTCTTTGCAATTGCATGACGGCCTCGTTCTAAGTGGTTATCAGGCCCTTCAGATCAATGTAGCCTGTCAAAGAGAAAGTCAAAGAAAGACACTGCTGGCATGCTGTAAGAGATAATTAGACACCCCATTTCCATGGGATTGTCATGGCGTAATAAGCAAGTGTGTGGGTTTTGTTTGCGCAAGCACATTTGGAGGACTACTTAATGGAAAAAGTGTGCTTTGTAAGAGCCAAAGCTTGTATATGATCAAGATAGGGCTTTGATGTGGAGGGACAGACCACAGTCAGAGATGACTGTCATAGTGGGATTGATGTGACACATTTGACAGCCATGATCATTCAGACCCATGCTTCATCTCTATGATTCTCCCTTCAGTAAGCTTCACACTGCCTCTAATTTGGATCCTCTTAACATATCCATACAGTGATTGCTAATCGGCCCCTCGGATGCAAGGTGGGTGTATTCCTTAGAAAAGCAAAGGCTTTTGAGCTCCTCTGTGCAGTAAATTTCTTAAGCTTTGAATTACAATGATACAATAGGAGCTGAAGAGGTTTGTTGACACTATCAAAGTAGATTTCTAAAGGGATCGAGGACTAGAGGAGGAGGGGATAAAAGTAGGTAGGTGGTCATTTTGTAAAAGAAAATGCCTACAGGACGCTAAAAATAAAAAAAGTGTGTCATACTTAATGAACTCAGTTTTTGACGCTTTGAGTAAGCCCATAGTTTAACCTTAATTTTCTCTTGGATAGGTATGGGAAACAAGTAAAATGGATTATGTAGTTCGCTTCAGAAGTGTGTGGAGTCCAGTTGTGAGCATAGCAGACAGAATTAGCACCTTAAGGGACTTCAAAAGCTTTAAATATAGTTTGTTTTGAACAGCTCAGTACATCTGAGGATAGCAGCAGGATGTCCATCTATTGCCGTGTAGTAGTTAACATTGCTTTCCACCGGTATATTTGTTCAATTCAAATGGACTTTTTTTTCTCCTGTGTGTGTCTCTCTCTCTCTCTCTCTCTCGCACTCACCTCGGTTGCGCTCCTCTTTTTTGCTTTTCTCGCACTCTCTCTATGCTGTTGCCGTGACATTTTGAAGAACACCATTAGTTCTATAATGACTTTTCATGTGGCTGCAGAAAATGTGTGCCATTACAAGAGCTCTCATCAAATGCATAATCATTAAAGGCTCTTTTCATTGTGTTTGAAAGGGAAGGTCTGGATACGTAGTACACACAACAAATGGCTTTTTTTCCCCTCTTTTTTGTTATAGTGTCCAAGCTACTATTCATACACTTTTTCAAATCTCATAGTGCTACCTCATTCTGGTGTAAGATGGTTGATATGTTACGATAACACTGGCTCATGAGCACCCTACTTGAACAAAAACAATCACCATCTTTTCTATTACCTGGATCTTTGACTTTGTCTTGAAGTGCCACGTTTTCAGCAAAAAAAAAACACACACGAGGACCTCACCAGTGCTTTCCCTCCCTGCCTCCTTTTTACTTTTTCTGTGTAGTAAACCTTTTTATTTTTCTTGCTCTCTTTTCCACCTCCATTGTTTTCTCCTGCCTTTCCTATGCATCAGTTTCTCAAGCATCAGCACCTCAATTTATTCCCAATTTGTGTTTTTATGTTCTCATATCACCAGAGTAATGGGTTGGCTCGTTAAAAGCATATTTGCTTTCGCGACTTTATTTTTTCTGCTGTAATTTTTCATCCGCATGTGTAGGATTGTGTATGTACGAGGAGGAGAAAGGGGAGGAGGAGGTTATGGTGGTGGTGGTGAAGGGGGTGGGCGTAGACGCGTCTGCGACATCACAGAGAAGAAAACAGAAAAATGGCAAATGACTTCAGAGATGAATGATTTGGGCTGCCATCAATCCATTGAATGACTTTGGAAATGTTAGGTTGGGCTTAACAACTGTTCAGATCGGTGCTGTCACGTAGTGAAATGAAATGGAGATAATAACGCTTCATACCTGATATGACAGAGTAGTCAGAAAATACTCATTTAAAAACACACACACACACACACACACACATTCAAAGATAGGTAGAGGCCTTTGGTAGGACTGTAAGAGGCCTTTAGAGGGCACTACTCCACTGAGAATAGAGCTACTGGTAACTACACCCCTACAGGCCAGCACATACTGATTAACAGAAGCCCATAATCAATTATGAATCGTTTGATGTAGTGTCTATAATTTCAGTACAGATTCATCTATATATTTTCAAAGAATACACTTGCATAGTCTTTGTGCAGTAGGGCATGTCAGTTTCTTCCTTAAGAGTGTTTGACTGGTATGTTGGAAACGCTGATGCTCATGCAGGGATATTTTTAATGGTTTGCATTTAGAAAGGATTCATGGTAAAGAAGGAAAATAGGGGGAATGGAGAGGAGAGAGAAGCCTAATGAAGTCTGTTAATTTGCTGCTATCAGAATGAAAGTCTCAGACTAATTATGGCCCTGGGTCATCTAGTCTGGATCACAGAGAGAGGTGGCCCTGCATGGTTCACTTTGATTAGCTCACTCACAACACAGCTCCTCACTTCATTACTCTGATCTCCCTCTCTCTTTGTCTCACACTTGTCGGTGGGGGTTGTGAGTCGCAGAGGCCGTGTGCAAACAGACCAGTCAAGGCGTCATGTCGGTTTAAGTCAGGATGGTCGAGTGTGAAAAGGTGAGGGTAAGGTGCGTACCTTCAAAGTATCTGCCCGTTGATGCTCTGGTTGTCTCCAGTGCTTCCTGTCAGGCTGTTGAGGACTTAGCTGGATTCAAACCAAACAGTGAGTCAACAGTCAAAGCGTGCGGCTGGTTTGACTGTTCATCTCCCCTCTGTTGACTATAGAGTTGACAGATGTGTCGGAATGGTGGATTTGTTCACTTGCTGCAGACAGCCCCCCTCCTGTGCATCAGATGTCTCATAGTGGATTTTGCTTGAGGCAATGGTCTGTGTGTTTCATATATGTGTGCAACGTGTCTTAGCACATTGAATTAAGACCTCTGAATTATCCCTGCTACAGAATCGTCCCCTAATGGTAGGGATTTAAACTTTACCTGCATGACTGCCTTGATTGGCCATTGGAAACACCGCAGTGATTTAATTACCCTTTGGCAGCTGCCCTCTCAACTTTCCCTCCCTCGCTGTGCGCTGAAGTATCTGCTTTCTGAGGGTGGGGAGAGGCGAAAGTATCATTCCAACATCCCATAAATAATGAAGTCTCATCAAGAGTAGTCAGTTTGGGTATGTGATACCTCTGAATCCAGTGGTAAATAAGCGCACACCTACATTGTATATCCCTTGCTGTTCTCATTCACACTGCTGTCAGTAGTTTACCTCCCTTGGGTATATGTTTGTTTGTTTTCTCACGTTAGTGTTAGTATTCTGTGCCTGTGTGTGTGTGCCTGCGTGCGTGCGTGCGTGCGTGCGTGCGTGCGTGCGTGCGTGCGTGCGTGCGTGCGTGCGTGCGTGCGTGCGTGCGTGCGCGTGCGTGTGTGTGTGCAAAAAAAGAGGGCAGTTCCAGTAAGGCATTTTTTCTGATTAGAAATCTATCCTGATAAGATGAAGTGCTGGTGAGTGAAGAGGACTGAAGAGGAGGAGGAGGTTTTTTTTGTATATGTATGTGTGTGTGTGTGTGTGTGTGTGTGTGTGTGTGTGTGTGTGTGTGTGTGTGTGTGTGTGTGTGTGTGTGTGTGTGTGTGTGTGTGTGTGTGTGTGTGTGTGTGTGTGTGTGTGTGTGTGTGTGTGTGTGTGTGTGTGTGAGGGGGGTGGGGGGAAGGGGTCGATTTGAGGTGTTACTTGCCTGTCTCTGAGGCCTGCCTGTCATGTAGAGCATCAGTCATGCTCTTTCGCAGCAGTTTTATTTCATCCACCATTCCCTTTAGTGCTTTGACGGCGCAATCCACTGATACTGCCTTGTGGGAAGTGCCGCTGTTTGAGAGGCGTGTGTGTGCGCAGAGTTACACATTGTCATATTTTTGTCTAGTGCCTTTTAAACTGTGGCAGAGATTGGATCAAAACCGTTCAGAAGTATTATTACAAGTGAGAAGAGTGTTGCATTCTAAAACTAAACATTTTCTTCTTCTGGGGAAAATAAATCAACTTTTACATTCTGTTATACTCAAGACTTCCCTATTATGTTCCATTCAAAGAAGAGAGTGTCACAAATTGACATATTTAGTATTTTGGTATCCCCCAAATAATCTACAATACTGCTTAAGAGATAATTGATTCTTTTTCCTCTATTTCACCTACTTATCTCTTCACCTACTTTGTCCAAAGTTCCACCATCAGCTTGACTTTTATCACAGGCCCCCATTGAGAGGCCTGTAAGTGCTCAAATGTAAGACAGTTAGTTGCGTGTGTGTGTGTGTGTGTGTGACAGAGCAGAGTAGCGAAAGCCTTTCAGCTCAGGCAACTCATTGTTGCTGTCTGTCTCTAATGCACTGAAATCTCTTGTTTTGTGGCAGCGCCCAGCTTCCCTTTTTCGTGGTATCTGATCTCGGCTTCTGATGTTAACTCAGGTTTAAATCAATAGTTTTGTTTGCGATGTACTTGTTTCTTTTGGACTCTCCAATATCTACACCTGTGAGTCTCTATACTCACAGAGCTTTATTTTCAATAATGTTTTCATCTTTAACATGTCAAATGTTGGCAAATATACAAAACCATTTGAGAGATCATACCTGTCTGCTACTGCTGTGCCCCCACCTTGCCTCTTTCCTCCACTTTCTGGACCTGTGATGTCATGCAGACTCCCCACTGCTCCGCACTCACAAGTTTATCCTTATCGCCTCCACTTCCTGGGCGATAGCGCGATCTGATAACTACAACAGTCGCCGCTGCCTCTGATTGATTAACCAGTGACCTCTGACCCCCTGTGGGGCATTTTAATTGGCTCATGTATAATGAGCAGGCTTCCCCGAATAAGAGATGTTTTAGGGCCAGAGAGGATGAGGGGGTGATGCTGGAAGGGAGCAATCTAATTAGCTGATTTAACCGATAACACCTGAGGCAGAGAGAGAGACTGTTGTGTGAGTACGTGTGTTGGTGCATCCGCTATATGATTCCTATCTTATCACCAGCTCTTGTATGCTAGAGATGGATGCAGCCCTTGCAGTATTTCATGAAGATGATTCATGGATTATGTGACCCAGCCAAGTATGTTTATATGCACTGAAACAAGGTGGTTAATACTCTGGTAGCGTGCGTGTGTGTTTGAGAGAGAGTTGGGCTGCGTTGGCGTAATAAATGAGATTATGTGCGGCTATAAGTTATGATGAGTAGATCAATACAACATCTCAATGCAATAGGCTGGAGGCTTTAAGGGACGACTCTCTGTATTGCATTCAAATACCTTATGACATCAGATTGAAGAGCCCATTAGAAGAGGTACTTCAGTTCTTTACTCTGGTTTTTAAGATGATTATTGAAATATTTCTTTTATTTATTGAGTTCATTCTTTCCTTACAATTGAACATGGTTGATTTCTACTCTTCATATGCACTGAATATATTCATGGAGACAATCTGTGCGAAGGAAACTACTTGCATTATGACTTGTTAAGCATGTTTACACAAGTATTATATACTAAGTATTATATTGGCAGATTACATGTCATTTCTCTTTAACAATTTGAACAGTATTATATATTTAATGTATCCTCTTGAACTTTAATTTGTCTGTTAACAAACATTTAAGTTAGAAAATAGATTTTTAACCTTCTATGGCATAATCACAAACAGTATAATCTTCATTGCTGTTTTTTTTGTTTTGTTATTTTTTTGTCCATTTCTCCCAACTTTCCCAAACCAAAACCACAAATATTTTTCATTTTGGTGACATTGACATTTATTTAAAGGGATACTTCACCCGTTGAAACATGAATCTGTATTGACATTGGGTCATATATGTAGTAGAAATGTGAAATACATTTTGAAGTTGGTGCCTTCTTGGCCGAGAAAAGGCAGAAGGCACTACCACTAAGGTCCTCGATTTCAGAATCAGAATCAGAAATACTTTATTAATCCTAGAGGGAAATTCAATCAGTACAGTTTCATACAGTATAGCAGTAGAAATATAGTAATAAAAACATTTACAGACATATTTGCAGCCTTCTCGCCGCTATATTTATATTTTTTCGCAGTTATCATCTTTCTCCATAGAGCCTGTTAGCATAGCTTCCAAGCAATATGGCGGACGTTAAGTTTCGATTCTGGGAGTGAGTTCCCACCCACTGATCTGTGATTGGTCTGTAGCTTCAGTGGTCGAAAATATGAGGAACTAGCGTTGTAGTTTCACACCGCTAACCGCAACGGCTTCCAGTGACGCAATATGACGATATTTGCATCACTGGAAGCTCCTTTTCAGACTTAGAAATACAGAACTTTCCAGTCTCAGGGAGAAATGAGGGCTGGATGCACGACCATTCAAAAATGCTACCAGTTTACTACTGATACAATGCTAAATGCAAATGGGTGAAGTATCCCTTTAAGTAATATTATTAAATCTTTATGGTGAACAAAATGATTTTGCTTTAATCTATGCCAAGACTGAAAATACAGTATTTATGTGTGTGTATTGTATATTTCAATGTTTTTGATTTAGTTAAGTAAGATTTAAATGCAAAGGTCATTTGTTTTCTATTTCCTTTTCTATGTTCAAGTCTCCTTACTGTATGTGTTCAGTATGCATTCCTGTGAAAGTTCTTATCTCGTTATTTTCTCTCCTCTTCTTCCATGGTCCACATTACCCATCATTCTCCTTGTCTATCCTTTCCATTTTCCTCTCTCTCTCGCACAATGAAAGACTGTGAGGAGAGTGTACCGACAGAGGAGCCACGTAAGTCCAAGCATAGCTCAGTGTGTGGCTGTGTTTGTGCATTCCTTTGTGTGGTGGACGGAACTGTGCAGTTGATGTGCATCCTTGTGGACATGCCAACAGTTTTTTGCTGGAGCTCCCAGCACACCTTCTCACTTTTTAATGAGAAACAGGACCCACGAAAGAAGACCAAGAACATGTTAAAAAAGGAGAAATACCTTTCCAGTCTCTCCTCTCCTCTCCTCTCCTCTCCTCTCCTCTCCTCTCCTCTCCTCTCCTCTCTCCTCTATAATTACAGCACCAGACAATTACCCAGCATACTCCTGGGATGCACATTTTGTTCTCTTAATCTGGTGTCTTAAATAATTAAAACCAACCATGAACTCCTCTTTGTGAGTGTGGCTCAAGAGGGCTGTGTATTTGTGTGTGTGTGTGTGTATGTGTGTATACATACATTTGTGTGTGTCTCAGTATTGGTTTTCTTGTTTGCAATCCTGATCTCATGATGCCTTTTCAATCTAGCAACAGCACTATCACAATCCCACCTACCTGACAGACACCAGACTTACCTTCACCTATAACCTGATTATTTTTTATGGAACAGCGTTGGCTCACGCATACCTTTTTTTTGTCAGTGGTATGATCTTAACACTTCCCCATAATCCTGTTTCTCCATGCTTCTCGAGCAGTATAACATTCAACCTTTCCTGACTTTTATTGTTCATAAAAAAAACAACAACCAAAATCATTTTTTTTTAAGGAATTCTGTGGAAATCTCAAAATCAGTTCAGTATAAGAACATTATATGAACAATTTTGCTGTTACTTTCTTCTTTTTTGCTCTACTTGGATACTGTAAATTGATGTAAATCTCATAATCTCACTGTATCTGAATTTGTGCGTATCATACACATGTCAGCAACGCAGTAAGTGTCTACTTCAGGCTACATTTTCTGTTTGTGTCTTGATATTAATCCTGTGTTTCTATCTTCATCAGCCAAAAAGGAAGAGGAGGATCAGGAGGATAAGAAATCCATAAAGAAGAGAATTAAAGAGCTCAAGGTGCTCGATCCAAAGATTGCACAGAATCTATGTAAGTATTTGTTTCCTCTCAGCCCACTCCTCCTCCAAAGGACTGGATTTATACACCCGCATACATCTTGATGTCACGTTGTTGCATTCCCAGCTGCTCACTCTAGACATTGTACTCACTTTTACACTTCATCTCACTAAAGTCAGCTCTAGATTCCTTTTTTATGTTCTTTTGACTTTATAAAGTGGCCCCCATTGGGAACTTTGGTAGGGAATGTGTTAGCAATTAAAGCAAGTCAACACATGAGTTGTGAATGTGGCTTCCTGTGACTTGTGTTTTTACACACAAATACAGCTAAGTAATAATGTTAGGCACTCGTTTAAGAGAGTGGAAACAGGAGGTAAATGCTTCTATGTATGTTCACATTAATCTGTCCGCCTGTGGGGCTTGGGTCCTTTCTCTCTCTCTCTCTCTCTCTCTCTCTCTCTCTCTCACTCTTACTCTCTCACATACACACACACACATTTTCACACGCATGCTTGGTTTTAAAACGACCGTTTTAAAAGCACCCGGCAGTAATCAGGATCCAGCTGATCTCTTAAGCGCTCCCAGATCTTAGCACCTCATTGGCTTATATCAAGGGGAGCCGTGACCTTTGTTTCATGTATTAAAAGAAAATGAGACTAATCAGCCCAGTAACAGTGATAAATCACGCAGCGGAAATGATACAGCGAGGAGCAAGGAGAGAGAGAAAAAAAACAGAGCAGGTGGTTTATGTTTTCTACCATAGGAGGCGAAGATTCTTAAAGCTTTGATTGAGGTTGAAACTTAGTGAGACAGATTTTTTTGTCCTGCTGCTTGATTGATAAAGTCACTATTAAGATGCAGCCAAATGTATTCCACATAATGTGAGCTATAATCTGTTAGGTTTCAATTGAAGTATAAAAAGATCACCACATTTTAACAGGAGTTTGAACAGGAACAAATACGAGTGAGCCGGTTAGACCTCTGTTGAATTTATAAAGGTTTCTTTTTGCAGCTGTGCAGCTTTTTATCATTTGTTAAAGAGAGCCAGTGCTGGCTCTTCTGTACATTTTGCATATTTGATGTCTTTAAGTATTTTTAGTACTATCCACTCACACATTTAAAACTCGAGGATATTAAATGATGCTCATTCCAACTCCGTTTTTTCAAATCATCTTTAATTTTCTAGCCTGGCAACACACTTTTTAACTGTTAAGGTTTTTATGATGATCCTGATGGCCTGACTAATGACTTATCCTGACAAGGCATTTGCCATTCAGTCCCCGGTGAGTCTACTCGTTTTAGGGATCTCACTCTTGCTAAACCAGTGTAATTTTTCAAATCAATGTTTCAGGAAAAACAGTTTTCTGTCTGGCTGACTTTGTATTTGTATTTCCCTTCGGTTCCATCTTCATGTCCTTCACTTGTCCTTGAGCGGTTTTTCTGTAATTCATTATTCTTAAATTCTTATCCAATAAAATGCTGTTACATTTATTGCACAATACTTTACTGTCATTGCACATATGTACTGTACAGTGAAATCTTCTGTGCTTCTCTAAATCTAATCTAAAAAGAAATAATAATAAAGTTATAAGCAGAGGTGGATAAAAAGAAGTTTGAATATATTCTGGTTCATACAGTGCAGTCTACATTGTTACTGGACCTAGTGTTTTATTCAAGACAGCAGTAACCCAATCTAATACATACCCGAGACCAGAGTGCTCTAGGACCGAGACAAGACCAAGACATTTAGGGATCGAGACCAAGGCAGGGCGAGACGAGACAAGACTATAAATATCAATGAAAAATCTTCATCTTCTGTGCAGGAGGCGTGTCACTTTTTGACCGTAACAACTGGAATGTTACAGCTGGAAAAAAATCTAACTATGAATAAATAAAAGTTACATGTCGTTTTAAAAAGGGGTGTTTTCCTTCTTATCACAGTAATGACATTACGGGTCTTGAATAAAAATCCAGAGTCCGCCCAGTCTGAGACCGAGACAAGACCGAGTAAGATTCCTAGACGAGGTCGAGGACGAGACCTTGAATGTGTTCTCAAGCCCGATCTCAAATACTACAACACTAACTGAATCTTTGTATAGTAACTGCACTCTACTGGGATATAAAAAAAAAAATGGCACAATATTGGTTTGAATTGACAGTTTCCTGGGACAGTGGTCATCAGTGAATCTTGTTTTTTTTAATTAACAGCATTTGTTGCATCTCCTTTGTGTCTGTGCAGCTATCTTCCTGGGTTCCTTCCGTATGCCTTATCAGGAAATCCGTCGGATGATTGTGGAGGTGGACGAGGGGCAACTCACAGAACCTATGATTCAGGTAGGGCACAAAGTTATAAAAATGTTAAGAACTTTGGTAACGATCCGACTTTACAAATGACTTTCTTGGACTAACCACCTTTAACTAAAACTCAGCGGTGAACTTCCATGCTCTTGTATTGAAACTTTATATTGTAAACAACTGATTATGCAGTGTACAACTTTTTATCTTGAGGCTGGATATATATTTTTAGCGCTAACATTCTCCTGCTCAGATGGTCAGTTCAAACTTTTTCTATGGTCTTGATTAGTTGTCGGTCCTGAATCTGCCTGTTGCCTGAGGCGGCAGAATCGGACATCTGTAAAGCCTACAGTACAACAGATGTTGAAGCAGTTGTTAAGCACAGGAAATCTGATTAAAAAAAAAAAGAAAAAGTGCTGAGCTGGTTGTATAGCAACCTGTTTTTAAGTTGTTTTTTTCCTGCTTTTCCTTCTTTTGTAACTGCTTTAAAACTTTAGGACCTCTCTGTGCCATACACCCACTTCTTGGATAAATGCCTGATATTAAAAACAAACTTTGTGAAACAAAAAGTGTCAGTCTTCCAGTCAGAACATCAAGATACAAATCAATCCGCCAGATGTGCAGATGGGTTTGTGTCTGACAGATACTGTCAGTCTGCCTTTCTTTGTCTACTCTCTCTGTTGTTGTTTTTGTTTGTCATTTTCTCCTTTTTAGTTTTAAATAAGCCTCTTCCATATTGACTCATTTTAGCTCTGATCCAATGATCTTAAACTGCTACTTCTTGACCAATATAGTTTTTTATTTAAAGGTCCCATATTATGCTTTTTCTGGTTTTATATGCTCTTTAGTGTGTTTTCAAAGTGTCCTGTGCATGTTTAGGCACATCTATGTGCAAAAATTCCAAGTCTGCGGAAACACGGCTTCTCCTATGTCCTCCTGTTAGCTGCAGCATTAGCTGCACGTAACGCTCGGTTCTAGCCCCCCTTGATAAAAATTTGTCAGTCCGACGTCATTGTCAGTGTGAGATCACTGATCTAAGCCCATTGGCTCGTTGTGGCAAGCCCAGCAGCTCATGTTGACATGTCTGCTCCACAAACTGAGCTAAACAAGCAACCCAAGAAGGTTTTATTTCTTTATTTCAGAGAAAGGACAGTGGACAGAGTAGGAAATGACATGCAGTAAAGGAGACAAAGGTCTGATTCGAACCCAGGCAGCCCGCTTGGAGGAGTACAGCCTTCATACATGGGGCACATCCTTGCACTATCCACTGGGGCCCCAATATACACCATTTTTAACACCCACCTGTGTCATTATTAGTGGTGCATCTGATCCCAGTTGATCGGTGACCCATCCCTGTTATTTGGCCCGCATGTGATCCACAGATTGATGAAAGATTTATCATTATTGTAATGAATACACTTATTGCAAATAAATGTATTCATATTTGTATCAAACCGTGTTGTTGTTTTGTAACACATGTGCTGCAGGAGTAGCCGGTGATGCACACACATCCTAAATGAACAGTATGTGTATGTTGTGTGTTTGACATTGTCAAAGCTTAAACAAAAACAATTGATTGTATTGTCCTTTTGGTTATTTTAACTGTACACTTAACTCTCAGTATAGATATTTTGGCCAATCATTTATTGTAATTTATTCTTTTATTTTGCCTCAGTGCAGCTGATTTATGTGCGTCGGCTCCACTGCCCTTCTACCCTCTGTCTCAAGCTCAGGCCTGGTAACAGTCAGAAAAAATGGTCAGCTGACCTCAGGTTACTTACAGGAGTTGAGGAAAGATAAGGTCAGCGCTGAAGGAAGTTACAAACAAACCATGAAACTTTAAATTCATTTCTGAAGGACACAGGTAACAAGTGCGTGGACACTAGGATAAGTAATTGTGCTCTCGTTTGTCCTTGTATGTCCTTGTACAGTATATACATCAGCAGCTGTATTTCCACAAGCTGTAGGCCTTTAATTGTCTTCATGGGCAGTCTGACAAATAAGGAGTTACTGCAGCCTGAATTGCAGGAATCAAAGGCACTAAAAGCCTTTAGTGAAAATTGTTCAAGCCAAATGTACAAGACTATTATATAAGGTTGTCACCAAATGTGTCATAGGTTTATAGCTTAGAGTCTCTGTAGCAAATCTCCAGGAAGTGCAGAAGTACATTAAAGGATTTTAGATTTTCTGTAATTAATCGATGAGGGTGTGGGTAAGCGGTGTTAAAACAAATAAACACAAACAAACTTTGTCTATGGATGTACATTTTTAACTGTTCCTTTGATCGATAATTGTTAATTACAATCCTCAAATAATTAATAGTCATTAAGGCAAATTCCATTACATTGCATCAATAAAAACTAATGTAATGGAAGAGGCAATATTTGTTCTTACTCTAGGCATCAGGGACAGATTTCCGACCCAATTTAAATGCATTAGGCCGACATATTTACCACACAGTAGCAGTATTTGTTGAGATGGCTGTTAGATTCAAATGAAAAGGCAATGCAATCACAGTGGCTTTAATTATTTTACATTTATCCCTCTTGGCTGTTTAAATAATCTAATCACTTTTTCACTTTCAATTGTCTACATACATATGTAGCCCTTCGGTTGTCTAAGTCTATGTTTGATAATAAACATTTTATGGCAAGTTACAGAATATTATTTTTTACTGAAGCTCAGCATCATCGCTGAAACTGAAACCAAAACACACAGCAAATAAAACAGCAGTAGGTTAGATTAGAGTCCGAGTCCTGAGGCCCATTCGGAATGAAATTCACACAAAAACACAAAATCTCTCCTCAGGCATGGACCGTGGGAAACCATATTACAGTTTGAACCCAGATACAGCCAATCCACCTGCTGCAAACTTTGTAAATGGTGGAGCAAAGGAAAAATGAAAATGTGTCACACAGAGTACAATTAATAAAGAGGGTCAGGCACCAATACACTGCTAGCACACTGAATACATTCTTTGATGAATACACACCGTTCTCTTTTCTCTGCTCGGATTCCCTCCATGCTGTTCTTAACTTCTTTTCTTTCTTCTCTCTCTCTCTCTTCTTTGTAGAACCTTGTGAAGCACCTACCAGAGCAGGAGCAGCTCAACGCCTTGGCCAAGTATAAAAATGAGTACACAAACTTGTCAGAGCCCGAGCAGTTTGGGGTTGTGGTGAGTACACGCACACACACACACACACACACACACACACACACACACACACACACACACACACACACACACTCACAATTACACATACAACTCAAAAACTCTTGTGTATTATGTATTGACTAAGATAAAATTGGGTGTGCTGTGTATAAAAAAACATAATGACGCACATAGTTCTATAAAGCTGGTCTGTTACTATTTACATATCCCTCCCTTTCTTTCACTCTCCTTTTAAAGACGCACATTCAACACAAACACACGGGACACTTATATATGAATATTTCCTAATCCTGATCTTTTTTAGAATTCTATCTTTGTAACAGCCTGTCCTAACAGCATGCAACGGGAGCAAGCATGGATGACAAAATCTGCCTGACTGTATTGTTTCCTGCGGGCGACGCAATGCACAGCATCGTTTGTACCCCAACGCTACTTTTCTATTTATCTATCTGCCGCTCGTGTACCAACAAAACAAGAAAGGAGGGGGGCTCTACAAGGCATTGGCACGCGTTTTTTTTTTGCTCAACAGAGCTTGTTAGCTTGTTTTACAAAGTGGAGACAATGGTGCATTAATAATATCCGTATCCTTGTTGAAATGTCGCACTTTGACATATGTGAACACCGCAGAAAAACTTAATTCCACAAGCTATTTATTGTCGAGCCTCTGAGTGTTGTGGTTTAAGTGTATAGCTCATCAATACAAAGCCCAACTCTTTTGTTTGTCTACCTTCGATTCAAAAGCACAGTCTGTTTTAATGTTCACTGAAATTGACAGAGCCGAGAATCAACGGATGCAGTGTGTACATTTAGCGTGCAGGATGCAATGTCCAATGCTTGCGTGCTGTTAGGACACAGTGTAATCCTTAAGAGGAAAAGCAGGACACATGTGGTCCACAGGCTGTGGACTGCACTTTACAGTCTATGGGACTGCGACACTAATTTATGCACATTAGAGCTCCAAGGCTCCCTTATTATTTCAGGATCGTTTTCAATAAGACTTTTCAAAGGTTTGAGGAGTGCAACACTTTTTGGATTCTTTTTTTTGTTTCTGCTTAGTTAGGAAGCTTCTGACAAAATCATATAATAATCTCAGGCCTTTGCCCCATGCACCTACCTGGTTCGATCCCACCCATGCAGGAGATTCTTATCACTGATTGAAAATGCAGTGACGGAGCGGTTGATTGGGGGGAGAGATAAAATATAACGCATGCTCAGCTGTTGTGTATAGTTCATCAGGGAGGAATACAACAAAGAACAGCCTGCTTATATAATGTTGTTTCACTGCCGTGTGTGCGTGGGCCCAAGGATGCCTGTGTGCTTTCACCTTTCAGAAAAGCTCAGGTTCAAAGGGAATTTTTAATTCACCAATGTGCAAACACATGCGTTTTACCCTTTCTTTTTTTTTCATGTCCGCCACTCTTACACTTGATTTGAACTACCTTGTGAGTGGTAGTGTGTAGTAGTAGTGTATTCTAATGATTAGTCGTGATAGCATTTTAAAATGAAATAACAACAAGAGGGTCATATAATAATTTAACACTTCTTTGTGCAGCTACATGAATAAGTTAATGTTTCCTCGCATCAGGAAGTCAAAAGGCAGGAGCAGCTTTTCCCTTTCCTACAGAGTATTAATTTCTGTAATGTGTTTCCACTAAAGTCAGCTCTTTACAGTACAGTAGCTGTAAATTGTTTTTGACACTCCACAATCTATTACAAGTAGCCAACATAATTACCCACACAAATCTTTTTTCATGTAAATGGACTGTAATAGATAGAATTAGAGAAATCCAGGATATACGTGTATCAGCAGGCCCATTGTCTTTGCTGTCCCTCTTGCTACTGTATCTTGGGACTTGTCCTCTTTTTTTTTAATGCTGCCTTATATCATCATCATAATTATTATTATTAAGTATTAAATGTGTAATATTAAAATGTGATATAATGCCTGTTGTCTGGGGAGAACCCCGAATACAGTTGAGCACACACTCTGTGGAAGTCGCGTTTGAAAAGAGATTTTGTGATATTTCAAGTTTCTGTGGAGCCAGGACTCCACAAAATGTTTGTGAATGGTGAAATGTGAACAGTTCTAAATCTATCATTATTTGTTGTCATGTGTGGCGGTCTCTCACATTTTCAATATTTTTTTAACTTTTTAGTGTGAGCCAGGATTTAAGAATCCCACATTTATCAGATGCTCTCTATGGTGGTTATAGATAAACCTCTTCACATGTTCACTATGCATGTACCCTTGTATATTTATTTCTTCTTCCTCTGAGAGAGATAGATAGAGAGAGAGAGAGAGAGAGATAGATAGATAGATAGATATATATATATATATATATATATATATATATATATATATATATATATATCCCTCTTTCAACAACAATATCACTTTCACATAATTTACAAAATCTATGGGCTTAATTTCAGTATTATGTTTGGTTCTTGTACACCTTAATACTTTCTAATTTCTTCCAATTCTTCTCATGCCCATTTTATCCCTCTCCTTTTCTCTGTTACAAAAACACCCAGAACACACACACACACACACACACACACACACACACACACACACACCTACACACAAGCACACTCACTCACTCACCGACTGAAATAGTCATTTGATAACATTACAGTAGCTATAATTAAACCCTTGATGGAGGACATCAAACTGCACAGCCAGCTGTTGTGTGAAACAGACAATTGGAACCTGCGCCCCTCCCCGCCACCCTGCACACGTACACAATCACTGTTGTGGCCAAGCCCTGGGCCCAGTGCAATATTTTCCAATTTTCTCTAATTGTATGAGAGTGGTAATCCAAGGCAGCCTATTGTATATTCCACCCCCTCCACTCTTTGCCCTATATGGACACTAACTCCGCAATTAACTTACCAGACCTGGGTCCCAAATCAAATCACTGCCAGCATCTATTACTACTGCCTAGCAACACTTTTACAGCGTTGGTTGCATAAATGTCTTTTAAATTAGATGGGCTGAATGTGTGTGCAAAAAGTGCAATTCTAGTAATTATAAGTACAACTATGTTCTCTGACTTTGTTCTCTCTTTGACATCATATTCTTACTCTTGCTTTTCTTATCGCCCACTTAATCCTTTTGCATCATTCTCTTTTTCTCCTTCATGCAACCTTGCTCTCTCCGTTTCTGTTCTCCTCTCCCAGATGAGCTGTGTGAAGCGGCTGCGTCCTCGCCTCAGCCACATCCTCTTTCGGCTGCAGTTTGAGGAGCAGGTAAACAACCTACGTCCAGACATCCTGGCCGTAAACGCTGCCTGTGACGAGGTCAGGAAGAGCCGATCCTTCGGCCGCTTGCTGGAGCTGGTGCTTCTGCTCGGGAATTACATGAACGCGGGCTCTCGGAATGCCCAGTCATATGGTTTTGATCTCAGTTCACTCTGCAAGGTAAGGGTTCAAATGCTGAGCTTACCACCAACTGTTTACATACAAAAAGTAGTCTAGTATCCCCACAGTGGAAATGATTTAACAAAGTTTAAGCAAATAGCTCAGCCAGCTGTGATAGCAGCTTCACAAAATATACCAGCCACAGCATTAAATCAGATAGAATTGAGACCAGATACAAAACAAACACAATATTTTAGGGTTTCTGAAATAGAGCTGCACGATTCTAGTAATGCCATTCACTGCAGTTCCTGATTGCAAGTAGTCAAGACATCATTTGTAAAAAGGCTGGATGCATTAGGCTTATATTGTGCTTCCATTTGGTGCTATACAGTAAGTACAATACCCTGTCCCAAATACGATCAACCAATCACACCATCTTATCAGAGTTTATAAGGGCATATTGGATGACTTTGGAAGAGACTCAGTTTTCAGAAGGAAGTTGTGCGCACACACACACATGTCAATGTTGTGTGTGCATGCCTGTCTCTGTGTGTGTTGTAGTCTCAGTGCTTGCATGGCTTCATAGCAGTGTTAGTTATTTGAATGTCATTATGGGGTTGCTATTTGATGTCACATCTGCTGAGCCCTATCAGAGAAGGGATCTGAAGTGGCTTCTGTGATTAGACATTTTGTTTGAAACTATTTCATTTGATTGAACACTATCAGCCCCACAAGGCAAGTTATTTTTTTTTTTCTCTCTATCTGCTGGCCTCTATCAAAGCAGCTAAACCCAGGGAGTACTTTATTCTATTTCTCCTGCTCGGAATAGATAACTGAGGCCATAGCTAGCACCCCTTTAAAAGTTTTCACACACCACAGCACTAAAGGCACAGCACATATCTATACCTTTGAATTTCTATTGCATGACAGCAGAAAAGTAGGTTTTCCTTGATGATAGCGATGCTCAGAACAGAGTGTAATCCCTGAGTAGGAGACTACGACGGTTATGTTACAGCTGTTAGCACACTCGCTGCATTTTCCACAGTAACAACCACGGCAGCCATTTATCACTGCCACCTCCCTGCCCTGTTAGACATGGGTGCTTATGTTAATATACACCATAAACACCAGGGTATGTGCCTACACAAACATGGATTTGCACATACCGGTACATGATGGATTACGTTCATCAATTAATAAACGTCTTAGTAGAAGTGCATTGTATGTTTCGTACATTTCTAATGCCTCTTCAAGTGTTTCTGCTGCTCCATGCTTGTATGATGAGGAGCAAAGGTGTGAGTCGATGTCAGATGCAGGATATACACAGGAAGACATCACCTTCGTGCCTGCCCCCCTGAGTTTGACAGCTTAATTCCATGGCACACTCCACAGCACAGGAAAATTGCACCCAGCCTGACTGAAAAAGCAAAATGTTTACATTGTCAACTATGATTATCATCCATCTAAATTCAAAGAGGGGCCTTTTGTGAGCAAGCACTTGAAGCTTTTGAAAAAATAGGAAAACAGAAATGAAAAGAGAGATGAGAATTTTTGATTAGAGTTGATAATACAAACATGATTAAACCCAGCGGGGCTGAGTACACTGCTGTCTACCAATAGATCACCTAGAGAGATACATAGCAACGCACTCCACAGGAGGGATGTTTGGCGGGGGTACTGAGAGACATCTTGGAATTAGACTGTAAAAGAGCTATGATGGAAATTTGTCAGAGAAATTGAAAAATGTTTGTATGTGGTGGGAGGGAGAGAGAGGCACAAAGCACAGAAAAGGTCATCACATTGTGAATTTGAGTCTGCTTTATGAGTGCAAGGCTTGAAATCCTCTATAGGGCTTTCAAAACTGAAAATGTATTAAGCTACTGAATGGCCTTACAGTAGCTGAATGAAGGACATTTTTCTTTGTCACGTATCATCCAGCAGATGTGGTTATAAAAAAAAAAGTCATTTTTTAAGTCTCTACTGAAGCAACAAAAGTCCAATTGATTGTCTGATTGTTTTCTCCAATATACACAACAGAAATCTGTTTTACTAGATTTTTGGTATAATAATGGCACTTCTTTTTATATTTTTCAATGTAAGTCAAGTCAATGTAATGTCATACCTTAATGAAAATATTGTATTAAGCAGTGACATCATTTATCTATCGAGGGAGAAGACATCAGCCTGCTACAAAACAAACAGACTTTAAACAACAACCTACATTAGTTTCCTGCTAGTTGTCTTGCTTCTCCATTTCTACTTCATGGGTCTACATGCTGAAGATATGTTTAAACTGATGTCTCGCTTGTCTTAATTGTCCAAGATGATTTAAAGACGCCAGCTACAAGTATGACTGTGGCTCGTGGTCAAAGGAGCGGCTGAACGTGTACATACTCTAACTCCGGAAAGTGTTATAGAAAATCGCTGCTAATTGTAGCTCAGCTTAAGCTAATTTAATTCAATGAAAAACATGTTCTAGTTCCACACAATCCTTCACAATAAAAGCCCCCATATATTGTGTCATGGAAATCCTTTTATTTTGTAGGAGTCATAATGTGAAATGGGGAGTTTGCAGCAGGAGCAACTTAACAATACTCTGCAGAAGAGAAACAAAACGTATAACCACACAGGTTCAGTTACAAACAACAACACACTGAGAAGTGAACACAGTGACTTATAAAAACATCTTTCACTGATCTCATTCACAAAATAATACTTTTACCACAAAACGAAAAGAAAAAAACAATGAAACAAATCATGATATGATTCTCAGTTCATATTGCCCACAGCTACTGCTCACATCAGTTTGCAGTCTAAATTGCATGTTAGCATCTCTGCAATTGTCTCCCCAGTCTGTTCAGAGGTGTGATTCCTACTTTTCACTACAACTTTACAACTTAATCATATTTAGGTCAAATGTTTTTGTATGTACTTTGTTTTTATTCTCCAAGGTTTGCTACAAAAGCAACCCTCACCAGAGATTACTCAACTATGCCTGTTTTCTTCCTTTAAATAATAAAAAAGGCTACATGCAGTACCGGTACATTAAAAAGATAGTGACCTCACTTTTGACTACAAAACAAGGTGTCTAAAGTAAGCTGATTATGATGAAATGTACATACATTTATAAAAAATTGTGTCCCCTTTTCTGTGAAAGGGAGATCACTGCCTATACAAAAAAATCAATACTTATAAGATCAGTGACATTGAAATTAGCCATCACCCTCTTTCAAATCTGTACACTAATAGTTTGAATCTAAAGGCTCTGAAAGAAAATGAATCATTTACTGTCCTAAGTCCTATGTGTGTATATTTAAGCTTGTGTGTATTTGTGTTTGGCTACAGCTAAAGGACACTAAGTCAGTGGACCAAAAGACCACATTACTCCACTTCCTGGCTCAAGTGTGTGAGGAAGAATTTCCAGAGGTGATCAAGTTTGTTGAAGACCTGGAGCATGTGGACCGAGCTAGCAGAGGTAATTTATATATATTCTGTATTCAAACACAAGCATACAATGAGTCTCATAAAACCAAACCTGAATCTACTAAAGGACACAAAAGCATTGTTGTTTAGTGGGAACTATTTACTCAACATCCATTATTTTTCCCCTTTTAAACATTTAAGGATCCCCTTTTAATTATCAAGTAACAGCAACTTCTCTACTTGATTATTCTAATTCCTAATCTACCTCCCACTCTCTCTGAGACAATATATCAGCATGATTATTTCTGTGTTTTGGAAGTTCTGAAGTTCTTACGCTCTCCTATTGCACAATTTCCTCCAATACGCTTCAAATCAACATCCCTTGCGGTGTTTACCGGCAGGGCTTTGCCAACTGGGCTTCTGAATTCATAATGATTCATAAAACTTGTTGGATTTTTCTTTTTAAACAAACAAACCAGAGAGCTTATTTTTCCACTTGGTTTTGCGGCTCTACGTGACAGTCGGTGTGAAGCTCAAAAAGAGTCAGGCTGTTTAGCTCTGAGTTACATGAGAAAGGCCTTTAATGTCATCTTCAGTTCAAAGTGTTTCTCGAGCAACTGAAAGGCCAAAGACCGAATAATATATTAGAAACTTAGAACCCTTAATGGTGGCCATTTAGATCTATCACGTTACACAAACAATTGTGACGGTATGGACAGTAACTATGGTAAACGATGGAAAGGTGAGCCTAATGAAAAGATAATGAGCTGTGTGGGCCGTCCAGCTATATTAACTACTGATATCATGAACCCTCATTTTGTATTATTGTGTCATTTTAAATCAGTGAAGGAACACAATACAAATTACTTCTACCTCTAAAGTAACCTCAGAAGAGAGATTGGATCAAGTTCACTGCACCTCAACTCAGAGATAATGTCCAATTTGAAAAGGAGATTCAGTTAAATAGGCGTGAGGGCGTTATATTACATTTGAATGTATTCTATCATGAATGCTAAACAGACGTCACATTTTTCATGTTAGCTTGTTTTGGCTGGATTTGAACTAAGGATATGTATAACTATCCAGCTCTATGGTTAAACATTGTCACCCTGCCTAGTCTACCCTGGAATAACAACATGGTCAAATTCTGTGCTCAAACTGTAAGCAGCCTCCCGCCACTAGCTGAAGCCAGGTTTTAGCTCTTGACAGGCTGTAACTTTTCTAATGGGCCTTCACTTCTTGCTCTGCCCTCCATTGATGTAAACAAACACAGTGAACTGGTAGAATCTCGTACTGGCAGTGCGGTCTAGCAGTATCCTGATTTTAGAAAGTTGAGAAAAGACTATGTAGGCTGTGTCATGTTAAAATATCATGTCAGGGGTGCAAGTGACCCCGTGGTTAGTTTGCACGCCCCTGTACAGAGGTACAGAGTATTCCAAGCGAGCAGCCGAGGTTCCAATCCGACCTGTGGCTCCTTTCCTGCACGTCATTCCCTTCTCCCTCTGAGCCCATGAGTTTTGACTTTATCAACTGCCCTGCCTCTGCAATAAATACATAGAAAGCCCAAAATGTATCTTTAAAAAAAGCAAGAAGGAAAAAAAGCTTATCAGTGGGAGCAATGCGTGACCACATGGAGCACAGGCATGTGAATGTTAACTTACGACCAAAGGCTGTATGTGCGAGCAGAGGACAGGGTCAGCTACTTTCCCTACCACACATGTATGAAGGCCAATATTGTGACGATGGAGCGGCATTACTTTTGTCTTTATTTTATTTTTAAGGAAAGAGGAACTGACTCTGTCTTTAAAGAGAGTTTCATAAATAAACAGAACATCCATATCAGAGAGTACACTACCCAGACGGCAATGCAACATTCCTATTGTGTATTCTTGTTTTACTTTTAGCTTTACCTGCACCTTTCTACTTTGGTAATTCCCTGGAGAGTATTCAGGCATTAGATGCTTGTTGATTCTGTAAACATGCATTGTTACAGCTATTTTACCAGCGTATCGTTTGATCCATGCTATACTCTGCTCCTATGCACTGCTGCTTGATACTTACATTAGTCCTCTGCTGTAGAACATCCACAAGAGTTATAGGCTTCTTTTTCAAGAGCATATTTCAAGTCATTCTTGGAAGAGGAACAATATACTGTTTAAAAGTAGTTAAAGTCTGACAGTCTGTGTCAGTTCAACAAAAAATGAACCAATTTGATTCAGAGGCATGCACACGTGTATGCACAAACACTCCACACTGAGTTGGGCCAGTGCATCAAGAGAACGATAAAGGTCAGAGGCAGGCAGGGACAGAGTGGGTGGTCAGAGGAGACTCTGTCATGTTTTTGTTCATATTGCCATAGGCAACTCTCCGGAGGAAGCTAGCAGTCTGTGTACAGCCTGTCTGTGTGTGTCTGTGTGTTCGCAACTATATATTCCTGGGCAGTTCTACTGTCACAGCGTGTTTCTTGCCACTCCAAAGAAGATTTTACCTGCTGCTCCATTCCCAGCAGGAGGGAGTGAAGGAAAGGGTGTGGAGAAGAAAACAGAATGGGGATGAAATGTGTGGCTTTATTATTTGGACTCTTCCTCGTTAAGGACCCCTCAAGGTTTTGTTGGCGCTTCAATAATCTGTGGATAACGATGCTCCTGTTGAGTGTGTCATTTCTCCCTACTGTGCTGCGTGTCCACAAGCCCTTAGCCTGGTCTCATAGGTACAAGGTTGAGATCAATAGAAATCTCAATCCTTGGATCTCTCTTCAAGCTTGGTCCAGCTCCTTACTTCACAGACCCCTAGCTGTGTATATATTTGCATATATATGTTCTTTCTCTGCTACCATCTCTCTCCGTTTCTGTACCATAATGAGATTCATACACTAAGTGTCTAATCTCACCATATCTAATATTCAGACACACAAATCACATTTCGTCTTTGCGAGCCATGCTCTTGAATGGCTTCCTTTTCATCATGTCTGACAGCCATTCAGGAGGCCCTGAAGACGCACTAAAAGACGGCAATACATTGGTAGACGCTAACCAAAGGGCTTACTTGAGCATGAAAACAGGGTTGGATAGAGGTATCCGTAATGATCTGGTTTCTGTTGTGAACGTCACTGTATTTGAGGACAGCCCCCCCCCCACCACCACCACCACCACCACCACCGTCAATCTCTCTCATGGAAGCAAAAGTGCTGCTTAGTTCCGGGTTCCTTTGTGTCGGCCGTCTTATATCTGCCCCACTCTCTTCTTTTCAGTGCTACAATCATTAATTCTCCTGACATGAAGAAGCAGTCCTTGTGTGCTGTCTCCCGCTGTCTTTTTCTATGTATGTATCTCTTTCTGTACTGGTATTTATCAGTCTGTCAATATATCTCTGTATCTGTCTGTCTAGCCTTCTGCTCTGCCTCTGTCTGGTTTAGGTCTATTAAAGTCGCTCTCCACCCCTTTTCTTCCCTGTCTGTGTTTATGTTGTTCCTCATCAAAAGCACACACAAACAAAAGTCAAGTTTAGGCAATTACGTTTGTTTGTTGCTTGGTACTCGATGCTGAGTTTGATGTTGGTTATCAGGCAAACACTGAGACGTTCATGTTCTCATCCAGGCTACTTGAGCTTGTAACTCTCCGAAAGCGCCTGCCAGCAGGAGAGACATTGCTTACTTAAAAAGCCCTCTGTGACACTAAATGGAAATGTCTGCATACATTTTATTTTGCAGCAAAGACAGAAAAGCAGATTTGCTTCAGTTTCTGTTCAAGGCTGGTGGCTTTGAGGAGTCATTAAGGAATAATGTGAGGATTCAGCCTTATTGAGATGCCGCTCTAATATCCAGTTTAAGATTTGTTTTATGTATTTGCCGCATGCAGTGTGAGTGATGAGCCTCAGGTTGGAAGTATTTACAACGAGCAGTCTTTTCTACACTGAGTCTAGCAACTCGGTGACCTTCATGCTCTTTTTGTATGTAGTAGATGCTCGGTGTGTGCTCCAGGAGTTCCTGCATTACAAGTCTCCAGCTCCCAGCCTCAGGCACCATCAGTCTAGTCACACTTGTCTGTCAGGCTTTGGCCTCAGTAGGCAGATCTGTGCTTTCCAGTCCCTTCATTTCCATATATCACAGGATGATCTATAGTGGAGCTCTGTTTGCAGCAGGGCTGTTTGTGAGCAAGTATGCTCCACTCTGTCTCATTTATAGCACAGCAGGCTGGCAGGGTAATAAAAGGATGTCAATGGGGGATTTGACCTCTGCAATTTTCCAATTATTATTCTTCTAAAACATCCTATATCTGTCTACAACCCCTCTGGACCACAGCAGCATTCAAACCCAACTGCTCTTTAAAATCATTTGTGTTTTAAGACACACACAGAGAGAAGGCACCAGCAGTGTGGCCAGAGAGAGAACAAAGACGGCTTTGAACAGATTTTTTATTTTATTTTCTGAGACCTGTTTGTCACCAAACCAGTGAGTTAGACTGCACTATAAAATCATTTTCTCTGTCTTCATAATATAAACACACACAATAAAAGCATTGTGAAAAACAGTCTCTAACGTCAGCTCGAGTTTTTCAAGGAGATAAGCTTGATAAAGTTGGGTTTCATTCAACGTTCATCCTTCCAAAGTTTTTTTTATTAGGAGCTGATTTATCGACAGAGATCTCCTCATCATCATAACAAACCTAAGCAATTACTTAAACTAGTATAAAAAATATCACTGAAGATGTTTCAGGATAAAAATCAGGGAACAAAAAGTACAAAATAAATCTGAAGAAAGTGTTTCACTGTCACAGCAGCTTTTGTGCACCTTGTTCAATTTCTTTTGGCTTTTACAAAAGACATCTGCCCTCTTTAGCTGCAGCTCAAACGATAATTTGGCCTTGTTCTCTGGTGTGTACGTCATGTTTCCACTAAAACCTGTGCACTAACTCCTTGTTGTCATTATTTCACCTGTGCTGTTTCCAATTTCCAATTTCCTCATTTAATACAGTCTCAGCACAGACCGATTATTTCAAAACTAAAAAAATTTAGTTGTCAATGACAGATGGGACTTCTTATATTGCACCTTGGTTTTAAAAACATCTCTCTGTTTAACAAAAGATTCCAGCTGCTGTACTGCACTCCCACTCCTGATCGTGGTCGTATTCCCTTTTACCTGAGGGAGCCTCATTGCCAAAAGCTTGCAGCTTGTTTTGTGAAGCAAAGAAAAGACAGGGTCACTCTTTAATTCTCTCCATCTACGCTCTTGTCTCAGTCAGTGCTGAATCACTGGGCTTTAATCATTTCTATTAAAATATTATCTGTCTGGTCTTCTTCCACTTAAGCATGCTGCCCACACCTCATCCAGCAGATTTTGGTTGCCTGGTTATGCAGAAAGCTTACATAAAATGGTGAATATTTAAAATAGAAATGATTAGGGCTGGTTAAAAATATTGATTCATCAGTGCATTGTAATTATTATTTTCCCAATTCAATATCGATTCAGGGAAATCCTGGGATCGATTTTTTTAAATAACATCCCTCTCCACTGGGGGCACTGTTGGTGCTGTGAATTCAGGTCAGGCACATTTGTGCACTTGACATATCGTCTTTGTCCAAGCCATTACAGCACTGTTATGTTTATTAAGATTTTGCTACAAATTCAGCTCAGGCACAAATGTGCACTTTAGATCATACTGTACTTAAATGTTTTATTCTTTGTTTATTAAATAATAATTCAATGATTAAATATATTTTTGAGTCAGTTTGCTCGAAACCAATACAAACAATGCACACATAATTATAAAACAAATATCAGAAGGTACTGTGATGAGTTATCTGGGTATTCCTGTCACCTGCCTGTATTATTAAATCAATGTTGAATCGATATCAAATGGAATCGTGACCCAAATAATTGAAATCAAATTGAATTTGTTGTGGACCATACCCAGCTCTAGAAATTATAGAGCAGGTGTATAGGCTGTCCCTGATTGTTTACTCAGATGCTTTGCAGGACTGTGTCTATCCTAATGGGCATGGGTCAAATGCATGAAATAATTTATTATTTCGTCAAGGCTCAATGGTGTCAATCAGAATCAGCTAAGTGGTCCAAATGTTAACACCATTTACAGTCTATGGTTAACACATGTTCATACTGTGAACATATCTAAATCCTGTTTCCAAGAACACTTTTAAAGGACAACAGAGGAATATATCCATCAGCACTGCATGAAGAGAGGTTCAAAGAAAACAGGAAATGATCATATTCATGCAAGTCTGTGAAAAATAGATAGCTCCTATATACATTTGCATGGCTTACAAGTGTCACCTGAACTTACTGCAGTGTAAATAATCAAATGATGATTGGTCACTATAGGAAACGATGTCTTCTCTGCAAGAAAAACTCGGTCACACTGGAAGACTTGTCGAAACATATTCACAAAAGCCGCATTTAAGTCACATACCTTTTTTCCTATAGTACAATAAAACAAGACCTTAGAGGCTCGAAAGAGAACAGTTTGAATATTTAAAAAGATTACGACACCTCTGCTCCTATGTCGTGACCACAGTTAATAAGCATATCTGAATCTTGGTTTTCTAAGAGGCCCTGTTGTTCTGTTTTATTGTTCTTTAGATTACTGATGTTAATTCACTGTGAGTTCTTGTGTGACTTTGGTTGGAACTACTGCGAGAATGAATACAACCTGACTGCACCCTTTGATGCTAACATAGATAATTTCCACATTTTAGGTACTTTGTGATACAAAACCTTTGTTATTTTCTTTTTTTGAAGAGATAAAACTTGCTGAAACAAAAAATATGTAAATTTGTCACTCAGACAATTCCAACATACTGAAGCTTTTCTCTCTTGAGAATGTATGTTTAAGTTATAACATGTAAGCAATACGGATATATAATACATTTCATGAACTTTTGTGTGATTCCTTTTTATTATTATTGTTATTATTACTACCATTTGTGTTACATGAATTTAATGAATAATACATTTGAACATTTATATATGAACTGGTATAACTAGTGGTAAAATGTCATGCCAATTATCAAATGCTGTTCACAAGCACAAATATAACTCAGAATGTTTCATTCTCAGTCAGTTATTCGATGCCTTCCTTCTTTCATAACGATGTTTAGTCTGTTATGAGGAGCATTCAGTAGACAAATGTTACCTTTTTCAACTGTGGTTTCCAAACATTTGATAATGTCAGGCTTTAAATTTGAACTTTGTGTTACTGTTTTAATAAACCATATGACTTCCTCATCAAACTTCCTTTACATGTGAATATTAATCAATGCTTTTACAGATTTCTTCTCATTTCTTTATATTATTTTCTTCACAGTCAAGATGGCTTGGTATTTTCTTGGTCGGTCAGTGCAGAGCAGTTGCTCTGTGATTGAGACATCATCGGTCACAGTGTAGTCTGTGACAGGATTTTTAAAGGAATGGTGTGCTGTGGCATTTCCATCGCCTTCAGCTGACTGTTAACTATTCGCTAACCATGTGAGACAGGGAGGAAGAGTGTGAGGGGGGAAAAAAAAGAAAAAAGTCAAGCATGCTATAATTTTAAACAGACGAAATAGATATAGGTAATCATAATCAATCAAAATCATAGGTCAGGCAGACATGCATTGGATGCACTTAAGTCAGCGTTATATTGGATTATACACCCCCCCCTCACCCCCACTCACACACACATCCCTACCCTTTTCTTTAGTGTTTAGCCTTCTTTCTCTATCATGAGTGACAGCAGAATGAAACATCTCTCCTGCTTGTCCCCACACCTGGCTGAATCGATGCATGCATGTGTAATTTGTGTATGAACATGCACATGCTCACCTTTACCTGCAGTGAAAACACTGTACTAACTGCATAAAACTCAAATATTCAAAAAAGAAAATGAACAAATTCAGCTACTGCAGACTTTTTAGATTATTTGTACTCAAGATGTCGGATTGAATAAGTGTATGTGTCCAAGACAGAGTGTTCCCATCAGTAAATGGGGTTTATGTTATAAATTCAGTGAGAAGCTAAGCTACATTGCTGTTCCCTCTCCCTTTTTCCCCCTCCTTTTCTTTAAGCATGTATTAGGATCAAGGGACATTTGAAACTACTTAAAAATAAGCTGCTTATGCCTTTTTGTCAAGCAGGGTCTAATCAGGGTAATTTAAACCATATGATATATTCAGGGACTAGCTTAAAGTGTCAGCCATGACCAACTTAACAGAAAGTTAGGCTCAGTTTTCCTTCGCTCCCCCACCTGTGTGAACTGTGCACCTGTTGGAAACACTAAACACAAAGGATGACGGGTGTAGAAGGATTTCTACTTAAGTTTAAATCCTCGTACTTAAAGGCTGCAGTTATAAATCTGCCCCTCTGTTTGTCTTCTTGAACAGCCACACATACAGTTTTTAAAATATGAGCAAAGACAGTTGGGACTTCAGACGTTCACTTCAGTTTGAGTGTCAGTGAGGGCATTGTATTATGTAGTTGTTTACGACGTACGCATGAGCATATAAGAGGCAGAGAATAATAAGCTGTGCCTCGAACACACCTTCGCTTGATGTTTATTTTTTCTTCAGTCATTGTTTATTCCCGTGATGGTTCTGGCGCAGTGTGAACCCATAATAACCATCCTATGCAATTGAGCTCCTCTCTCATTTTCCCTGTTATTTTTGAACGTTGTGATTCTCTGATTCTTTGAGATCGTCAAAAATAATAATGAATTTGATTGTACCTGTAATTTAGTTGCCCTCTCACTGTTTCTTCCTTTCATCTTTCCTTTGCACATGAGTGTGTTGCTGTGTGCTTTTGCGTATGTGTGTGTGTGTGTGTGTGTGTGTGTGTGTGTGTGTGTGTGTGTCTTGATATACAAACTGTTCATACGTGGGTGTCTTTCAGTGTCTGCAGAGAATCTGGAAAAGAGCCTGAGGCAGATGGAGCGGCAGCTGCTGCAGCTGGAGAGAGACCTGGAGACTTTCTCCTCCCCTGATGACCCCAACGACATGTTCTTGACTAAAATGGCTATATCCTTTACACATGCATGGATTATTCACTCATCAGTCCGTGTAATGAGTCAAACAGACCAAAAGTTTGCAGAATGTTGCTAGAACTTGAAATTGTATGTTTAATTTAAACCGTGTGGGGACACAGAGGTTGATAAAGGAGCACATTTTCATACCTTAATCTGCAACTGAACTTGTGTTAAAAAGGGAAAGGACTCTCAAGGCTGTGGCCGATCAAACACCCACATTTCCTTTAATGTTTAAATGACTAAAAACTCATTTGAAAACTGTTTTTTTATTATTTTTATTTGCCTCTCCCGTTAAATACATAATTTTCTCTGCTTAGTTCATATGAGGGCTGTGACAAAAGTTAAAAAAAAAAAAAAAAAAAAAACGGGCTGCAAAGACAACTCTATCACCCTGTTTCAAAGATACACTGTTGATTGTGAGCTCAAGTCATTTACGGCAGCGTCTTCACCGCTAGTCTTTATATCACAAGTCCTCTCAGCTCTCCTTTAAATGGTCCTTCACACTGGGGTCAACTAAAGTATGAAGGGGAAGGTAAAACTGGTAGAATCAGCCCCAGAGTATGTTTATTCATTAAAAAAAGATATTTCGGTTTATTTAATCAGAAATAGACCATCAGCTTCTAAAAGAAAAATAGGGCCTACATCTGTGCAAAGGAGCAGCATGTGAATAGATTATTTCATATAAATGATATGACATTGTGTGCATCTATACATGTTGATTTACAGATTATGCCGCTTTCCTGGAGACAAAACAACAGCAAGTTATTTTAACAAAACAACACTTTAAAAAAAAACAGCAACACATATATACACTTTTTTGTCTTTACTGTTACACCGCTCTGTTTGGGTGGATGTGTGGGTCTGTTGCTGACAGCTGTCCATTCCTGCTTGGCAGCACAGTTAATTATTCACTGTTCTCTCAGGTAGTTCCAGTGGATCAGGTTGATGGACATGTCTCAAACCAGGTGTGTAAGTGTGTGTTCAATAATACACCCTGTACCTAGCCTCCTTCATGTAGTTTTGATCAATAGCCTGGGGGCTCGGGCACTCTATGCTTGTGCTGTGCTAGTTGGCAGACAACTTGAGTGCAATCCAAAAAGGGTCACTGGGAATGGATTTGACAGCTCTGTCTTTCGCTGCTTTGCTTTCCAATTAAGGTGACTTGTCAAAAAATGTCTAAACTTCGCAAGAAAAATCTTTAACTCCATCTGACTAAAAAATAATTTGAACTCACTGTTGGCTTTCACAAAATGAAACATAAAGTTTCACCCTGAGTGTTAAGGCAAGAAAAACAAAAGTCAGCTAGAAATGCGGTCATGTAGAGACGAACTCTAAAGAGCTTTACTGTTTTTACCAACAAGCATTTGATCAAAATGTTGTATCCGCATGTCACGCTCACACCAAACCATCTGTTTTTGAAACCACACCATGTTGCTCCAGTGTTTCCCCTAGGTTGGAGTTGTTGCAGCAGAGGGGAAGTGGAACAATGTTTTAGTTGCGTTCAAATTTTTAAAAATGATTTTCTTTTTTAAAGAATTATTAACATTTGTTGGACAAAATAATCAACCAACAACCACCCTATTGTCTTAACCTGGCTCATGGGTAATGGCAAAAGACAGGAGGAGTCAGAAATGTACCAAAGAAAATGAATAATTTATTTCAAAACGATGGTTACATTTGAGTGTGTAGCAATAATTCGTATAATGTTAGTTTCTCGGGAGATAAGCTGTAGCCCAGCAGCGGAGGTCATATTTCAGCAGTGGTGCACCTAGAAGCATATCGGGGAAACACTGTGCTCACGTTAATGCAACTGAAGTCAAACACCGTCACGTATTTAAACAGAAACCAAACTTCTATTTTAAGACAGCTTAACTTACACAAGTACAACCAGGACATTTTTCTGAGCATTTAATCAAGATCAATTTAGAATCCAATGTCTTTGTAAATTTTTTACATGTATTGATTTTCTTTAATCAACATTCCTGATGTTTGATCATAATAGACCTTTACAGATGCTTTCTCATTTATTTTCGGAATGTCACACAGTCATCAAGGCTACAATATATGTATCAAGTACAATTGCAAAGGCAAAAAAAAAGAAGCTGTTTCACTCTCAAACAAGTTTCACTGCTCATCCTCAAGTAGCCTCTTGAAAGGTACACAGAAGCCCTCAAGCCTTCATGCCTGATGAAGGCAGCAATCGTTATTTCCATTCGTGAAATCAACATTCCCCAGCTGAAAACATTATAAACTACAACATAACTTTGCTTTTGGTCTTTCCTTACTCATCTGAATGTGAGCCTGGTTTGGAAAGGTGGTAGATTTGAACATGGGAAAAATAGAAAGACGTATGTAGAATAAACAAATGAAGAATTGTAAGCGAAAAAATGATGGGAGTCACACGGGGGGGGGGGGGGGGGGGGGGGTAACAGATCTGTAAGAAAGCAAGAGTGAACAGTGAACAATTGCTTTCTCTGGAATAGGGTAGAAGTCAGGAGCAATATTTTCCACCCCATGATACTTATCAACCATGGCTCTCAGCTATTTCTCGATTTTTCCTACCTCTCTTGCTTTCCATCACCAGCTCCGGCTTTCCTCATGCCTCTTTCCCCCCCCTCCAGCTCCTGGCTTGGAAAGATATTACTGACAAGTCAATCTGAGAGCAGGGCCTATTGAACAGCATTTACCCAGCTGTGAATAGGTAGTCCCATCCCCAGCCAGATTCAACTGACGCCAGCCATCAAATAGGTCCATCAATTGAGCCATAATGAAGGGGCTCGATGGGAGCCAGAGAGCCACCTCACATAAGAGTGATACCACACACACACACACACACACACACACACACACACACACACACACACACACACACACACACACACACAGACACTACTCATTCTCAGTTGCCATGAGACAAAGGGTCAGGGTCATGAGAAGGATTTCTTTTTCTTTTTTCTCTTTTTTTTTTCTTTCTCTAGATTCTATTTATCACGCATCAAAAGCTTAGATTTGTGTTGTTCACGGTTGGCATGTGGACTGCAAAGGATATTCTTTTGCTAAGAGAGTCTTTATTATAGAAGATATATATTTTTATATTTGACCCGCAAATTCATCCTTGAAAGTTTCAGTATTGAAAGTGTGTTTTTTTTCTGTGTGGTGACTTACATCAGACTTACTTGATACTATGCTCTGGTAGTAGGCAGGAGCTTTATTAATGCTCTCACTTCTCCTCTCACTTTGCTTTGACACTGACACCCCTCCAGCTTATGTTGACACAGCCATTATCCATTTGTCCTCATCCACACTCACACACAAATGATCCTGCAGAGCAGAGCTGTCATTTGCTTTGCTGGGTTTAACCAGCAGGACCTGCTTAATGCTCTTCAATCTTCCATTCTAGTCAGTTTGGGCACAGGCCACAGTACCTCATGAAATTCTAAATGTTTAATAAATCTCTTTGTGTTGAAGGATAAGTAAAAATAATGATCCCTGTCAGTAGCTGTGTTTACATGGACACAAATAATCAGAATAAAAACCTGATCAGAATACAAATGTTAAACTGCTATGTTGTAAACACGTTAATCGAAAGAGACTTATCCGATCCGGCTCATTAAAAAAATAGTTTCCTTCGAACAAGAGGGGTGGTTTATACGGGTAGTTGTTTGGATCAATATCTATGAACACACTTGATCCGATTGTGTCTTCCTAGTTTGGGTAAAACTGTTCTTACTGTGCATGTCTGCCCCTCTCTTCAACTGCACATGTCTGAAGGTCCTGCATACTTGCCCCCCCCCATTTATCGATCTAAGGGCAATTATGTACCACTGAGCTTGCAGTTTAATGAGGAAGTGAAGAAGAAAAAAAGTAAGATCAAGGTTAAATGACATACAGACGTTCAAGGTCTTGGACACGAGAGAAGGAGAATTAAATCTTTGTTGCACAATGAGGGGTGGGAGTGGAGGAGCAACATCTAGAGATGTGCAGCGACAGCGATGTCTCTTTAAAACAGAGGCGGAGTCAACTTACACGGTGACTCTGGCCTGCTTACCGGAAACTGGACCAAAAAAACTAAAAGGCACACAGCAGGGCTTTATTTCACTTGAAACCGATCTCCCTCCGGAGAAAAACTTGATTGACACCATGTCATAGACAGAAACATGTACCTGATGTACCAAAGAACAAAGATCAAGTTCTCACAAGTTACAGCACATTTTTATTTACATTAAGAGGGGAAAAAAATATAAATCTTTTCAGTATTTTCTAATCTGAGCGTTTCTTAAAGACATCGCAGAAACGGTCAAATCTTCAGGGAAGGATGAGTACCAAGGCTGTGGATTTTAGTCTTATTAAATTGAGAGTAGATTACTTTGTCTTCTTCTTGATTTATGTTTATATATGCAGTAAAAAATTGTGCCTTTCAAATAAACCAGCACACTTTGCCACCAGCCAGACATGAGTCACAGATGCTGGATGCTGCAGTGAACAAAGTGTAGTAGTAACCTGAGTGACAGTATCAGAGCTCTGAATGCCAACATCACAGTCACTACTGACAGTTGGTTTTCCAGCTTGTTTCTCCCCTTATGGCAACAAGTGTGAAGATATTTTTATAGTTTGACTATGTTGTTCATTGCTCTCAAATAAGGGTGCAGACTGCGAGTCGGAACATTTAATTAACACTTAAACTCTGAAGAATGTGCCGTTGACCTTGACCCCAGCCCTCACAGCTTCAGCAAGGGTGCACGGGAGCAGTACGGCAAGCTGGTGATCATGCACAGCAATATGGAGACCCTGTACCAGAACATGCTGGAGTACTTTGCCGTTGATCCCAAGAAGACGTCTGTGGAGGAGCTGTTCACTGATCTCAGCAACTTCCGCTCCATGTTTACTGTGAGTATCCTCAAGCATGAAGTCTTTATTTCCTGAATATGTTGCGGTGAAGCAAATCATTTATATGATTGATGAGTGGATATTTTAATTTTGCAAGAAGTCATGTCATACTCAACTTAAATCACATGGTTCACTTGATGTTAATGCGAATAGTTTTTGGTAGGCTGTTCATCTGATTTACTGTTACTTGAAGCTTGTGAGGAGTTTTAGCTGACTGTGAAACAAACTAAAATAAATACTGATGTCTCTTTATAACTTACAAATCCAGAACCTTCCGCACAGGACGCTAGTTATTTTCATTATGTGCAAATCTGAGCAACTGCTTTGATTTCAAAGCATCCCGATTAATCAGGAATTACACAGACAATGGATAGTGCAGTTCCAGGGAGGCATCTGTCCAAATGATGAGCTTAAAAAAACAAATGCAGTAACCTTTTAGCCACCATCAGAACACGGCTGATGAAAGCACTCAGCCACTTCCCAGTGGACATTTAGCTTTTAGAATCACAGATGCGATAGGAAAGGTTTTTATTATTACAGTGTGCACAAATATTACTTGTGTGAGGAACTTTGATTTGCATCATAAACATTCATAAGCTGCATTTGATTGTTTTCTGTTATTGGTGCATGCAGAAAGAGTCCTCACTCTGGAGTGTTTACTGCTTCCGTTCAGGAGTTTAAGTGTTTTGAAATTTGGAGGGCAATGCTGCCTTTCGTTGTAAACTGCCCTGAATAGCAAAAAACACAAAGATATTTTAGCTGAAGTATTGTGTCGGGGTTTGAGAAGAGCTGCAGTAAATGTTGAGTGGATGTTTGGAAACTCTTTGAAACTTTTCACTATTTGTATGCATTGGCTGTATCAAGACAGAACCTTAAATTCTCCTATCAGTGTCCTGTTGTATAATGCAAATCAGAGCAGTGCCAGTCCTGTGTAGTCCAGTCCCACCAAGACATTTATGTCATCACTGAGCTCTGTGGCCTTATCAGTCCGCTGCTGCTGTGAGCTGTGGAGCTGTGGAGACCCACTGTGTTTAATCAGTGGGATTAGTGGCACAGGCCACTGGGCGCGACAGATAATAGTAGCTAATTAGCCTACTAAAGTTCCAGCCCTGCCCCCATCTTAACATCTACCTCACACACACACAAATGGATTTCATGCCTCTTTGACTTTTTTTCCTGCACAGTCATTAGTTAGCCTTTAGATTTTATTTTACTCCGATGCTTTGTCTACATAGTTGTGTTATTTTTCAGGGAGAGTAGTGGTAGTTTTGGGTTTGTCTTAATTCTGTTCCTTCTTATGTAAGGGTCATTTATACAACAGTAGATGCATCTTTTTTTTTTTTTAGACCTGACATCCCATATGAAGTTGTTTTCACTTTAATGGCTGTAGCATTTTGATCATCTCTTCATTAGGGCTGCCACAATTGATTGATAAAAGATGATAGAAGTGTTTTGATTATCTGCTGTGCTTTGTGAGCTTATTACATCACTCCGCGTCTCGCAGAGCAATGCACGTCGCACTCAGACGGTTTAGTGGTGTGTTGCTTGGTCTGTTTAAACTGTGTTCAAATCTGCTGTACAAATAACCTTTACTTTATATCATTACAATGACGATAATAATTTACTGATCAACACATAATCTGAGAGGAAATGTTCATCAATGACCGTTTTTCCGTAATTGGCGAGCTAAAAAAAATAGATCTTTGATAATGAAAACTCCAGTGAAACATATGCTTTATTTTTGGTTTACGAGACTAGAGGGGATTAAAACATTAGTCAGTGGTTGGCTGTCGGACATTTAACATCCATGATGTATCCCCCCACTGTGCGTTTATTAAATCCATCAAAATACAGGCAAGAGAGAGGAAAGGTGTGTGTGTGCTGCAGTCATAGCAGGAGGAGCGTGTGTGTGTGTGTGTATGTGTCTATGTGTTTATGTGTGCATCAGTAAATGAGAGCAACAGAGAGATGAGCTGACACGACACTGAGCCTTAACGAGCTCACGACAGCCTGACCAATCACAGCAGTGAGTAACTGTCTGTGAAGGCTAAGATTTCTCTTTATAAAGACTGAAGCTGTTTGATAGGTGAACTCTATAGCTCCTCTGTTCTAAAATGTAGACTATTTCACGGGTGGTCGTTGTAAAACTACTCACTGTGAAAGTCATTGAATGAAAATAAATAATACTTCAAGACAAGCCGGGGACAGGGTTTGCAAATTAGGCACGGCTAGAAACCTCTATGCATGGCATCTACTTTTGTATTTTACAAATGAAGCAAAGTTCATTGCATGTGTCCCTGTTAAAAAAACAAATAAAACAACAAAAATGTATACTAAATAATAATACACTTTGTTCATATAGTACTTTATTAACACAGTTACAAAGTGCTTCACAAAGAAATCAGAGGAGTGAAAGGAAGGCAAATGAAACAAAACAAAAATAACATTTAAAAATACTAATACAACTGAAGATAAAATGAAGAATTCAGAACCCAACTACAAGTAAAAATCCTCAATTCAAAGTATTGTCATCAGTGTGATCTTAAAGTTTCTACAAATATGAGTGAGGAGTGAGGTAAAATAAAACTTTTACACATGTTATAGAGCATATTTGTATTACAATGTTAGTCCATGGCCTGTTTAAGCTTTTTGATGTAGCAAAGCCCGTTACATTTTAGTCTGTCATTAATACTTTAAAAATAATTCTTTATAATTTCACATTTTTCATACAACAGCACCAGGACATTTAAAACATAACCTGTTGTTGCTTGTACATCTGTGTGTGTGTGTGTGTGTGTGTGTGTGTGTGTGTGTGTGTGTGTGTGTGTGTGTGTGTTTTTTTGAATAAAGGGCTAGAACTAACAACAGTTTAAAAAAAAAAGCGGATTCATCAATTGATCGGGGAGAAAAATTGACCAATGAATCAATACTCTATGTTTGGTATGGCATCCACGGTGTGAATTGCATACAACAAGCTTCCATGTATCGTATTTCTCTCTGAATTAGCTCTGTTTGTGTGTGCCTGTGAGTCCATGCGCGGGATGAGGGAACCCCTCCCCCCAAATGAATATCCAATCACTATGCGCCAAAGTTGTCGGATGCTGATAGCACTGGTGTCAGATTTCACACATTACTTTGACATGGCGAGCTGTGGGGATAGGGTCTACATAAGGCACTACTTAAACACTTAAACTTTTCACTGAGACTATACCACATACACCAGGAAAGTGAAAAATAAATAAATAGTTTTGGAATAAAATAAATGCTTTTTTTCCTTAATTCTTTTGAAATTTGCCCAAAAATTCCAAAGATTGGAATAACAGTAACACTAACGGCCGGGCTGTCCAAATCCAACTGAAAACCATGTCTCAAAAGCAGAGGTATGTATGGAATCGTGGGCTGACTGAATAGTTGCATCACTAGGATCAATAATTAAGATTGTTGTTAGTTGCAGCCCAAATTTTCATTGCCATTAAACTTCATCTTTTTATTAGTGATACTGAAATTTTTCTCTTGGTCTCATAACACAAAATCTAAACCTAAAGTCAAATATGACATAAAAATGCTGCCTATCAGGTCAACACAACGGAAGTACTCTCGACCTCTCGAGTAGTAGAGAAGTGTAACAAACAGCCCTCTTAGGCCTGAGAAACAGAACAGATGAGAGGGCGTTACTTATAAAGCAGGAAGAAATGTTGCATAATGAGGCAAACATAAAAAGGTAAGAAGTCTTTTTTACTTTCCACCCACTTCATAAAAACAACAACTCTCATCTGGTTCTCTCTCACGGCCAAAAATCAAGCTGTTCCACTTTGCGCTCACCCCTGGGGCCTGAATAACTTCTGCAGGGTTGACTTGAATATGCATTATTTTCTATTGCACTTGTTGTTTTTCTTTTGACCATTTCTCTTTTTTTCAGCACGTTTGCTGTTAATTCATTTGTTTTGGTGTTCTCTAGCATTTTTTAAGCCATTTTAACAGTTTGAGTACTTGAGGAGTAACTTCTCCAGCCACATCTTCATCTTTATTTAATATTCACACATGTGCACAGTGAGCTGGATTATAGCAACAGCTATGGTACCTCTCTAGGGACATATTACTCCAAAATGCAAGAGCACGCACAAAAAACTTGTATTTTATAGAAATACGAGTCTGATGTTTAACAGCATGCAAAACAATCATAAGGAGAAACCAGTAAAGACAGACAACATGTAAAGTAACTTTGCATCATTTGCACACAGCACACGCCATTGTGATACGGAGAGAAGGAGATTAGCCTTGTGTCCAGATAAACTGATATCTAAACAAAATAAAATATTGGAGGTTAGATTATATAATTTTCCATTTTTTATGGTAAAGAAAAACACAGGGAGTACTCACGTACTTGTTCATAATGTGATACTCGAGTATTTAGATGACTGTAAATTCCCATCTTATGTTATTAGTAGGAATCCAATTGAAGAACTGATTAAGTTTGCAACTTATAAAATGGCTTCACTCTTTGCTTAATATCCCAACTTTAAGTCAGCTCCTTGCAAGGTCTAAGCTCCTAAATGGTGTCCACTTTTCACATTTACCTAAAATTGCATGTACTATGTATGTATGTACGTATGCTAATATGGAACAAAAAAAGTGATTTGTCCTCTTACTTTCTGATTTAACAGAATGTCCTCACATCTAGTTGTCAAATATCCTGCTAGCTGCTGTGTGTGCCAAGCCCTAAAGGAACTACAGCATCTACACCTCCTTCACAGGCTCAAAGAAACACACAGGCAGTGACAAAAGAAAGGCTCCCAAATGCTTTGCTTTTAGCCTGGCTGTTCCTTTTTTCACCTGTACTATTGATCCCATGACATATCTGTGCTGTGATTGTTTTGCTCACTCCAACGGCAAATACCCCATTTTCTCCTGGCTGTGTTTGGACATGGATCAAACCGAGAGCGGGGTGATAAAAGACCTCAATATGTTTCATGCATTAATTTAATGCCAGTTAAGTTTTATGAGAAAAAATATACCACATGTTATGGGCATGATAGGGTTTGATATCATGGCTAGAATCCATTTCATTTGAGCTCCATGGGTCAGCTGGAGTTTTGTAGCAGCTTTTATGTTCCTCCCAAACATAACAGTTAATGACTCAGCCAGTGAAAGGTGAACAAGCCAAGTGTTATAAAGACCTGCGTTATATGGTCAAAACTCCCAAGGTAGCTATTCATTCCCCTGTGATAGGTCAAGGTGTAAGCAGCTTACACCCTCAGCAATTCGTTCAAATGCTCACATCACGCAGACATATCTAGGAAGAAGCCAAGGCTAGGTCAATGAACGTAGGCATACAGTAAATCTCAGCAGCGTAACCTCTCGGTCAAATCTGTGTCAGCATTTACCCTGCTGTGCCAAGGCCCATGCTAATAGTAGCGTGCTGTCTCCAGACCTCTGCCTGAAGCCAACTGAGCCTTGAACTGTGTGTATGTTGCATGGGAATGTGTGTGTGTGTGTGTGTGTGTTTGTGTGCGTATGTCATTTTGTATTGGCGATTTTTTTTTTATAGGGGAAGCTGCTTAGCTTTTTCACACACAAAAAAATAGGTACACACACTCGTACACACACACACACATACAGCATGCTCAGTCACCCGTAGGAAGGAGACCCAGGGCGAGGCCGCACATCTGACAGGAATCCAATTGAGCGTGTCTAATGGCGGACATCCAGGAGAGGAGGAGGGAGAAGCAGACCTGCAGTGATGAAGGAGAGCGGAGGGCAATTTCCTCTGAGAGCTGGTTCTCTCTCACTCCTGCTCTCTCTTTCTCTCTACCTCTTTCTCTCCTTCAGCTAGACATCACAGTAAAAATGAATGCTTTGTCAGATTGCAAAAAAAAAAAATCACATGACTCTTCATCTTTTTGTCGTTTCAGGCTTTCCGTCACTTGCTCTCAAAATCTACGTTCCTTCAGTTTTCATTATTTTTTCAGAATTAAGATAATTATTTCCTAGAAGTTGTATTGAGATGAAAAACCACTTTGCTCAAAATGACCTTTTTTGAGTTACTGCACTAAGTTAATGTCCACACCGACTTCTTTGTTCTTGTATTATGAGTTTGCTAATTGGTTCTGCAATATCAGTAGACAGTGTGGCCTTTAGCACTTGCTGTGATCATATCATTTTCAATTTAACAAGGATGTTTGGATGTTATGTTCTTAAAGCTGCTATCTTCCCTGCTCTCTTCTCTTTGTGAAGTTTAAGACTGATCCTCTCTTAAACAGGCCCACTTGTTGTATTGACCCATTATTGACTAATCAATGCCTTCCCGCGGCTGCTGGCAGCAGTAAAGGGTCCTGGTTCAAGATAAGAAGTAATTTTCCCTTTTTTAAACTTCCTCTTTGGGTCTGAATAGCTATATTATTGAAACCACCTACCATTCATTGAATGACATTCATGGTCCAAAGAGAGTCAATCTGCCAGCCTGATTTATCTCAATCGCTACCATGAGATTGATATATGCGGTTACAAGTATATAAAAATCCTTCTAGGAAAACTCGGCATAACTTTGATCTTCTATGAGTTTGCAGACTATAGCAAGCTGTGGGATGCACAACCCCCAGCTGATACATACATGATGAATGCAGACATGAAGAGTGAATGGAGAAAAGTTGAACCGACCGTTCAGAAGTAGCAGTCTGTCTGTACAGATCATTGTTCAACTGCGTTACCTGTGTGTGTAAAAGATGCTGCGGCTGCAACATACATGCTTAAAACTCACTATATTTTTTAACATGATGGTTATCTGCCATGTCACATGGCAGATAGCCATCTGAAATCTATTTGCCAAATGTAAAATCTAACCAAGTTAAGTCTAAGTTAGTGACACGCAGTAATATGATATGAATAATTACAGACATAGAGGGTGAGACAGGATCTCACTGTGCCAGGTCCCCCGGCAGTCTAAGGCCTATGGCAGCATAACTAGGGACTTGTCCAAGCCTGAACCAGCCCTAACTATTATCTTTATCAATTCGAAAGTCAGTTGCATCAAAGGTTTATATTTATAAAAAACAAAACCAATCATACAAGTATGTAAACAACTTTTCTAACGACAATCTGTTGTTGTCGACTTGTACTCAATTGCTTTCTGTATGAAATTAGTTTTTGTTAAGGGTAGCGACAGCTTGGTTTTGTTGTTACTGTGTTTACTTTCGACTTTGGTAATTGAATTTGATGAGAGAGGTGCTTGATTGAGAGGTGGAGAGGGAGTGTCAGAGTTTGTCTGAGTTCATATTAGGCATCCATCACAGCTGTCTAGCTTGTAACCTGGGATCACTTAATTATTGAAAATGTATTATGTGTCAGTACTCTTGTTCGTGCCTTTTCTTTTTCCTCATTCTGTCTGCCCGTAATTTACCAGATTGGACACCCATTAAGAATATAGTCATTTGTGAATCAGTGCTTGCCAGAAGCAACTGACATTTTCATTCCATCAAATGCGAGTTAATTTTGTGGAGGAGTTGCTTTCATTTAAAAGTAGAAGCTTTAGTTTGTCCCTTCTTCAGCACACTTGTCTTCTTGTGAATTTCTGTGAACCTGCTGAGTTGGACACATCAGTGTCATTTGCTGCTGTTATCTTTTAAGTGAGTGTTTAAAGATGCATTTTGTTTGCCTGCTACACAGTCGGCAAACTACAATTTCCAAGTGGGTCTGTTTATGAATAAGTAAACACGATTTTCTGCAGTCAAAGATCAAGGTCAGAGTGTGCAGACAAAGAGCAACCATGGAATAGTCATACAAAGTGTTTTGAATGATAAAGGCTGCGAGCTGGGCAATGGAGAAAACAGGACGCAGGAATATACTATTTAAGGTAGAGCCAAATGGTTAATGTTGTATACTGTTACACCATACTATTAGTATTTTTTTCTGTGCTTCCTCGCTGATTTTCAAGAGTCTTGTTGATGCTAAATCAACAGCACCAATATGTTATGAATTTGAGTTCATTTCCAACAATGGTCACTCATATGCAGACATGATTATAGGCTGTCGGTGGGGCCTCAATAGGTGGCCGCCCCTTTTTATTTTGCCATTGTAATTTGCCTCATACTACACAGCTCTCCTACAGTGTTTTTCTGTGTGTATCCATTGGTGTGGCTTTGGCATTAGTATTCTATTACTGACCTGCCTGTCAAGCTGCGCTGTGTGAATAACGCAATAGAAGGGGAGACGAGGAGGAGGAGTTGGGTGTTTGATAAAAGCCCAGACTCGCTTGCTTTAAGTGACTGGCTATTGATCAGGATGGCAATCATGCTAGCACTCTGTTAAATCATATGCTGTGTGTCTCTTAGCTGGGGCATTATTGAGCTATAGACACTATTGTATGAGTTTAACAACGCTATGACACTATGATTATAGAGCCTCTTCACACACTGGTTAATATACAATAGAACGTCTACTTAATAGATCATTCTCAATATACAGGTAAAATAGAATAAACAATGCTTTTTGATTAGTTTAGAGATTACTTATTTGCTCTGCAAATATAGATAATACTAAAAGATATTTCTGCCAGTTTCCCCAATCCCAAGTTGTTATTGTTGTACTTTAAGAATAGAGAGGTCTTACATAATAGTGATAGTGAATGACAATTTCTTTAGATTATTGTGACCATCACAATGTCAAGAAAAGAGAAACATAAGGAGTTATTTTCAATTAATTGTAACAGGATGGAAACTATATTATCTCCCCCAAAATGAAATTGAATGGAGATTTGATATGACGTTTATGTCAAATTTATTCCTCATGGAATTATACTGTTTTGGTTTAAAAGTTATGCAAGAAAATCTCCCTAATCTTTATTTTTAATGTAGTGGTTAACTTTGGTTTCACGTAAGCAGATTCTGGCAAACTGACTTCCAACAACATCCACCCACATTAGCACCTGTAAGCTGTGTTTAGCTTCGCTTTCACTGTACAATACATTACAACGGAACTTTGGGGTTGTTCAAACCAGATTGCATAGCTGTTAACATTGCCATTGAGATCACCTATAGCTAAGTGACTGGAAAAAGAGCTCATCAGGTGATGCCGAAGCTGTCATGTTGACCCTAACACCTACGCACACTGACACTCCCTGTGACTTGATGCATGCATTATTGCACTCTTTGATGCTTCATATACGTTTTACTCTGTATAAGAATCACTTCTTTTTTTAACATATAACATTTTCCCCACGCATTGTTTGCTTTTGAAAGGAAGTCCTACCAGCAGGGATGTGTTTAGCTCCTGAAATAGAGTATTAAGGAGAAAAAAAAAGTAAAATATTACTTTTTATTTATTTAAATTAGGAATTATTATACATATTTTTCAAATGTGCTTGAAAGAGGAAAAAAAAATCTGAAGTTTCTATCAATGTCCTATGGTCATTCTTCCATCACTCTTACGGAACTGTCTCTCCTTTGTGTGTTTGAAGTCAAAAACAGGCCGGCTGTGCACCTCAGAAGCGTCATCTGACTTAAATGGTGCTTGATAAAGACGTCTGTGGGGTTTGACAGCTGTCTCTGCCTTTGACAGGCTCTACACTTCTGTAATTAACCCCACTTAGCAATCCGTCTCATTTTCTCTTTCTTTCTGCCTCTTTCTCGCTCTCTCTCTCTCTCTCTCTCTCTCTCTCTCTCTCTCTCTCTCTCTCTCTCTCTCTCTCTCACTCTCTCTTTATCTCCCCACAGCAAGCACTGAAGGAGAATCTGAAGCGGAGGGAGTCGGAGGAGAAGCAGAGGAGGGCACGGGCGGCAAAGGAGAAGGCTGAGCGAGAGAAGCAGGAGAGGCAGCAGAAGAAGAGGAGGCTGCTGGAAGTCAATGCAGGTAGAGGTTGTTCAATCTGCTCTGCCTGTCAATGCTTGCATTGTTAAGCCCTTGACAGGGAGCCGCGTGCTTAATCAATTTGGGATCAAATGGTGTAAGAGATCATTGAAAGACAATGACACCCATTTGTCAAGTAAACACAAGTCCCATTTAAATGGATTAAAGGAGACACCTATTTCCTCACTGCTCATGATCAGTCTGTGAAAAGAAACCCCCACACAGAAAGCATTTTTGACTTTTTATTGATGGAGATGTGGATAATGAAGGACAGCATTGAAATGCAAAGACATTTAAAATTCAAATGACCCATTGTGTAATCCTAAAAGAGGATTTGAGATGTCGCTCAGTCCTTGTCACCTCCATTACAATTATAGACCTTTATTATTTCTGTACACTTTCTCTATCACACACATAGTTTCCCAGATCATACAAGACATAAACAATATGATAACAACCTCTGTGTTGTGTTATCGTGTCATATGATGACAACTTTCACATTGGGTTGATATGCTCTCTTAAATTTTCATTTTAGGATGACCTTCTTTGGAGGTCAGAGCACTGGGCTGACTCCGGAACAGTTCTTGTCAGGATTGTAAGGTTTTCAATTGATTGCTACGAAACACTTTAAAAGGATAGCTGATTGCTTAAATGACCTTTAACACAGGTCAACTGATTGAAGGACAGCCTCTGTAACCACGGTTCATCCAGAGAGTTGTTTTGGGTGAAATAGAACTTTATGCCAAAGTTTGTACACAGTGAACATGATCGTCACCCTGCAGTGACAAGATTTGTTGTGAAGGAGTTAAACTCCTTAGTCACTATTGAGTCAGCAGCCTTAAGATATGCAAAATGCATCATTGGTTTTTGTCATCATGGTACATTAGAAACATTTAACAGAATAACTAAAATCATCGATAATATTACAAAAACTGCTTAAATGTTTTTCCATTGTTTACAAGGAAGCATAATGTTTATTTTCATAAATAATAGGGAGGAAAGTCCCTTTCACAGTCTTTATTCCCTCATTCAAAAAGACAAACCCGAGTAGGAACTGGAATCAATAAAATCGAAACAATACCCATCCCTATATCTGAGAAGGCAAGACATGACATAAAAAGACACTGCAGATATGAAAGATGGCAGACAAACCATTAGAATCCGACACCATAATGGCAGTTTTTTGTTTACCTATCAATGCTACATGTAATTGGACATATTCACATCATCAACCAGCTGTACATGGGAAAAATTGGCTATTTGTGTTCACTCATGTTGCTTACCTTGAAAAATCTCAGGAATTTTGAGCAGAAAAACAACACTTTTATGGCATTTCTATCAACACATTTTTTACTGACAACAGTAAAAGGGCGACTGGTATGTGTCAGACTTGAACTGGCCCACCCAAAATTTCCCTTTGAAAATGTCACATTTGGTTATCAAAAACATGTTGAGTCTCTTTTGATGTTCTTCTTTGCTGAATATGTGGTTTACTCTTTACATCCTGTATTGATAGATGGAGCTGGGATTTCAACTCTGCCTATGCAGCTGCAGGGTGTTATGTGCTGTGAAACTTGGTGGCTGAACGCATGCTTGCATATTGTAAATTGATGTTAAAGGAGTTTTTGTAAAGACCTCTACTTATAACCATTTTCAAACACTTTTCTGTTGTGGCCCTCAGGGGCAAAGTAGCTAAAATGATAAAACTATTTACCAAGCAGGTTCAAATGTAGTTGTGAAAGAGGCAATGTTTACCTTATGCCAGAGCATCTGGCTCAAACTGCCAGTTGTTGTTTTTTTCTTGTCTGTTTTTTCCTACCCCTTTCGAGCAGCTCTGGTGCCAGAAACTTGTTCAACAGTGCAGCCTGCAGACCCATTTCCATTGCCAAAGCCAAGGCTGGCAAAGCAGTTGAGCTTGGCAGTCCAAGCACTGCTCCAGCATCTATGGTGAACATGACTATGCCAGCCACTGTAGCACTCCTGTAGATGTTAGAGTGCAAGTAGAGAACCACCATGCTCCATCCAGGCCAAAGTACTGCTGTGGGCATCCTATGTTGCCAAATTGAGGCCTCACTTGGCTCAAGCATTATAAAGGCCTTCATAAGCCCTTTGCTATGGCCTGGACCTCCTCACTTTTCACCATTTGCCACACATGGCCCAAAGTTTTACAAGTATGCCCTCATCCAAAATGAAGGGTCATATCAACTGGAAATGAGTGAACTTCATTCATGGGCAGGTTAAGAGCTATATCTCACACTTTGCCTTCAAGTGGTTATCTGAGAATACCAGAAATAGGGTATGCAAAACAAACTCAAATAAAAGCTTGGCACCAGTTATGCATAATGATGTGTCTATAATACAGAAGTGTCTGTGTGTTTGCATGGGAAAGTAAGAGGCGCCAATGCCAAACTCCACACATGAGCAGAAACATACCAATCCACAGCCTGAAGCACACCGCACATTGGTGGCAGCACTGTGCAGTAGGGCTGCTTCTCAGCCGAAGGCCTTTGAAGGTTTCTAAACAAAGAGGGTTAAATGGATGCAGTGTAAAGAAATTCTCCAAAAAGAAAGAAAAAAAACCCTACACACTTGGCTTGAAGTGGCAAATCAGAATTCATACTTCAATCAAAATCAAGCATGTATGGTAGGGCATGCTGTTCACTCACCGATGACATGGGACAGAGCCTTAGCAAGTGTTCAGATAATAATAATAATAAGTCATTACTGTGTTCTCATAGCTGTGATTGCTGCCTCAAACTTTCCATTAGTGGGGTTGAATTTTTATTCAACCAAGAATTTGGTGTTTCATGTTATATCTTCAATTAAATCAGCTTGTTTGTACATCAACAAGGTAAATGCTTTATTCGGAACTGGTACTGAATGTTTTTGTCCAGTTTGAATGACTGTTGCATGTTTAGTTTGAAGCATGCTCGATTGACAGCTTGGAGTTCTTTTCCAAGTGTGTGGGTAAGTGTTGTGTTGTGTTTTACTGCAAACTTTTTCTATTTCAGAAAAGTAGTTCAGAAATAAGAAAATCCTAAGAACAAACATCAGCCAAATTTTGTCAGAAAGGCTTAAACAAATATGCCCAGAGCTTGAAATTTATTTAGCTACGCTCAAATTAAGATAAAGCTAAAGGCAAACTCAGTGACACCCCCAAGAAGTGATGTTTCTGGCAATGAATGACAAATGCACGCACACACACGCACACGCACACGCACACACACACTTACACATACACACAGATTGTTGGGATGAAATGAATATGTGATAGAGATTTGGCATTGTGCTGCCAACCCAGGACAGGATTTATTCACTCTCTCTCACACTCTCTCACTCTGTCTGTCTCTCAGCCTATTTATTAACTAAAGAGCTTTCTCTTTGTTTGTCAGGGAGGATTGTCCTCAATGGAGATTTTCTGTGTAATCATCTGATTATCCATCAATTCCCTAAAAAGCCCCAGAGAGGTTGCACATCCACATTATGCTGAAGGGCACAGCAATGAGAGACAAGGGGAGAAAGGGGAGGGAGGGATTCCTGGAGGAAATGATCAAAATGGGTTTTAGTTTCTTTACCTTCTACAGGTATCTGCATTCAGAAGGGTTCTAGCTTGCCTATTTACGTATTCTCCAAATGCAAGATACTCCCAGTTTCCATCTCATTTCCCTCTGTCTCTTTACCTGCCACAGACTGGGCTTCTACCAATAATATAATATGCAGCCCAGTTTCATCAGCTGCACTGTGCTTTTCTGGCAGTCAGAGAGAAAGAGAGCATCAGCTTGCATGCATTTGCATACCGCCCTATGGAGATTGAAATTCAGATTGAATAGGTGTTTTTTCCTCCTCATCTAGCTGTGCCTGGCTTGTGTATGACAAATCTTTTGCATTAACTCCCAGGGTAGGCCGGGAGCGAGAATGTTTGTGGAGCGACAAATTACACATCAGAGCTTTATTTAACATTCCCTACATGGCTACAAGCAATAAACTATTAAGACGTCAAATAGAAGAACAGCAAGAGATGCATCTCTGCATGCAAAGATGCTAAAAACATAGGAGGGGCATGAGAGAGAGAGAGAGAGAGAGAGAGAGAGAGAGAGAGAGAGAGAGAAATCATTTGTCTAAGCCGTAGCTCCTATGAGATACCGTATGTTCTCATGAGATAGTTCTTAGATGCTGAGGGCAAACTTGCCTTGCCTAAACAATGTTATGTCCTCAGTATCATGCATTGATATTGTAATGGTGCTTGCTAGTTTGTTATTTATATAGATGGATGCTGTTACTTTGTTATTATTTGTCAGTGCTTAATGTTGTGATTTTCCTCTCATATCTAGTGTGTATGACCAGCTTGCAGCTGGCTACCCACCAGACGATTTTCAAATCTTAACCGATTTTCAGTGTGTGAGATACCACAGACAGAAGGACAGTTTCAACCAATTGTTAATATTATAATCCTCCAAACTCACACTAGACAACTTGGCTAGACCGGGAGACCACACACACCTGCAGTTTGTCGTAAGATTGATTTATATACGTTAATTTCATTCATTGTCCAAATAAACAAACAATGCAATACAAAAAATACAATCTCAAATCATGAATGAAAAAGAGAGGAGAAAGGAGAAAAATCTTATCAATCAATCAATCAATCAATTTTTATTTGTATAGCGTCAACTCATAAGTCTTATCTCGAGACACTTTACAAAAAGCAGGTAAAATACCTTACTCTTAGTCTTTTAACATTACAAAAGAGCAGGTAAAAAGACCTTACTCATTGTTATGTTACATAAAGCAGGTAATAGACCTTACTCATTATGTTACAAAAAGCAGGTAAAATACCTTACTCATTGTTATGTTACAAAAAGCAGGTAAAATACCTTACTTATTGCTATATTACAAAGATCCGGCCTATCCATCATGAGCACTTTAGCAAAGCAGCAAAAGTTACAGTGGTAAGAAAAAACTGCCTTATTAAAAGGCAGAAATATATATTATATGCCCCTCCCACATTCTTATCATAGACATGAAACAACATATTGTATACAGTTTTGATAATAACTGAACTGTCAAACAAATGCTTAAATCAGTTTGATGAAATTTAGTGCAAACACTTCTATATACTATAAACTTAAACTAACCACTATTTCTTGTTGTTGGCTACTTTGTGTGCCGTGTAGGCCTGTACCAAAGGCACTTCTGGCCCTATTCATTCATCATGGCAGACGTGTCTTGGACTGAATTAAATCACAGACTTTATCCCATTCTGTCACAGTTTCATTTGCCCATCATGACTCACATTACAAAACTGTTTCACCCTGTTTTTGCATGATATACTTATCATGCGATGGAGCTTTAAAACTTTAACCGGTCAAATGTAGTGTGACTGACTTAAACTGATTGCTGATGTACATTGAGTCACTACCTTTTCCACACGTGACTTCCTACTAGAAAGCAAAATTGTCATGTGACCTCGCATCATCATATTTTGCATGTCCATGAGTTAAATTGTTCTAAAGACTGGCTGACTTTGGTTCATTTATTCCATTTTTAAAAAACATTTTTCAACTACACGTCAAGTCATAGAAGAAAAGGGAAATTATATATTACAAGAAAAGTATCAACACAAACATCAGTGAAGTGATTTACTCTACCTTACTTCAGCTTTGTCGAGGATGCAAATCAATAATGACCTATAACAATATTTATTAGCTGGTGATGATGCGTTGCTGTCATTTGTCCATCCCTGTTCATCTTCCAGAAAATGGCTTGGCTACTTGCCGGTTTAAATTATCAGTAAAGTGGAACACAGGGTATTCAATAGAGAGAGAAAAGGAGCTGACTAGCCTTATTGCACCGTTTGCCTTCTGAGTGTCCAAGGGAACACAGTGGTCGACCTGCATTCATCGTACTCAGACATGTGATTTACTCTCCTTAGCTTTTCCTATCCCGGTTCAATTGACCCTATTTCTTGCCATGCCCCGGCCCACCTCTGCTACACACTGCTCAGATTGGGTCATTGTTCTGATGATAAGTGCCACATCCTGTGGAGTGAAGTGGCGGGAGGCATTAGTTTGGGTCTGAATAGAGGGGAGACATTGAAACACAGATAGGCTGCACGTCCAGACAATAGAAAACGCCAGGCTGAACATGCTCTGATTAAATAGATGGTGATTGAAGTTTCACTACAGACTATACAGATCACTATAGTTGTTTCCCTGTGATGGAAGTTCAACTCTGTCTTGATTCCCCTGCCAGAGTTCACTATTCTTTTTTTGGGTAGAGTAAACATCTTTCTGTCTTTATCTTCTTGTTGATCTGACTTGCACACTTGCATGTCATCATTTATACCAGTTTTCTGTCCATTTTTCCAAACTAAAGGGACATTTAATCTTAAACCTGCACAGGAGAGGACATTTGGCTGAGTTCCTGCTTTCTTTTCACTACTGAATTGTTGCACTCGGAGCTTACTGCGGAGCTGCCGTGAAAAAGATGTGAACACATGGTAGACACTCTTACTTTTCTTAAAATAGACATCAGTAAGGCCTAGACTAGCGTGTGAGAGTGTCTTCTTCTTTTTTGTTGTGAAAGTTAAAGCAAAAAGCCTCTGTGCACATTGCACACCTGTCATAAGAGCTCTGATCCCAGATGCAGTGGAATAGAAATAGGCAGGCGAATTGTGCACATCAAAGCAACCAATCAGCAGCTCTACTGCCAAAGCTGGGATACCACTCCTCACTGTCCCGTTCCTCTCGCTCGTCTTTGTTCTCTCGCCATATCCTCCTCAACACCACCTTTCACAAGCTGAATGACTGTCTCAAACCCATTTCACAGCTACTGGCTTGACTAATATTCTACTGCCATGTGTTCCTCCTCCATTACTAACCATGTGACATGTCTGTGATCTCTCTCTCTCTCTAAGTTTGCGAGTATGTGGGTGTCAGTATATAAATATGTGTTATGATTTTCAGTGTTAGGCTGTCGGAAAGCACCTCTTGTCTACGTTGTATAAAGCTGTTTTTTTGTCTTAGCCTGTCTGTATGGAGTTAGATCAGTCTCACTATTCACAAATGCACACAGAAGGATTCAGAAATGTATTTCAGTGCACACACAAATATATTTCATTCCATATAAACAAATCCACGATTGTGAATCCAAGATTGACAAATGTATTTCTGGTTCACACCAAAATATTTATAGTTTTGTATATATGTAATAGAAATCCACAAATATATAAACTGTTCAGTCTGCATTTACAAACTGTTTGTCATTTGTGAACCTCATTGCATTTGTGTGTGGGATTTTTGAGACTCCCCTGCCGTGGTTAGATTCACAAATGCATTTTTTTTCCAGCAGGAAAATGTCTGTAGCCAGTCAGATGTCTCCTTCCTATTCAGCCAATCACAGTAGCGTAGATTCAAGGGTGATTTAATGTGATCACTTTAGCGTTGCATCTGCGCATACAGCGATTAGCCTAGCTATCAGACAATCTGATTAAGTCATCTTTAATCTGACCGGCACAAATAGTCTCTGTGAATTTCGTACTATATATGGAAAGCTGTTTTTGTGGATTTGTTTTACATTTATAGAGAATGAAATATATTTGTGTGTGCATTGAAATACATTTGTGAATCCTTCTGTGTGCATTTGTGAATATCGAGACTGATCTAACTCCATATGTCTGAGTCTCCCCTGATTGATGTGTAAAATTGGACTGTTTTTGCTACCATATATTCCTGAGGCATGAGATCTGAGTGGGTTTTTTTTCCTCTCCTCCTGAGGCACACAAACTGTTTCATGTTCTTGTGAGTTGGAGTCAAACGTAGTACTACACATGAAGGCTCCAGACTGCAGGTTGTGATAGATGTATCGGTTGTTTTGACTGGTTTTCCTGCGTTCTATCTGTATTTTTGTGTATGTGCTGTAGAGAATGTAAAGCTTGCAGCCTATGATGAATTGCCACAGCAGAGGAGACAAATTTGAGCGTTGAGGAGCATTGGTATTACTCAGAAATTCTTGCTGCCTCTCTGCTCTGTGTAATGATGAAGAACTGGGCACATATCAGCCAGAGGAGGAGAGCAACTGCTGTGAATGAAAAGCAAAACAAATGTAAACAGAGATCCAGGCAGGCAAGGAAGTGGGCCATGATATCTCCACTCTTTGTGAATGTCTGGGTTTGCCGCTGATGTTTGGCAGTAGAGGGTTGGTTCCAACCACAGCCCACCACCCTGGGGACCCTCTGCCCTCGATAAGGAGCTCCACAGTGGAGGAGTGTTTGCTGTAAAAGAACCATATACTGTGGAGCCAATCAACAGTTTTGATTAGTCTGAAGAAAGTCCCTCATGGAGCTGCATGGTACCGTATGTGTGAAAGAGGATGAAAATACCAGTTTGCAAACCCCATGATGCAGTGGGGTACTGTTCTAGTTAATGGCTAATAACTGACTGTCAGATGGAAAGAGAGAAGGGTAAAAGAAAGGACAAGCTGCAGAGGTTGATCATTGAGTGCGTTCACAGTCCAACACTGTCTTTGTTAGCATATGTTTAAATAGAAACACTTTTTCTGTATTGGAACTTTTTTTAACCGTATCCCCCCTTTCAAATTTTATATAATTGAATTCAAGTGAAAGGAGTACAATACAGAGCATCTAACATGTGACTGTAGTGCAGAGGTTGTTATGATTACTTGCTGAAACATGTTCACACAGATCCGACTTGCAATAGTGAGTTGACTCGCTGACTTCACCCAGCGAGAGTACTCTCTCACTTATGGAAGGAAAAAGTTGGCGACTAACATACATTTTTTTCTTCTTCTTCATAATTTAGAATAAGTAGATCATTTTTAAAGAACACACAACCTTACACGAAGTGAAACTGATAGGCAACATATGGAGGGCATGCCACAGTCCATGATTATTAAATCACCACTGTTTTTGTCTTGTGTTTAGCTTCTAATGTTCAGTTATGGAACTGAACTTCTGTAAGGGGCCAGAGGTCGATCCCCTCCTCGAGTCAGCAATCTACAAAGACTTATTTGTACATTTTATTGGCAAAACTGAAAGCGTGTGGAAAAAAGAAAACACCCACGCACAGACATTAGCATGACAACTACCGGTATAGGATGAACTTTTTTCGACAGTATGTGTTCTCCCTGACATCCCCATATACCTGCTTTCTTTTTTCCTTTCAATCTACTGGAGGCTGTTTTCACTGCAAATCACTAGCCAGGTCCATCATTCTGCCACAGGTGTCAGGGCCAACGGTTTTCTGTTGTGCCAACTCAGGCCATGATTAACATGTCATATCTGCAAAGCTTCTCGCTCTTACCTTATACCTGTATTTGTATTCTGATATGTCCTCTGCTTCTACACAAAAGGAATTGTTATTTTGAGTCAAATATATTCTGCAATAAATATTCCCAGGTTTGAGTATTTGACAGTGTAGCGTTTACAGCGTGGCCTTGAATTCACTATAGAGCTGTAGCCTCTGCATGTGGCATAGAATGTGCTTGTTAGAGGATTTTTATCTAACATGATTAGTGACTATAAAGTGTTATGCCGCTGTAAGTTCTAAATCTGTATGCCAAACCTTAGCACTAAAAGAAACTTTTCTGATTTTGTTTGTTTGCCTCCCCCCTGTCTTCTCTCATTCTTTGTCTTTGCTGTTGTTTTTTCAGAGAATGATGAGACAGGTGTGATGGATAGTTTGCTGGAAGCCCTACAGTCAGGTGCTGCATTCAGAGACCGCAGGAAGAGAGCGCCGAGACCCAGAGGTGAGTCTCATATCCTTAACTTACAATTATAACCAAACAAAGTCACACACATGAAAAGAAAAAAAATACAAATATTGTCTGTAGAAAACAACTCTTTCAGACACTTTCTGATTCGGGTCAGATGTTCAGAAATCACCATGAATCCAGTTTATAACCTGCCAAGTGGTTTCATATTTTCCTTGTTTTGTTTTTGAACACTGAGTGAATTAAATTCATCCTCGGTTTTTCATGCCTTGGCTCCGTACTCAGTCACTTCCAAAATACACTAATTTGTTGTTTGAACACATGCTTGCTAGCAGCACAATGCCAGAGAATCCTCAGCCTGACAACATTACTACAACTGTTTGATGTTTGAATCTCAGTAAAAGAAAATACAAACTTATTTTGTTCTCTGGCAATCTTTAATCCATCTCCAGGAAATGGAAAAATTACAAGTACAGCCACATGTTGAAAATATAAACTGTGATCACTACGTATTATTTAACTGATTGTATATTGAACTTCAGGGGCAGTTGATAGCTGTGCACTTCAGCATAGTATTTCTTATTAATTAACTTCCCTTCACAGCCATTCTTCAGCAAGTGAATGCCTCCTTGTGATTTTTATGTTGTTGTTGATTCATCCACTGTGTTGGAAATATTTGTCCACCACCCTCCTTACAGATAACCAGCAGCAGACGATCAGTCCAGGTTCATTCCGCCAGGTCCTCAGGCCTGTTAACCATGGTAAAGCTGAACATGAAAAAAAAACTGCAAAGCTTAAGCCACAAGCATGCTCAGCTCTGTCTCTGATCTGTTGTTTGAAATCAGTCTAAAACTTCTCTGGCATGTATTGCAAATTCACCTTGACAGTTCATATGTCCTGCTTTTGTATGTGTGTTCAGTGACCTTTTCAGTCCAATACTTTTGTCTTGTTGTGACCTTGTGTGTGCCGTATGAAAGTGTGAAAGGCCATTGCTGAAACAGTTTGAGGCAGTGCTATGTGCAATCTTAGAAAGATGTAGGGTTTGGCCCTAGAATGAAGTGTGCGTGCGTGCGTGCGTGCGTGCGTGCGTGCGTGCGTGCGTGCGTGCGTGCGTGCGTGCGTGCGTGCGCTGTTCTTGTGGCCACGAGGTTCCTAAATTTCTCAGTAACTGCAGAATTTGGAGTCCAAACTTGTGCTTTTGAGTCTTACATTTTTAAGAAATGTATGTAAAGGGATTTTAAGAAATCTTTCACAACAATTTATTCAGTACAAGTCAAATGTCTTTGCCAGTTTGGGGGAGAATCCTTTTTTCTGTTTTTTTATTGCCAAATGCTCTGGTGAAAAGCCACATTTAGCCTACAGCCCTTCAAGCATTGTGTTATCATAAACAAAATACATTTTAAATGTTTCACATGGCAAGGGTTATTTTTTAAACTATATAACGTTCTTGTAGAGATTTGACATGATAATAATTATACCAAATTGAGTTATTCTATATCATTCAAAATTATGAGCACATGTTGTGCTTTAAGCTGTTGCTGATTAAAAAAAAAAAAAAAAACAGCTTTCTTTCCTTGTCACAGGTTTTCTACAATCATTACCAAGGCACTTAAAAAATTACACTGTAACCCTATTACCTCTTATTGCTTGTAATTAGAATCCCAGTGGGCTAGGCACAGGAACACATGAATAAAATTATTCACGCTCAATCCACCCACATCATTGATGGCAATGATAAAGGGCCTTGCACTGTTGTTCTGCTATGACTTATCTGAAATTAGATTGGAAAGGGACGAGGGGGAGGGAGATATACGGGGTGGGTGGAAAGAGACGGATAGAGGTGGTTGCAGCAGAAGAAATGGAGAGAAATGGTGTGAGGAAGAGAGATGGATCCAGTTTGTAAGGATGAAACTAAGGAATAATGTGGGAGAAATAGAAAATTGGACTCAGATGCTGCTTGTGTGTGTGTGTGTGTGTGTGTGTGTGTGTTTGTGTGTGTGTGAGGGAGTCAGTAAGTATAAGAAAGAACAAGCCAGAGCTGTGTTGTATTAACAGGGGATTAGAGGAAAAAGGAAATTGTCGGGCTGCTGCTCAGTGTCCATGTTGTGAAAACACCCCATGGTGTGTTGAACAGGTAAGAAGGTCTTGGAAGGTTTCTGGCCCTGCTGCCTCCTGCTGGCAAGTTCAGACATGGCTTTGTTGACTAATACAGCTCGTGGCTTTAGCCTGTCACTGCAGGCATCATACTCACTGCCAGCCTCCCAGAGCAAACACAGCTAATTACTTTTCTCTGCCCAGCCCCAGCACCAGCTCAGCCCTCTCAGTACCCATTCATCTTAATTTCCCCCTCTCTGCCATCTGCCTCCTAAATAATACTCCTCCTCATTTCCCTACCATCCCATATCCCTGCTGTCTTCTTCTATACTCTCATGGCCTGACGATGGCCCTCCCTAAACATAATTGCCTGTTATTGGTAAGGAGTCTCCTCCTCCGCCTCAACCCTTCTCAGCCATTTCTTTTCTTCCCTACTTTTCTTCTACGGTGATCTAGGCATGCATTTCCCTGGGTTTAGGAGCTAGAGTGATCAGAACCCACAGGATGCTCTCTATTTATTTGTGAGGTGATGAAGTTTAGACCACAGCGCTAGCACTTAACCAGCTGCTTTCAGTTTCACACCACCGTGCCATCTCCTTTTCACACACTTTTAAATACCCTTAAATAATTGATCTCTAGGGTGCTGCTGCAGTCCATTGGAGCAGCAAAGAGAATTAAAACTAAAACATCTGCGGGAGAAGATACCGTAATTAGTGGTGAAAGGGAGAGATTTGAATGGTCAATGTGGAAATGCGTGGTGCCATTAAGCTTTCACACCAGGGGATCCTGAAGTGCACCAGTCTGTTGTCTGCAGAAACAAATCCAATGGCTGATGGATTCTGCTCTCCAAGACTTTGATGAGACTGTGCGGTAGTTTGATTATGGCTATAGTGCTTGGTAGTCATGGTGAGAGTGATTGCCACGTAACAGAAAATAGGATTAAAGATTCCTTGCAGTCTACTCCAGTTTTTTGCTCATCAATGGATGCAAATTGTTCCCTGCTTTTCTCATCTTTCCCCTGGCTTTTCTTCTACTCTCTTCTTTAAAGTTGGCACCCTGGCCTTGGTTCCCTTCATTTTCTCTAGCTTTCTCTCCTCCACTACCCCAACAACTAAATTGGCTCAACACACTTTAACATGAGCCAGCAGCTAAGGTGTTTAGCTTGGTCTGCAGTCTTCCTCAGCACACACAAACACATAGAAGTACACAGACACACCCGCAGACTTCAGGGGATGAAGGTAAGCAGGCTTTGTGGCGGCTGTGGCCTGGGTTAGGATAAGGCTGCGGGGCTCTGGGGCTCCTCGACACTCTAAATTGGATTGGGCTCCGCAGAATAATGGATCGATGGTGGTTAGCCACACAGGTGTAAGAGACTTGAATCTGCAAATTGAATCTATAAAGCATCCATAGCTTTTTTAAATGTGTCCTTCTGAAAACATCTCTTCAGGCACTGTCTGGTCATTTCAGCTGTTTCGGCAAGCCCTCGCCACAGCCTCTCATATCGGTGTGAGAATTATGTGTTTAGGGGGCAAACATAACTGCACCTATGTTGTTTTTTTCCCCTTATATCACTTTGTTTGACAGAAAAGAGCTACCAAGTGTATGAGACTGCACAAGCCAGAGTTGCTCTTTGAGAGTACAGTATGTACATAACACAGCGTCCTTGATCGATTATGTGAGAGAGTGCAGAAGAACAGGATCTGCAAATATTTAGATGTCTCTGTCTTTAGGAGCAATTACCCCAGATTTATTTAGTAAAACTGACCTATCAATTGTCATGGATGATAAAGCTTTGAACTAGTGCTTGAAATTGATGTAAAGGTCACTTCACAAAGTCATTGAACCGCTTTACCAAATGGAAACACAGTTTTTCTTACCTGTACTTGAAGCATTAAGGATTAAAGCTTCAAAGAAATGCTCTCGTCATTGGAGGTGTTCTGTGCTCTGTTTTTTTCTAACTTAAAGATGATTTTGGAATAAAGGTGTGAATGGAGGAAGAACAGGCTTTATTAGAGAGACAACCCACTATTTCTTTTAGAGGCCGCACTGCAAAAGATCATAAGGATGAAACTGGGGAAAGTTTGAAGTTGGCGTCAAAGTAAAAAAAAAAAAGTTGTAGTAAAAAAGAGAAGAGATTGTTTCCTACCATCGCTGTTTTTCCCCTGTGCTCACATGTGAGTGTGTGTGTGTGTGGGGGGGGGGGTGCAGCAATGAGAGTTAGCCACAGTATTTTAGATGCTCGCCCTTTTTGGTGGGCCTCTTTATAGACTGTGATTTGAGGATTTTTCTGGAGGCTACTGTATCCTGCAGATTGCGTGTGTGTGCTTCTCATCCCTCTTCAACATTTCTGTCTCTTCATATCAATGTCAATTATGGGAGAAAGCTTCCCATCCTTCCAAAGTTCCTCAGTCTGCTTTTTATTTTTATTTTGTTTTGCTTTGTTTTGCCTCTACTTGATTTCCTCATTACTTTCCCCCAGACATGTCCTAAGCAAAAAAAAGGGAAAGGGTTATTAAATCATTTCAGTGGGCCCAAGATAAAAAGAGAAGCACAGACACGCTCCTCCCAAGATCTTTTTGAATTAATGCCACACGTCATTGTTTCAAAATTGAGACTGTAGAAGTTGCTGATTTATCTGCATTTGGTCATAATATATCATCCAGCCATCAGGTACGGCCCGTGAGTTTTTCATTAAAGTGACAGATTATTGCCAAAGAGCTTCTGTTCCTGGACACTGAGTGTTCACTCTCCCCACTTTCACGCATACACGCTCATGCATACATGCATAGAAATTGTCAGCTTTAACCCTGTGTTCTAATGATGTTCAGGGGGGAAGGTTAAAGGTCACTCCTGGGTCAGGGAATTAGCCATGTGTAAGACCTAGACAGGTGGACCTCTCTCTGTATTCATGTAGACAGTCATCAGAGCCAAAGTGTCTCTTATTGCCTCACTTGATTGGTGGTTTAGATGTTTAACTCTTCATGTAGACAAAGCCACATCCAGATGGGAAAGTGTACCTTGACCTGCCTTTGTCTATCTGTCTGTCAGGGGTGCTGCACTATGTGTGTGCACACACGCATTTTTCAGCCAGTGTAAGCATGCATTGAACAGATGGAGCAAGAGGGCACCTCAACAAAGTGGCCGGTGTAATTAGGGCCAGTCTGTGCAGCGAGACTTGTGGAATAGTAATTGAGTTATGTAGAGAGCAGTGAAGGGAAGTTTAAAAAAAAAATTCATGTTTTTACTAAGAACAATGCTTTATTTTTTCCTAGAATGCCCCTGAGCATGCTTTCACAGTTACACTGAGTCACACATGGAAGCTGCCCAGTACAATACACTCTGATCTGTTGGCTACTAAGCAGTTCTTCAGGAGTAGTTTGTGATTAATTGCACCAGATTCATTCTACTGGTCTGGCGAGTTAATCAGAGAATTCCAGGCACAGGCTCTTACCAGATGACTAAAGGCGGAATATAGTGGCCATCCTAGGATAACAAAATCACATGTATTTGCAAAGACAACATATGCGATACAGACTTTGGTTACTATGAAACACATTTATGGCTTAAAGCGTTTGGTTAAAGATCGTTTTTCATATCCTTTGCTGTGGTCACAAGGTTGTTGTTTTTTGTTGTGACTCAAGGACATAGAAACTGATAAATGGCTTTTTACGGCTCACACTTGTTGGTTTAGAAGTCCTAAAGAATCTGTTCTTTTGAAATGTAACATCACAATGCACAATGCATGTGAATATCGAGTTGTGGTAAAACTAATAATGCCTGTATTAGCCTCTACTAAAAGGGCAATTTGAAGCCCCTCTTGAAAGTAACCCTTATTCATAAAAATGTAATCTCTGTAATCCATGACAAGTCCAAAAATGTAAGAAGATGAGAAAGTGAAATGGTGTGCTGTATATTCACTTGACTTTACTGGAGAGGTCAGTGTAATGGATGAGAGCAGAGTGGCCAGTGGACACACACACACAGACACATTCAAAGACAGCTTCTCTGTGCCCACTCAGTCCTAAATAGAAAACAGATGATAACCAACACCTCTGCACTCTGCTCAATGTCGCTCTGTTGTACATCCTATCATTTTAACCAAGTCCTAAGCCGATCAGGCTCCTCAGATATCCACTTTTAGCTGGATTATGAGGAGGCTGGGCTGTAATAAGGGCTGTGGATCGTGAAATAGAAAGTGGCGTTCAGCATGTCGAGCCAAGGACCCTAATCAGCCCATTCACACCAGCTCAGGCCCCAAACAGTAGGTACGGCTGCTTATGTAGGATTGCTATTCAGCTGGCTTCTGAGATCCTTTTCTTTTTATTCCTTTTTTTGCATTCACACCATCTCCTCCTCTGCCTGCCTTAAACATTACACACATAATAGGGATAGAAGCAGAAAAGAGAAGCAAGTTCAAAGATTTATCAGGGTAAAACCAAAATAAACATCTTAGTTATTCTTTCAAATCACTAACATGTCATTGTTTTCTCTTCCTCTCTGTCGTTCTGTCTCTCTTCTCTCCATCTCTTTCTCCTCTGAACCTGTTATGTACATTGATTAAGACTCGGCTCTTACAAAGAACTCTAGTTAATAATGCAGTGAGAAATGAAGTCATTTTCACCATGGCTTTGTGCTAATTAAATTTTACAGCAGCCTTATCGGCCAGCCACACACATTCCTGGTCCTCCCACATTTACCGACGCCAGCAGCCATATCACGCAGCCATCAGGAGGGGAAGCGCTTGGGAGATGATTATATGAACTTCTGTTGTTATGGGCGGGAAATGAGTACTATCTACCATTTATATCAATGACCTCTACAAAGAGACGTGCTTGACTTCTGTGTGCATGGTAATACCTCTGGTTAAGAAACGATAAAAGTGCTATAACACTGTTTCCCTCCACTCATCCCAGAACTCTGCTTCCAGTTTGTCACAGATTTTTGTTACTTCTTAGCATATTTATATGCAGGATGCCTATATAGGAATAATGTTATGGGTTAACATTAGTAACCAGTCACACAGTGTGCCTTTGCAGAAAGAGACACATTTCGGTTTGCATGTGCACCAATTGTTTCCACTGAGCAGCTTTGACTCAGAGGCAATGCAGAGAGTTTAGAGGGAGTGATAAAACAGCATAATGTGCGGTTTACAATTCTGCTCACCTTCCTGCTATAACCAATCTGCAAACAGCCCCATATCCAGGTATCATTCTCTAGTGCACCATCCTCATACAGAGGTAGGACTGAGCACCAAGGCTCCTGTTGTTGATGATTCCCGGGGCCGCTCTAGTCTGCGGTGATAAAATGCTCACATTCGTCCAAACTGTCTCATCTCTCTCGTCTCTTTTTCTGGCTGTCATACTGCCAGTCCACCTCCTTTCTGTCTCCCCGCTGATCCAGAAGCTCTAAGTGCAGCGACACACGTTTCCAAGCTGACAGAGCAGGGAAGGCCAGCCCTCAGGCAGCAGGGTCTGTTTGATGCTGGATTCCCCATACACAGTGGGATTTTGGCTTTGCTGGTCGGCTGTTCTGTCACTCTTCCATGCCCAAACCCTTACTCTCCTATTCACGTATTAGACTGTTAAAAGCCACATAAATTTACTTGATCACGACATGCATCTCCTTGTAGACACTCAGCCTTGAGCCACAGGGCCATGTATGTGTCTCTGGCCTCTGGGCTAAAGAGCTTCATTAGTCTGGTGCTAGCTTTGATTAGCATCCTCCAAGGTACAAATTAGCAAACAAGCTCAAATGAAGAAGTGCTCACTCTGGGACTCTTTCTTGCAGATTTTTTGACACTTCACAAGCCTGTGATTTTACCCTGAAATTCAGGAGATGGTGGTTTTACCATGAATCTAGTTTTGCTGAGTTTTTAAAGAATAGATACATTAGGAGAAATATTAAAAACCACTTTTAAAGACTCGCTACAACTAGAGCATTCATGATACAGTCGATTTTTTTGGTCCCTTTGAAACAAAACAAAAAATACATCAAAGTCCATGCAATTATTTTATATGCTTTTGTGCTGTTATGTTCTTGTGTACATGTGTACTCTGGCAGCCAGAGTACACATGTACTCACTAGCACATGCATCTGAAAGTGAATGTGTTCATTCTCTGGCTCAGTAAGGTTATTAATGTGTTGGGATGTAGCTCGCACATGTTTACTCTTTTTCATTCAGGTGAAAATTCCTAGAGCTGCTGCCTGCTCTATAATAACCATACTTGACATTTCTCCAGCCTGTGGAGACTAGCAGATGCTTTCCATTCCAGTTGAACCCATTAAGGCCTTCTCTTCTCTACTGCATCCACTGGCCTGTCCTTTGGCAGGGCCCTTCTGAATGTCAAAACTCACTGTTTAGCATCACAATAAAGCAGATACGGGGCAGAGGATTAAAGGGAAGGAAATGGCTGCTGGCTGGTAAAGGGCATGGGCAAAAACATTTTTTTTAAAGCCTACCATGGCTAACTGTGTGCTCTACAGCCAGGTTTTTTTACTATTATTTTTTTTCTTCTGCATTTCCAATTTTTAGACATCAATTGACAGTACAGTTTATCTGCATTAACGGTCAGAGTGTTGACTTGACTACCAACTGATAGATTGTTAGAATACACGCAAACATGTTTTTACATATTGCTTACATGCCTGTTGGATAGCTGAGTTTTTGAAGTTGTCTTTGTTTAAAGTATCAAGCACTGAATTATTGATTGAAACCCACCACAGAGCGTTAGTGTGTTAAGAAAAAGATGCACAATATCAGTTTCTGGAAGTTCCATCTATGTTAAAGGATTGTCTTTGCATAAGTTTCAACTTTGGACCTTTTTGTTGCTTTAACCTAACTGCTGTTCACAAACATGTCATCACATAAGTAGAAGCAATACTGCAACATGAAAATGATGTCTTGCATTGTGTTCACTGTGAAAGAAGCTTGGGCCTGTTGTGGGAGAGGCTTGAAATGATTATCTCGATTCCCAAAACTTCTGTGTTTAAATGTCTGGCTCCAAGCTTCACAGGACCTCCCTTTTTTTTTTTTACATCTAATTTCCATTCAGTGTTACTAATGAGGCAGAAATTGTGGGGGACAGTAAAACATATTTTGTAAACAAGCCATATTAATTACCCGTAATTAATGAATCACATTAGTGCCCATGTGGGAGTAGGGGTTAGAATTTGTCACAAATAAAACAAAAACATTGATTGACAGAATATAATGAATAATTTAGGGATTTATACAATAATCTTTGGAGAAAAAAATAAATGATCGAATAATTGATCACTTTGAATCATAATGCAAGTTTTGATTAAATGGAAAACATAATAAGCATGCCCAGCAGACTTGATTATTGTTTAGTTTTCAGGCCGTGGCAGCTGTGGCTAGTCTTGATTTGTGTACAAACCTGATTATTTTTTCTTAACAGGGAGGTAATTAGCCTGGCTAGTTTGAATGGTAATTACAACGTCAGACAAAGAGGAAAGAGCCTGTCGAAATGTATTTCATTGAGAGTTCTGCGCTCGTCCACACAGGCAGTCACCCGCAGATCCTGTCACCCAAACACACACAGACTCTTTCCGCATGCGGGAAAAATCTCCCGCCAAACGCAATTATTAATAACATTTGTTTTGATAAAGTGCAACTCACATTTGCAAGCTAAAATAGTAGAAAATTGCTTATTTGTTTCTTCATTGCAGAAATTTCTGATACTTGCAAAAAGACAAGAGCAGGTTGAGCAGGGATGTTGGGACATAGCTGTATTGGCTTTACTGTTTAGATTTTCCCTCATTACTCTCACTTTGAGTTCTCTTCATAAAGCTGTTTCTGCAGTTGTTACACACAGAGGGGAGCTTCTAAGTGCTGCCAGAAGCAAGTCATTTAATTGTCTTCAAAAGCACAAACAAAGACAACCTGCATATGTGGCTTTTTCCCACTTAAATCTTGCCTCGTGTTTTTTTTTTTTTTTTTCTTCAGTTTTAATATTTCTTTTCCTCTGGATCGAAAGTGAATAAATTAGATACAGCTTGTTGTTCTCCTCAAGCACAAACCAAACACCAATTATTTACACAGCATGACTATAAGCCTTCATGGACTAACGTCTGGGACACTTTGCTTCACAAATTTGCCAACAATATTGATCCTAAAAGGTTAATTCTTGAGGTGCTTAGATGGTATTATGTTTGAGGCTCATCCCCTCTTGATGACAATAGCACTTTTGTAGCATGTGCACCAGCTCAGTGCATTTTAACAAAAACTGTAAGCATTGAAGTCTGTGAGCTTTCTAAACACACAAAGATGATTTTGGCTGGTTGTGTGTTTCTAAGAGTACATCTTTCATTGCTTCTTTTTTCTCCACATTGCCTTCCATCCATTCTTAGCCATCGTTCTTTCGAGGTAAGAGCTCAGGGATGTTCACTAAAACAACCACAAAACACTGGTGTGCCATATGTAAACAGTGTTAAAAGTTTGCCAGCTTAGCATCCATTTAATAAAAATCATCCTGATAAAATGTACATAATGACTGTAAAATATTTATAAATATTCTCAACTTAAAGTGTCATTTTTACTTTCAACAGAACCAACTTTATATAAATTAAGAAAGTCTTATATAAATAAAATTTTACAGATCAAAATGTATGTAAGCCTTAGTAATAGCTTTGTGACAAGAAACAGCTGCAGTTTTCTTATGCAGTACAAAGTAAAAACACCCTACTGGATATCAAAGAGAAGAGAGGGGCACGTATGTAAGCTTAAATAAGTGCACACATTGTTTATGCATACAGAGGAGGAGTACACACGCTGGTACATTATGTGATTATTGAAACACACCTGTAGTAAGAGGAATGGAAAAGCACATGACACCATGTACCCGAGTTTCTGCCATAAATTACACTGGACTAGGAACTGATTGTGTTGTTCAATTTTGGACTATAGCACTACAGCAACACAACACAATATGTGTATAGCAGTTACACTTTTCACCATGTGACAATTCTTTAATTTCACTTTAAAGGAAAGATTAATGCAGAATCGAAGACTACTGCGTTGCAATCCTTTATCTTCACAACACCTCAAACTCTACTTTATGATAGAGGGAACATTGCAACAATCACAACAGTAATAGTTGATTTTTTTTTTTTCTGGATCACCACAGTGGACTTTACTGTGCAAGGATAAGATGGATAACTGAGCTTATGTTAGTTATACAATCTGAGATCTCCATACCAGCATTCCAAGCTGAGCTATTCGGAGGAGTCTGTGTGGGCTCTGTAGAGATAGTAGACCTGATGCTTTGTGATCAACAGTTTTGTCCTTAACATACCTACACAGGCTATGTAGGAAGGCTCAAATGCTTTGGCATCATTTCTTGGTAGCAATCTGGCCCTACTACTTTAAACCAAGCATTAGGTAAGTGGTCTTACTTTTCCAAAACATTCTGCTTTTGTCAAAAGAAACCTTTCCTGATTGATTTTAAAGGGGACGAGGACAGAGCAGGAGGGTCTTACGTGAGGTCATATGGAGGATTCAGCTTTGGCTTCTTAGTGGAAAGCTTTAAGAAGATATTTCCAGAAACTCTTATGTGCCCTTTCAGCACGCCTTGAAGTGGCCCCTGGATAACATCTACCCTTTTTGATCTCTTCTTACAACACAAGGAGTAAGACCGCGGCAGTCTGCATGGGCTCACCAGTCTGAGAGGGTTAATGAACAAGGCTTATCCACAGAGGAAGGTTTTAGACAGAAGAGGCTGGCTGCCTGTAAATCATCCTTCAGCCTCTCCAGTGAGCTAAGCCTGAGCTCTGACAATGTAAGGTGTTTGGGCTACAGCAGAGTGGACATGATTTATCAAGAAGGTGACTGATTATATGGAGCCTCCGTACGCGAGAGAGACGGGCAGAACTAAAAGATGATCCCATAGCGTTTCATGAAACATGCAAAGAATAGTCAATGGGTGCCTGTGAAGAATAGCCGCATAAAGACACTGCGGATAAATGAGCGGAGGGTGTCTTCAAGTTTGAATAGAGAACTTTGTAAAGGCTCCAACCTCCAAATGAACTGTTTCTTCTCAAATAAATATATAATATCCAATCTTAGCTCAAACTATTCGTGATGACTTCATGTCATTTTCTTGCTAATGACTATAATCATTGCCCTTCCGCTTGTCACTCTGCTGTGTCACATTTCAAAACATCGCGCTTAGGAAGAAATGGCTAAATGAAGGCACTTTTTGCTTTTTTATGGATAATTATCTGTCTCAGGTGTTAGAGAGGGGAAAAATGATGAGCACCAAAATAGATCAGGGAAAGAGAAAAGTCTCAGATCTTCTCCTGGCAGTGTAGTTGAATTAAATAATGAAACGCTTAACGTTAAAACCACTCTGCTTTTTATGTGCAAATTCAACTTCACACATTGTCAGTTCACTCTGGCTCTGCAGATGACTGGTTTGGATCTTACTTATGTCATCTTTTTTTTTTTTTCTCATTAGATGTAAGCCATTATCTTTTGTTTTGTCCCAGTTCTCAAGACTATGAAAGATTCAGACTTTCATGAAAGGGGGGGATAGAGGAGTTGACATCCACTTTAGTTCGCTTAAGTGATACATTTGAAGAATCAAACAGAGATAAATAAATACCAACAAACAATAACTACAGACCAACTCACCTGTGTTTCTGTTTTATCAAGATTTAAGAGCCGGTTAAAAGACGCCTCCGAGAGGGAGAGCAAAAGAGATAGAGTATGGAGATAAAATAAATATTTGAATTGCCATCTGACTGTAAATTTCTTGAATCTTTCTGCATAGAACCGTGTCCGCAATGTGTTACAGAGCTGTTTTTCCTTGTTTGTCAAATGAAGGGGGTGTAGTACTATACATTATGCTTTTACCCTTCCAGCTCCAGGCATGGCTTAAAGCGTAGAGTATCCCTTGTTATTTTGTAGTCCTCAAATGATGAATTGCTCTAACAAAAATAAGCTTGTTTTCACATGCACTCCTGAAAATGTCTAGAAAATGTCAAGACAGCGAAGCAGAGACGAGTATGAAGGTGCTCCAGCCCACTGGTTAGATGATATTAACGTCATCACTCCCACTGGATAGCTTTCGTAGAATTTGCCTGCTGCGTTCACAAATCAGGTCACCTTGACTTCAAACGATAATGTTACTACAGGGCAGGCATGAAAAAGTTGGAGTACAAAAAAGGAAAAAATTTGGTCGTTAGCATTTACACATACAGCCCACCCAAAAATGCTGCACGTGTGACTTGAGGACCAGCACTTTTAGTTTCTTGATATGGATTTTTATGGTGGCAGAACATGAAGCCATAAAAAGCCTGATTTTCTTGCTGCTGAACTAATTTTTGAAGCAATTTAAAAAAGAAGTGAAACATTACTGAATGCAGGAGTGTTTGAAGACAGTTCTGGTTATGGGTTATAAATTAAATTGTGTAGTCTATGGAGCCTCCTTAGTGTTTGTTGTGCTGTGCTTTTGAATTTTACATGCATTGTTGTAATATTCAGATATACTTCCCAACTCCTGCCCCTTTTAGTCATGTTGACCGTAGCTCTCAGAGCTGTGACTTGTACTATGAAACTGATTCATACCATGTGCCTTTAAACTCACACATATTTAAAAAACGTATCAGGATCAAGGACTTCTATCTGACCTGCTCACATTTACTGTAAATTGCCGGAACAGGTGGGGAAGAAAAGTGGTTTTGCCAATTTGTCAGGGAGTGATAAATCCTGGCTTTTGTCATAAAGTGTGCACCCAGCTTTAGTGGTAGGCATAAAATAGGAACACCAGGGAAGCTAAAGCGTAGAATCAGCGTTGTCATCAATAATGTATGTATTTGTAGGCGTACTGATTGCCCTTGACAGGAAAGCTTGTATTAAAGGTAGTTTTACAGCTTCAGCTAATTAAATATACACATCAATTCATGTGCCCTACTGTGCCAACACCTCTTCTTTACCATTAATCTTTCCACTCAAGGGTCAAAGGATCAGTTTTGGCCAAGTCACACAAAATTCACCTTGCACTCATTTTATTTGTGTAGCAGCAGGAATCTAAGAGACAGACCTGTTTGATCCCAGGAGATAAAACTGAAGCTGTCTGCATGGCTATATATCACTAGGGTGGAAGTGGAAAGATAAGTATTTTTTTTGGTAATGTGTGTGAACTGACCCTTCAAGGTGATTTAGAGCACAATCCTTTTCTGAGTCTTCTTTTGTCCTGACCTTATGCTTTGTGATTTGGTTCTGTCAGCCCGTAACACAAACATGTGAGCCCCACAGCTACATTTAAGTGGGCTGCCTTTTTATTTTTTATACTTGGACAGAATAAAAGTCGGCCCCTTCTCCCCGGTCATAATTCAAATTTTGAAAAACACCTGCAGAGCATAGCAGGCTAGAGGCTAACTAGAGTCTACCATTTTGCTGTTTACGTTAGCTGTAACACTGTCGGCCATGAGACAGTCGTACCTGACAGACTGAATCCTTCACTTGGACATGACATACTGTCAATGGTTCATTCTGTGAGGCAGAGTAGCAGAACTAGACGTTTCTCTGGACTTGGGAGTTTTAGCTGATTATTGTTCTTTCAGCTCTTTCATGAACACCTACTAACTTAATGATGATGGTCTCAATATTGTTGATGATGATGATGGTAATGACGATGTTTTTTGTTTGATAACGACGACTTATAAGATGGTTTCTATACTGATTAGAGCTCTCAAGAACTGCCGTCAATGTTGTGCTTTGCCTCTGTGCAATGCCTGTCAGCACCTGTGTGTCCAATCGGACTCAAAGCTGTTTGTTTGATCTTACTAACATTGTTCCCTTTTGTACTTACTCTCTGATATACGTCACTTTGGATAAAAGCGTCTGCTAAGTTAATTGTAGAATTGTAGGTTAATAACTACAGAACAACCTCTCAGATGAGGCAGGAGCTCAAAAAAGCTCAGGAGCTCAAAAAATCTCAAACTGATCATCTGCTCTAATGTAACTCAGTCTACCAGTGAAGAGTGTGAACAACCCTGCAGACTGTAGTCTCTGTTAACACACTGATATCGTCCAAACAGCTTCGACCTCCGATGTATGCGATGTGTGGCGGCTCATCACCCTCACTGCCCCGTTTATTATGAACTATAAACTGATCCTAGGACACTATGAGAACTTTCGGCGTTAGTTTACTGTAAAAAAGATTCTAAAATCGGGATGAGCAGCTCTAAGTATTGCTAGTATGTGGTGATAATCCTGAAGATTCAAATTGAATAACAAAATGTGAATTTGCACAGCTCATAGTATGACGTTATCATTTAGAATGAATTCTCCCAACTGAAAAAAAAAAGACAACATGTCACTCAGAGAGAGAGACAGAGCGAGGAAGAGAGATGCACACAGTTATTCTACACTCTTCTCTCCAGTTGATTTTGAGCGATTATTGTGAATGCTCCAGGGTGCCCGAGGCTTTGTGCATTTTTGATATATTCCGTGACTTTTTTTTTTTTGTTTGTCTCCTCCTGCCCCTTCGGAACAACACTCTCTGTGTGCTCCGGGACCTCAGGATTTACAAATCAACCACAGTGGGTATATATATAAATCTGACAGGCATGGGCGGGGCCCTTGGGGGCTGTGGGGGTATACTTTACGGCCCAGGACTCTGTGCTGCATAGCCGAGAGGGGTTTCCGGGCAAGAGAGGAGCAAGACTGAAAGTGAAAGGGAAGGGACAGGGATGCTGAGCTCAAAGTAGAAACATATGGAATAAACAATGTTAAGAGACAGGTTTTCCTATTTCTCTCCTTTTTCGTCACTCTTTCCTCTCTCTCCTCCTCTCCCTCTCTGTGTGGCTTTGTCTGTCTCTCACTCTCGTCTGATGAAATTGCCGATGATTTATAACAAATGTCACTGGCAGCCACAGCAGACTGCTGTTTTGTCCCTGTCAGAGCCAAGTAGAGCCTGAGGTAGGCAGCTTCACTTATCAATCAACACCTCCCCCCACCTCTCTTCCCCTGCCAATGTCAGTATAAAGCTTACTGGATCACCAGCTCTCTAAAACCCAGAGCCACCATTGTTGTCATGGAGATGGTGGTGTATGGAAGCTGAGACAAACAGGAAGTGACGCAGAACTTCCCAGGCAAAACTCCAGCTCTCTGTTTTAAAAGCACTTTGTGAGGTCAGAACAGTGTATTGGCGCTTCTTTTGCTTTGCCAGTTACTTAAACCAACCCGACATATTATTCAATCATCTTTCATTCACAGATGAGGAGATTTCACAGGTGACCTATGTTCATCTTAGCCCAACACGTATACAAGGAGTCTTGCCTTGGTCCTGACTTCAACATACACCTTCTGTTTCTTATTGACAGAGTTGTTATGATAATATAAGGATTTGAAACAAAACAGGCAAACAAAGAGCCCCGCTCAATTATCTATCATTTGCCAAACCCCACTTGATATTGCACTTATGCACATCAGTTTAATTTATTCTCCCTCTCTAATTCAAACCCCATTGTTCGCTTAGGATGAGGTCGTGCTGCTTAATTATTTGAAAGGTCTTTGCTTGGCAAGCTCTTATTTGTGAGGCTGTTTTTGTCAGATGGAAGACATGGGGGTGAAGTTGGTGTCATTTGTTCTGAGTCACCAAAGAAACAGTCTGAACAGGAAAAGTCACCTGAACCAAGACGGTTGTGAACCATGAGAGGCTGTCAAAGTGTGTGGTGAGGACGATCATGATACTGTAGCTTTACACTTTACTTTAAAGTCTACACTTTACAGATAAAGCATCACTTGTTGAAAAGCTGAGACTAAGCCTTCTGATTTGTATAACTTTTTTAAAAAACTTCTGTCTAAATCTACTTTAGCTTGAATCAATATTTACCAGACATTTCATCATCAGAACAGTGTGTAGAAGTGTGGCCTGACGTCCAGAAAGTCACAAGTAAACTCTAAATAACTTTAAATATTATCACCAAAGATAGCTTAGGTAACCAATGTTGACATTTCTTTTGAATCATTTCTATCCAATGTACATGCACACAGCACCGACGGCTGTCTCTCTCTTTGCCTTCATGGGGCACACATCAGGACATCTGCAACTCCACTGTTTCTCTCTTGCCAATAGGTGGCATGGGATGGCTTTGAAGTGCAGCTCTTACACTGCTTGATTTGTAACTCCAGAGAGGATCTGTCCTTGTTAACAATTAATGATTCAGATGTAAAATCCTTTCATTTATATAAAGAAAAAAAAAGTGTTGGGTCACATAAGCACTGGTGTATCTGTTGTGCATTAAATATTCTAAATTGCGGAGTAAACAGCCGAGATGCATGACAGATGCACTCGCTTAATTTGAAGGAGTATTAACAAACAACATACTCTTTTACAGTGTGCTACAACCACGCAGCTTGCTCTCCCCTCTCCCTTCCCAGCCAGCAATACAGAATGTTCTCTAAAAGCGGATTAATTGGATAATGGCTTTTTCCTTTTTCCGTTTCTCTTCTTACTTGCCGTCAACAATTACTGGTTCTGTCAAGGTCGATTGTCCTTTTTGCCGTACCTTGGTAAGAGAATACTGAGTCTTAGAAGCCTCAATTAAGTTTTTTAACAACCCTTTTATTGAGCCAAAGTCTTGAAGCTGCATCTTTTAATTGTGGTGCAGTCTCTGATTCTCTTTTAGCTTCATTTAGCCCTAAACTTGTATTTGCCGTCTTTTTCTTAATAATTGTTACTAAATTATCAGTGATTTCTTAGCTGTTGTCATCCTCTTGCAGAGACCCAATCTGTTGACGACTGGTCATTTCTGTTGTTCTATAAACTATTGCATATATCATATGATGCATGCATATAGAGCTATTTTTAAACAGTTTTAAATATCATTACTAGCATGTGCTTCATGTCTGCATTCACACACCACAGTTTGAGAAATAATATGTGGGCTCTGTGACAACAGACTCTCGTGAGGGCTCATTAAACAGTTAGAGAGTGACGGTGTACTATAGCTCCTATGATACATGAAAGAGGAAAATCTCCTTTTGAATGCCAGGTTGAAAAAAAAAAAGTGTGGCTCAAATATCTGGATTGTATGCTGGTCAGCTCTTAGGTTTTATTCCAGGGAAGTGCTTAAGAAAAGTGGTTTATTTAAATCATGTTCATTGAAAGAGTGTTTTTTTTTCTTTTTCCATTAAACATGCACTGTAACAGTTTTTCAGGCTTATTGATAGAAATTTTAATATTAATTGGCATGATCACGCAAATGTTTGGTTCACTGTGACTCCCAATAGCGCATCTCTTAAAAGTCATTATTATGGCTCAATGATCTACGAATCCATATTCCATTTAACCCAAGACGCCAGCCTTAGTATGAGGAATATATGAGATCAGTCCCAACCTTGTTTAAAGTACTTGTGCAACAACTTGACCCACACTGGCATCGTTCTTGATTTACCTTTTTCAATGTATTTGTAAAAAATAAGTTGGTCAGTCATTAAAACATTTTCCATTTCATATATTGTGACTTTCAACATTGTTTAACAGATACTTAGAGGCAAAAGATTCATTTAATAACCCAATGACGCCAGCATTAAGTTGTATAGAGAATTTACATAGATTTCAAACTTACTGTGTTTTTACCATAGGGTCATGTCTAAGCAGCGAGTATGTCAGAAAGATGTGCCTTTTTTTCTGAAGGAGGCCATTGGTGTTTTACTTTCAGGACTGCTTGATCCCTAATGCTGAGTCCAGATATTTTACTTCTAGTGTTGCTGGTATTTTTTTTCCAAAGAAGCTGAGCTGAACTTTTCAGATAATAGGTTTTTCCACGTGTGTGTGCACGTGTACACTATAAGGTAAAATATCTGAATCACGAGTGGTTGAAGGCAGACTGAAGATAAGAATTAAGAGCACTATAGAAGCAATAGAAAGTGTACTGAAAAAAAAAGGTGATGGTCAATAATGGAGGCGTTAAAAAGCTCTTACTGCTGTGTGATGTGTTGTACCTGTGGTTCTGTGTTTTTTTGTTTTTACTGCTCATGACAGCACTAGTTAATATAAATCTATTACCAATCCAATGAGAACCTCTTGGAGCTCGGCTTAAGATGAATAACTGAAAGAATCCTGTGCCTAGGTTTTACTCGGCTAACACGGTCAGAGTCTTGAACCTCCTAATCTCTCTTTATTCAAAAAACATCTAGTGCTATGTGTGTTCTTCCCAGCTGGCAGCCTCCTCAAGCCTTAGTTTCTTCATTTGTTAACGTTTCCCCTCCAATATACCTCTGCTCAAATACAAAGGAGACTTTGCACAGTTTTGAATACATAAGTCACAGTCAAGCACAAGCAAAGAATCACGGAAATACCAACGAGTATGTATCCAAGATATTTTCAGCATATTTCATCATTTACCTATTTTTGTATGTAACGCATCCACAGAGCTGTTTGTACCCTTTTTTATTTCATTTTATTTTGAAACCAGGGTGAAACCATTCACACAGCACACTGTTCAACAACGACAAGGGTACGACTTGTCAAAGTTATCAGAATGTTTATTTCAAAGTAGTTTCTGACAGACAACAGTGATGTATTATGGGGAGTGGATGAATTAAATATGTAGCTATGGGGATCCCTCACACAGATGTATCTCTTATTTTTATACTTTGCAAACAGATACAGCATTAAGCACATTTCTTTTCCTGCATGTTGTAAATAATACCGACTTATATCAGGGAATTTGTGTGAGGTATCCTTCATTGGTCAAGCTTTCTCTGACTGAGATTTGCCCAGTCCACTAAATGATGTTACTTAGAACTACACGTCTGCTATCTTATGATTTTAATATAATGACTTGTATTTTTGGAGCTTAAAAACGTTTTAAGTTACATTGTTGAGAAACAATGTTGAAAGTAACATTTACTGAGAAATACAAACATTAATGATCAGGCTGTAGTAAATAAGTTTAAAAAGTGCATGCTTGAGTCAAGCCACCTGTTTATGACGATGCTAGAGGCAAAAGTGACGAGGATCATGAATGTTCTGCTCCAACTAGCAATGATATTTATTTGAACACAGTGTAACACTGTCCTTCTCTGATCTGGCCATGTATGCATGTATTGTAAGCTACAAGGAAAGACACATCTTCTTTTCAATACAAATGTTTCATTTTTAAACAGCTTTCCATAGCCTTTGTGATAGAGTCATTTATTCTATTTGTGGCTATATGAATGTATAACCACAGTATAAGGACAGTTGTCAGTAGTCAGCTTAGTGTTAGTGTTTTGTATTCACTATTAACTGTCCATTTATCCAGCCTATGAGATGCTTTTTGTCTCTTTGCTGATCCTTACCTTCACGTGTGATATATTCTCTAAAAAAAAGCTCCTCTTGTATGCTTTCAACTGGCTTTTGTACAACTGATGAACTTTACAACTTAACAAATTGCGTTGTCAGACTCTGACCTGATTACAGCAGTTAAAGGCATTGAAAAAAAATGTATAGAAATTTCCAACCTACTCACCGATGGACTATTTTGCTTTTGTAGGTTGTAAAGAAATTTTTATTAAACGGAGGCTGTTTCATAACATATAGAACACTGTTCACAGTATATTTAGTGTCAAATGTCCGAAGCACTTGATGGAGGCAGTGATATTTGGTACCTACATTAATGTACTGTTAGATAAACGCTGCCTCTTCAATAATGTTACTCAAGTTGTAATTGCGTTCATACTTTGCCTAGTGACCATAATTATTAGTAAGCAGTTTGTGATTAGTGCCCCCACTAAACTAGTGTTGAAAAAACAACATTAACCTAAATTCTTGAGATTGATAACTGTGTTCTGTTATTTCTGCCATTATGAGAATTATAATTGGGTGTACAGTCTCACAAAGCTGCTAGCATAGCTGTAGACTCAGCCTCGTTTGAGCCAAAGTTAAGCAAAGTTCATATAAGGACATGATTGTACATAACCTGCATAGTTGAGTCAGTGCGTGTATGAATTACAATTAGAGGCATTTAAAAGACTTGAATGAACCCCTGTGAGACTCAGCTGTATTTGTATATGAGAGCTTCCGTACCCTTTTATTATTTCTTCCCGCAAAAGAGATTACTTTTTCTTTGCTGGGACAAAAAAAAAAGCCTCTTTGTCTGGCTGTCACAGTTGACTAGTCGCTGTCTGTCACAGGAAAAATAATGACAATGGAGGAGGATGGCATTGACATATTCGTCAGAGGTAGAAAGAAAGGGAATATTAAAAAAAAAAGTAACTTGAGAATGTGTGGAAAGATGTCAGGAGAAAGAAAAATTGAGATATGAGAGACAACAATAACAAGAAACGAGAAGTAAATACATGTTGAGAGGTTATGAAAGAAGGATGGGTTTTAAAGAGGAAATGACAGTTACAAAGAAATGGACAAATAGCTTTTATTTACCAGTGTGTTTTGGGATTATTTCTATTATTTGCTACACATATACTAAATGCACTGTCTTCTTTCGACACAGACATTGATTCAAAATGTGTATTTGTGCATGTATCCCCATGAGTTGTAGCTAATCATCAAACAGTGGTGTGGGCCAGAGTTTGCTTATGATAGTCTGCCAGCCGATGTTCATTAAACATTTGGCACATGACTGGCTGTCTGGACACAGAGCTTCCCGCGACTGTGTGTTTGTGTTTGTGCATTTATATATGTGTGTGTTTGTGATACTTTCACTTCTTCTACATATTTATTTTTGATGCTATCAGGGGGGATCACCAGAACCTTGTGAACATTCAGAATTGTGACTTACACTCTTAATATACTTTATCATAGAGTCTCCAACATTGCATTTTTATATGCAATATAAACACATACACTGATGTTTGTTTGCCACTTGGGGGCCTCAAAATCAAGCTTTGAACACAAAATTGAATTAATATTTAATAATAATACTGTGGGCTTGTTTGCAAATGGAATGTCATGTCATTTTTTCATTCTTGATACTGGGATTTAGGTATCTGCTCCTTTGGAATACTTGTCTGGTTTAAGCTTTTAATGCAAAACCTGTATTGAACAGACTGGCATCATTATTTTAGATGTATGTACAGTAAGAGCAACATTAGGCTTAATTTACACGTTGCTTTGCCAACCAACTATAGCAACTTTCCATATTGCAAAATGCTGTGAAACGCTTTGGCAAAGCAAATGTAAAATTATTTCAAGCATTGTGCACTTCAGCTCCCTTAATCAAGTGAGAATATCTTCCCCTTTTAAGCAAAAAGCCTCCCCCGCACTACTAACCCATGATGTTATAATCAGACATGGACATGGCTCAAAGTACTCCTGCACCAAGACAGATCGCGATGTGAGATTTGAGGATGTGAGAGGGGAAATACAAATAAATACACATGGAAAGTTGTGCTGGGCGATATATCGTGACGCTCGATTCGATCGATATTTAATTAATGCTTGATATGGAAAAGGGAATGTCGATTTTATTTTTTAAACTACTTCAAAGTTTTCTCGCAAGATTTCGGTGCTCCGTGAGATTTCACTTGTTGCGCGGAGACGAAAGGGCGGAGGAGACTCCACTCCTGCCACTGAGTAGCCCAGCTCTTGTAAGCGACCAACACGGAGGAGAAAAAGAAAGATGCGAGCAAGGCCGAATTACTTCCAAAAAAAGGGCTCATAACGCAGGGCTTGACATTATAACTGACCCGCTGGCCTGGATGAATGATTGACAGAGTCCGGGCCAGCTGATTGCACGTTCAGCTGGCGGCTTCACTGCTGTCACTTCCGCGAGCGCGCTTCACTATACTCGAATTGTACACTCGCACTCAGATTTCAGCGCAGGTTTTCTCTACCAAAACACACGTTTGGTCAAGAGTGACAGCAGGGCATGATGAAAACAGAACGGAAAAAAGTTTCAGCCACATCGGCAGATAGCTAAAGGAGCTGGAACACGCTGCAGCTAAATTTCCCCTTAAAGTTAAAGAGTAGATCCTGGTAAAGATAAAAGTTATTCACAAAGAATCTTAGCCCTTAAGATAGCTCCTAAAGTAAAGATCTAAGGATGAAGAGTTTCTCACAGAGAAGAAAGACGGAGAGAAAGGTGATCATAACAATTCCAGCTCTATCACAGCCTCATATTAATATCAGTCAGATTAAGTAGACTTACAGTTACCATTATGGTGAATAAACATGAGAACATAAATATAAAAAAAATACACAATATTTTTATAATTAGAGCTCAATTAGTTAAATAAAAGTTGTAATTGACTTTTGCATCAGAATGGTTCAAGAGTAAATTGGTGACTGTTATTTTTCGAATCAAAAGTAATGTTCCTGGGCCAGCGGTTACAATGGTCGGGCCTGGGCCAGCGGTTACAATGGTCGGGCCAGTGATATTTTATTTTTTTATACAGTGGAGATTCAGTTTTATAGGCTACATTTGTAAACTTTAATACGATAAATATCAAGTCATATCGAATATCGACAGTAGGCAAAAAAATATTGTGATATCAAATTAAGGTCATATCACCCAGCACTAATGGAAAGTATGGTTTATTAAGGTTGAGTCAATAGAATTCACCTATCAATCATATGCAACCTAGCCAACGTTACTAGCCAATCAGAAGCAGAGAAGGATGGGTTTTGGCAACACTGGAAGTGTGGGATCTAGCGATGTTGTGTTAGCATGTTATGCTAGGCAGACTGTCTAGGTATATTTTCTGCCTATTTGATCATCAATTAAGATCAATAAACTAGTAGGTGATAGATCTCCCTCACTCTCTACCCCTTGCATACATGTCACAGCTCTAAGATGTTTGTAAAAAATAAAATTGAACTGAAAAGTCCATCCCAGGATCTCCCCCATTTACAACAACACTATATCTAACTCTTTGAATCAGTATCCAATCCATTTTTGTTACCAGACAGTTAATTAACAACAAGCAGTCTTTTTCACAGTCATAGTTAAGTATGGAGTTGTGGTTCTGGCTACCTACAGTAGTAATATCAGACCAATATTTTTTTCTCATTTTGCATTTTAAATGTTCTCTACCAGCTTCTGAGGAACTTTCTAGAGTTAACCATTACAGTTAAGTATCTCTGAACAGTTAAACTGTAAGTAGTCTGTTTACTCACCTTGATTGCACATTCTCAACTCTTGATGTAGACAACATAAAGTTGTTTACATCATGCTACCATGCAAAAAAAATTTGATTGATTCTGAATAATTATTTAGTTAGTTTTCCATTTCCATTAAACAGCCAATGTAACTGTTTTCCAAAGAAGTTGCTTTAAAACTATGATGCAGTTTAGAGATAGATGAAAGAAATCAACTTAGTTGTACAATTTAGTCACTTGCAAATTGTATTTCATTTGGACATGCTTTTGAGTGTCACATTTTCATTAAAAATACACAAAGTTTTTTATGTATCCAATTTTCTGGGCAAATTACCATTCTTTCGTGCCAAAGTATTTATTCCTGTGCAGCAGGATAAGCAGATCTTGGAAAATGACTGCACCAGTCCCAGTATGAGAGTGTTCCTCATTTTAATCAACAAAAGTGATCAATTTAGTCAAAAAATATCAAAATCAAAGTACACAGACAAAGAATCTGCCCTGGCAGTACACCTTTTGGTGCATGTGATTTGTAAATGCTCTGTGCTAGGGAGACATGTTGATCTGTACTTGATTTTTAATTCCAAGCCAGAGTGGCTTTTCTCTTTTTCAAGTTAATGCGATCCGTTGTCCTACCTCAAGTATCATCAAATGCATAAGATGCATTCATTAGTGTGTTCATTATCCCTTTCCACTTTTCACTTCAAAGTCTGACACCATGTTATGTCTTCCACTCAGCCAACTTCGTGACCAACATCTCCTACTGAATCATTAAATGTGTCTGTGATTTATTTTTATTTTTTTTTAAACCTGAGCATTTATTTTATTATAACAAAGATGTGAAATTTAAGGGTCCACTGTTGTGCGTCATCTCTTTTTGAATAATTTCAAACGCTGACATGCTAACGTGTGTATAAACTGTCCTACTTACGATTCTGAGAAAAAAGAGTTGGATCCAGGCCAATGCAACAATATAACACAGCATGTTCACAGCATGTTCACATTCGCTTACAAAAAAAACCTTTCTGTCCTCAATTGTCCATCTGAATGGATTCCACCTCTGGTTCTCTTACAGGATGACACAGTGTACTCTGTAGACACAAGCATGCACTCACAGCTATGTGGGATCAGAACCGCATTTATGCGTTTCTTGATTATTATTCTTTCATAAATGCATCAGCCTCTCTCTTTCAAACCACCTTCTGTATCTTTTTATTTATTTATTTAAACTTTATGTATCCAGGTTAGTGTCATTGAGATCATAAATCTCAACAGCCAGTTTCAACAACAAAACCGCTCAAACTCGAACAGTAGACATAATAAGAAAATCATCAGCTTGAGCAGTTGCATGCAGAAGGTTTGGATTTAGGACTCTTCACTTAGGATTTAAAAACATTCAGACTAACTAAGTTTTGAAGTTTAAAGTTAGACTGCAGGTTTTGTTTCTTGCAGAAGATGCAGAAAGCTTTCTTCCCTAACCCAGTTCTAACTTTGGGAGCAACAAATTGCACAAAGTCCAGTGAACAAAGGTTGTGGTTTCCATCCTTCAGAATTGAAAGAGAGGAAAGGTAGTCTTGAATCATTCAGAATAACTTTGTAAATGAAGCTTTACCAATGCCTGAGCCCTCATGTACTTAAAGCAGTACAGTTGACTTAAGAATATAACGTGAGTAAGTAATCCACAGTTTGTGATAAATCTCATTGCACCATGATACACATACCTTGACAATGCAAAGACCATGCATTTTTTTTGTTTGCATTCAGTACAAGTTGCTGTTGTAAAGCTGTTCTTATGCTAGATCAAATGCAAATTGAAGATTTGAGAAAGCCTGTGCAGGCGTATGTGCACAGCAGTAAATGGCAGTGTCATCAGCATAAAAATGAAAAGAAGAATTTGGAATATTTTGTCCAAGGCAATTTATGTGTGTGTATATATATATATATATTTATAAAAAAAATAGGTGAGCCCAGAACCAAACCTTGAGGTACTCCCTTGTGGATTTGTAATACATCAGAGGTAACACCAGCTTGAACAGCCTGGGTTCTACCTGTAAAGTAGTTGGCAAACCACCATTATGGTCTGAGAACCCAGTCGCTTTAAGACGATTTAATGTAAAATGCTGTGATCAACATCTCTTTTTTTTTTACGTACAAAAACACACACTTTTTCTCTAACACACACACACACACACACACACACACACACACACACACACACACACACACACACACACACACACAGTTCTCCCTCCATCCTGCTCTTATTCCCATGTTGACAGAGATGACAGTTGAAACCACTCCCTAACTGGTTGGCCGTCAAGCACTATTTTACCCCTGTCATTCAAATGTCTTCACCTGACTACTTCTATGTCAAGCCATTTCAAATCATTACCTCAGGGTGAGAGCTGTTCAGTTTCAATTCCACTATGTCTATGTTTTTAAGAACATCAAATTCTTGATATGCAATGACTTAGAAGAAATTAGACAAAATGTTCTGTTCACCAAAATAGGTTTCCCTTCAAAACTAATTGAAAGAAAACTTCAAAGTGTTAGCCCTTACATAGTGAAAAAACGGGCACTGTGGAAACACAAACAATACAAAGAAATCTTTGCTATAAAATCATAAAATTTTGAAACCCAAAGTTGCTTTAAAGGAAGAAAGAACGAAAATGTAAGAAAAAGTAAATTCAGTGAAAGCTCTTTGATGTATGAATACATTTTTATAAAAAAATAGGGAAAAGTTAAGGGGAAATTCTTACCTGTTAGCGTCATGATTGGGGGAAAAAATGCAGATATCTACATTAATCTCAGACACCAGAGTGAAGAGTCAGTTTGCAGCTCTTTCCCTCCCTCTTCTGTGTAACAATGCACAGCAGGCTTTTTCAGCGTTCTTACACCATCCACTTGTGTTCTGTTGGCTATGTGCTTGTTGGCACAGATGATTGGCTGAAACTCAGTCCACTGGATGACTTTAGCCGCTGCCACAAAACACACCAGTCAGTAATTTTTTGTTTGTTAGTATTTTTTATAAACTCAGAGGAAGCCATTCTCTGTTAATATGCCACTTCAGATACAAAGATAAACTACATCATCTGATATGGTAACTAATATTTTTTGTCTCCTTAATCTTCCTACACATTTTTCTAAAATTAAAACATTTCTCTTGCACATTATTATTATTATTATTTTTTGTTTATATTTTTTTGTTTATTATTATGTTTTCAGATTAAAAGCAAATTCAAGGAAATTTATTTCACCAGCGTCCAATGGCCGCCTTTTTTCTGCATACATTTCATAGACAGCATTTTTGCATAACCTGAAAAAGAGTTGTCTTTCACAACAGGCTGCTTTACCTCTAAGTACACTTTTTCGGTCTTGTTGCCCACAGTGTATGATATACTATCAAGGCTCTTTCCTGGATTGGATTAACAGGGCTGATGGGAACACATTTTCCAAAAAAAAAGGGGGGGAAAACATGTGTCCAAAAGTCTCTATAAAATTCAACCATTGTCACTGCTTTCAAACTGAAAGGCAAAAGGAGGAAAAGGGAAGTGAAGGAGACGTAGATTGATAAATAAGAGATGACAGGAAGGACGAGGAGAGAGGGAGAATAAAGTAACAGGGCCAATCACGCCCCAGTGGTTCTACTAATCATGCAAACAAGGTCACTGTCCGCCAGAGCCAAACTGGCAGGCTATATGAATGCATTTGAGGCATTGCTCGCACACACTTTCTTTAAATATCTCTCTCTTTTTCTCGCTGCAGAATTTTCTCTTTCTGTTTTAGTCACTCAGTTAATCTGTCCGGCATGTAGGCAGCTGCCCACACACAGGCTCAGTGGAACACCAGAATTATCAACGACATACAGTATAGTAAAAAGTGACCAACATAAAAATGATTTTTGTGGGAGTATTGCCTCGTCAAGTTGAGAAGTGTACACATGCCAGTGTTTTTTTTTCTGGTTCCAGCTTCCTAAGGAGGTTTGTGTTGTTTTGAATCACTTTATGAGACTGTTTAATTGAATATCTTTAAGCCTCAGACTGTCGGTCAAACAAAACTAGCAACTTATATCACTCTGTCATGGGGCTTTGTTTTCTGGCCACTTTCAGATAAATCAATTGTGGATCTAACTAGCACATTTAAATACAGTCAAAGTAATTGTAGGTGGTAGCCTTATTGTAACAGTTCATTGAGCATGTTTGTTGGATGTTCTATACACACCATTTTGACTTATTTGGATCCATCACTGGATTTTTTTTACCATTCTAAATGCAGTCATGTGAGCAAAAGTTGTTTTCTAAGGTAGATTTGGAGTCTTAATTTATTACTGCTTAACCGCCGCTTTCATTCCAGTCAGAGAGTAACTCAAAACTGACTCAGGATTTGCATAATGTTCATTACTCCCAGCATAAATGCATGTTTTACTTGCCACTTCAGGTGACAAATGATATGAAACACCTGCGGTTTCAGTTTCATTTTCTCAAACATGCTTGTAATCCTCAAATCTCTCTCTCTCTCTCACTCTCTCTCTGCACTCTCTCTTACTCACATAAACACACACAGTTACTGCTCTCTTGACAGAAAATCGCATGTTTCCCCGCTGCTCTTAATTGGCCACATTGAGAGGGGAAGACAACGTTGCAGTTTTCTAATGTAAGTTGCCATTTTCGTGTGGAGAACAGTAGAAAATATAACAAGGAAGTAACTGGAGACCCATGAGACTCAGACATCACGTAAAGCCATCACCTTGTTTTTTAAATCCAGAGGACAGGCACTGTTCAAAGAATATTTGCTTGTTGGTGCATAATAAGGCTAAGCATAGTTTGAACACAAAGCCTTCATGAATAGGCTTCTATAAAGATGTCACCTTTGTTCCATAGTTAAAAATGTTTTCATTTTTATCAATGACTGGTCTTAATCATTAGTTCTCTACTTAGTTGACAACATCTTTTATATTTGTCTCTCATTCAGGAGGATGTTGCAACTGATCAATAACAAAGGTTTTTTGGAAGGAATTGTCCTCATGATGCATTCATTATAATATTAGAGTGTGACACATGAAGTTAGGGAAGTGACTCTAATTTAAAGAGTAAGTATTGGTTAATGATAATCTGATTTTCATTGGTCATAGAGGAGTGTTCATACCGCCCCACCAGAGAACGGTGACCTTAGCACCAACGTTACAGTGTCAAGGAGTGCACTGGTAAATCCAAATTTGTTTTTTGTTTTTTTTAAGGAGGATTAGATTCATCGCTGATCCTGACATGTTAAAAAACCATGATGACAAACAACATAAAAGTAAAGAATCATCCATCACACATTCACCAACCAATATTGTCCAAATGCCCTGGGGCACAAGCTTTGTATGTGTTTATGGCCTTAAGTGCAGTAGACAGGTGAAAATAAATCCCATTCTCCTTTTCTCCTTCCCTGTGCCTTTCCTGGCTTTGCACTTTTTTCGTTCTCCTTTCCTCCCCAAGTCATTAGTTTCCATCATTCGTACGACCCTGCTTTCCCACTTGTCAATTTTATCCTCATTGTGTCCACCTGCTCTCTCCTTCTATACCCGACTATTTCATGTCTTCCTGTCATTTCTTTTTGATAGCCTGATGACAAGCGCTATATGCTAACACACACAGATTTCTACTAGTACACAGTTATAACTTAAGCAGGAGGAATCTGCACTCAATGGCTGAAACATTACGTTTTTAACTTAGTGTTGTTAATTTAGACCCTAATAACAATATCATGACCTACAAATTACATCTGCCCCTCAAAATTTAACTTAAATCGTATTTTTAATGTAATGTAACCTAATGGAACCTATTGTAGCCCTTAGGCCTACAATAGGTTCTTTTCTTCCTATCCATTTGCAGTCCAGAGACAGATTAAGACTTAATGTTCTGCTCCTGCTTCACAGTATATAAATGCCAAAGCCCTTGCCACTAAGGTGCTTTGTCCGTTTGCCACTGAAACATCTTCTACATGAGAAAAGGGGTGAGGGACGGACGAGGGAGGAGTGGTAACAAGGGAGATGTTGTCAGGATTTGTCACAGTCTGCCTGTATGAAATGTCACCAGTATTTTGAAATGGGAGCCACAGTGGAGGAGACATTAGCGTGATTTGTGTCTGCATATATGCCTGTCTGTGTCTTGGGGCAGTGTGACTAATACTGCACACATGTACAGCTGTTTTCAAACAGGCCATCTAACTGGGTTATAATGAGACCCAGGTAGTTGGGTATAAAGGATTCATAAGCTAAAGTTGCATATCAGGCAATAGACGTCTTGTTCCTGTTGCTATGGTGAGTAAAATAATTGATGTACGGTACATACTTGGAAAAATTAATGCATCTTTACATTTACATGTGCAATCAAACTTCATCAGCCATTTCCCTTTTTGTGTTTTCTGAGAGGAGGAAAAATAACTTTTCTGTGGATCTTACTTTTTTGGCCTTTTTTCTTCTGCTGTTGCCTGTGTTTTATTTACAACCCTGACTGAACATGCTGTGTAGAAAACATGAGCTCTACAAAGATCATCTCTCTCTCTCTTTCTTCTCCTCCACCCACCTATGGCAATGAACCATTAGTAGTCACCATCCAGCACCACACAGCAGCCGGTTCCAGTGGGTGTCTGCGTTGATTGCATTGGTTCTGTTCCAGGTACACCTGGCTGTGTGTGCCTGTAAGTTCACCTCGGGTGACTGTTTGTGTTAGAACCTTGGTGATTACAACCTGTTTAATTCAGAATTAGATATTTGTAGAAAATCCTTTAAATAGACAGAGATGCAGAAAGAGAGATGTTATTTGTGAGGCCTCCAATATCATATTCATGAAAGACTTGGTCTGGAAGGAAACACGGTATCAGTGCTTAATCTTTTCAGAATCCACACCTGTCATTTAGTCGTGATCAAAGTCATAAAAACACTGTGAAGTTCAGATAGCACCAGCAAAGAAAGTCAGCCTTGGCGAATATTCAGCGTCACACTTACTCTATGTGAGCTTTTGAGTTATTTATCGGAATAGAAACTATTTATTTATTCTCTGTGTATGTAAGGTGTGTATGGTTCCTTTTGAGTGCCAGCAGCTGATTAGTTTGTTGTAAAAAATGCTGTTGCACACAGAAGGAAAAAAATAAAGACACAGGAAATAACATAATATATATTAGTACTATGCCTCTGGTTTTGATTTCACATCTGTGCAGTGTTTAACTAGCATACTTTACTGCTATTTTGTTGATTAAGAATGCCTTCTAGAATTGCATATTAAAAAAGCATGCACGTCTCATTCTTGCAGTGAAAGAGAGGAATAGTAGATGGGCATACATTGCCTAAAAACACTTCTTTGGAATGATAGTGGTGTTTTTTTTCCACATGCAATTATTAGTGCAACGGATAGCCATGTTTTTCACACAGCCAAACATTTGCTCTTTGGCAAACTAACTGTAAATCTGATATTTAGCAACTCAAAGAAATGCACTGTGTTTCTGTAGCCAAAATGTAGAATGATTCACCATCAAATAAGTGTTAATAAAAGTAACATTAAAACATAATTTAATACTACAATTTGAATTGTGTATCCCAATCCGGACCCAATCCTTTTACATTTTGTTTTTAAAGCAGTGCCCAGGGGAAAGCATTTGCCCAGCAATTTGCTTCTCAATTTAATTTGCTCATTGGCATGTCTAAAATGTAGACTTTCTGTTTGGCATTATTAATTCTACAATCATTTGCCAAATGATATCAAATCTAGCATTTCTCATCATCTTCCATCCACAGTTGCTGAACAAGATTATTGTTGCAGACTAGTGCTAAGTGTGTGGCTGTTGTAAACCCAGATAATACCCCGGAGTCTTACCAGATATGTAAGCTGGTTTTCCTCCAGTTATCTTCCTTCTGGGTTTAGAGATGTCTGATTGTGTCCAGAATGAAGCAATTCCAATAACTATGTCAGCTTGGACTCCTCGCCAAGTGGTTTGGCAGATATGAAATTAGTGCAAACAAAATGTGATTTGTGCATGCCCAGAGCTATAGAATAGCATCACTGAGCTGACTACTGTAATTGCAGTCATGAATGTATACCCAGACCAGTTTTAGGCCAACTGTTGCCTATGTTTACTTCTGACTCTTACAATTTCCTAGTTTACTTTCTGCACATGCTGCCCTCTTCATTATTTTAATACTATTGTGCCAGTTCTTCTATGTACTGACTTTACATGAGAATGAGGCCAGGGCTGGGTATTGGCAATGACCTCACAATACAATAGGTCAGACAATACATGCATCATGTATTGATGTGTATCCCAGGTGTCAGTCTGACAGCTTCGTCTCATAGTATCTGCCATTTAACTAACTTTCCAAAGCACGCACACGTCTGACTACATCGCCCTGCTCTCGGCTCCCGTTTAATTCGCCTGTCTGATCAATGCGAGCAACAAACACCAGCACCAAAGCTTCCCTGATAGTTCTCAGAGAGAGGGTGTTACATGCTGTCGTGGTGTGTTGTCTTTTTTCTGAGGTTATTTACTTGTTTGTTTCCCCCCTCCATTTCTACTTTGTTCCTGTTTGTCTTTTGTGTGTTCGCTGATTGGTGTTTTGATAATTACAAGTAGGATTGTGCCGCAGGCGCTCCTGTATGCTCAGATGTCTCACACTGGGCCATTGTTCTCTTCATTGGCTGATTAAAGAAAACAAACACACAGCTAGGTGTTATTTTGTACATCTGGTTGCACTGAATAAATGGTACAACTGTGCTAGTTTCTGATATGAGTGTGTCTTTTGCGCTGACATTGATTCATTTAACATGTAGTTAAAGAGTGAAATACTTCACACTGCAATGTATTTTTTCTCGAATGCAACATTTCAACACAATTTGTTAATACAGCTACGTGTGATACAGCATGATACAACCTTGTGGCGTCTCTAAGAATTGATTATTTAAAGCTGAAAGTTCATGAGAGGACTATCGATTTTGCCACAATTTATTCTGGTTTTAAAACTTAAACATAAATATTCAAACTCTGTCTGTCCCAGGGTTGTGTTTGTCCAAAACACAAAAGTGGCATGTTGGGCCGTAAAGAGCAAACGTTGTGTTCTTTTCCTCCTCCGCTTTTGAGCGAGGGGTGGTCAACGTGATCTGAACTTTCACTAAGCTGACATACTGGCAGGTACAAGAGAGGGAAACAGACTTTAAGACATTATTAGTTGTTCATGAAAAAAAAAAAAGATATGCCTGTCATATCAGGCTTTTCTGATACTGAAATGTCGGCATTGATTCAGCTGCGATTCCCTCACAGCTTTGCCCTGATTCAAGCAGCTTCAATCAATGCAGCTGTATCTTAGACATTAAGCCCAGCGCATTGATTCCAACTGGTGAATCGTGACACCCTCTGTGCGGGTATGTGTGTGTGTTAAGGCACACGTGTGTCTCCGCTTTGATTTCTTTCAAGGTTTTCATCCAAGGGAAAACTGTGAATGTGAATTTTAACCATGACCATGTACAAAGAGGTAAATTACCCAGGCACCTCCTGTTCCACATCTGCTCCACATGTTTCTGTAGGTCAGGGCTAACATGAGCACTGAACTAGCAAAGCAGTTCATTTGTGTGTAAGGCAAGGTACTTTGTCAGCAGGACTGTTTGTGATCATCTAGTTGTTGGTGCAGTCGTGTAGAGATGCATGCACATTTTTTATTCCCAGACTCTCTTTCTCATAGTCGATGCTTTCAATGTGTGCCTCTTTTTTACAGTATACCTCTGCCAGCCATTTCTGGTATTAACCCTTTCTATTGTCCACTGACTGTATGTAGAGGACATAGAACATATCTGAGGGGAACATGGATTGCTATGGGTCCCATGGGGGCTCTCAGAAGGAATGAGATGGATGACACACTTACAGTAAAGCCTTGCACTCTCCCTAAGGCCAGATCTGTTAAGAATGCTTTTGTACTAAACCATCAATACATGCACAGATATTACACACATCTACTATACCGGTGATGGGATTTTTGTACACACTTGGAAGTTGACTCATAATCATTTATTACCCACACGCACACACACACGCACACACACACACACACACACACACACACACACACACACACACATATACACTGAGGTCACTGCTTCAGGTCGCACTCAGCCTGAAAGTTTTCCCTTGAGTGTTTGCTAACAACTGGCTACAAAATGGAGCTCCATGATTTCAATGTGTTTCCTCATCTGGAGAGGACTTCCACCTCTCTTTGGCCTTCTATTGATTTGAATCAATATGGTCCAATTTCATCAACACCCTTGTCCTTGGCCTACTAATGTCTGTTCTGTAGAGGACTCCGGGTTTGCATGATGAACTACAGCTCTCTTTGGGCAGATCCATACCTTTCGAGGTGATTGGGTTAATGTGTTCCCCTGAGCCGTGATGTGTACAACCTCCTATTCCGCGACATCATTTGTCTGCTGCATTGATTAGAGGTTCATTGAATTGAAAAGCCATGGCCGGTCATCAGTTCTAAGTGCATGAGGAATATGGAATAAGGTGCACATTTGGCTGCACACTGTGGCGAATGACTGTGTCCCTTTACAAGTGTTTGGTTTCTGTAAGTGTATTATTATATGTTCTTCAGTGAGTTGCGTGGACCACTGATGCATGTATTTTTAATTGCCAGGCCTGTGTGAGAGGCAGAGGCCCCTGGACAGAGGCCGAGCTAAACTCAGCCATGCCGCCCTGTCACTTAATTTGTTTCCCCTCTGACTGCTTTCCGCACTCTCTCGCTGTCTTTCTGTTTCTCTCCATGCGTTAGTCTGAGTGGTGCATGCTGACCTTCACTGGGACACAGCCATGATTCTAATTGCATTGATAGGTCAGTGAGCTCCGATGGTTGCAGGAGAGCATAGCAATATTACCCCAAAGCTCTGCGGTGGAGCTATGAGAATTTTGCTTTCTTTCCTCTGATGACTCAGAGTGGAACTGATGAAAAGAAGGAGATGGACCAACATATTGCTATTTCAGGCTATTCTTTTGAGCAGCATGATGCTGCAGCAGTATAAAACTTTGTTATATTTAGGCACTGACCGTGGAACTTGCAGCTCTTGGGACGTGCAATACATTGTTGGGGAAAAAATCATGCAGCATCTACAACATGACCCATAAGTTTCTTATTTGCAGTTTTTAAGTCTGAATTTGGGTTCTCCGCTTTCAGCTTTCATCTCTAATTAGTGAAGCCAGAGAAACTAATTTGTCCTTATTTAACTACTTCACTTTGTTTCTCAGGAAAGCCACAAAAAATGTCTGTGGAAGAGTTTACTTTGAAGCAGCTGCAGGAAGTGTTAGGTTTGCTTAAACAGTGTGTCAACATGGAGCACATGCTAGCCTCTGCATGCACACGCTTTCTGTGCTTCTGCTACTCTTTGTTCCCTTGCAGTTTTCTCCACTGATATTTAATGCCTGAAGAAGGGCTTTTATTTATTTGTCTTAAAAAAAACTTTTTTTGATGATATAAGCTGCATCTTACACTTACCCCCTTGAGCAGCGAAGCACCATATGTTAAAATCTGCCAGTTATATGTTGATTGTATTTATATATTTAACTACAATATCACCCAGTCTTGCACCAGCTTGGCTTGATCTTTCCTGTCTCTTAATTTTAATTCTGATACGGGTTGATTTGATCTCATTTCTTCCTGCCAACTGGTGGGTGGGTGTCTGCACACGCTCCTGCCCACGGGCTTCTGCATGTGTGTGTCATGTTTATTCATCAAAGATTATATCTGAAATCAAGTGGAAGCGTAAAATTAGCATATTGTAAAAATCAGTGAGTAGAGAAATATAAAGCGCTTTTTTTTGTGTTCTGTGTCAGTAGACATGCCTTCAGTGCTCATACATGTTGTCATGTTAACCTACATTTTGGATTGATTTAATATTGGATTCAGTCACTGTGTATTACATTACCATTATGTTGAAATGGAGCTGAACTCTTGACAGCATTTAACCAGAGATTCATCTTTCATTTTCTTTTGGGATATCATTTATTTTTCAGTCAGTAGTTGTGCCTTATCTTTTGTAGATTTCTGATGGAATATTGAATAAGTAACTGAGTGGTCTACCGTTAGTGCTGTGAAACATTTTGGAGGATGTTTTTTTTATGAATGAACCTCTTGTCAGTCATTAGGTAAGTGTCTCTATTGTAATCATTAATTTGAGTCATATATGGTAATGGTTACAAAACAAGCTTTTATGAATTGTTGAATACCAGACACAATCTGACAAGCAGTTTTCTAAGTAGGAGTTTTACAGATTCTAACTACAATGTAAAAATAGGTCCTGACTCACATATCCCCCCCCCCCCCCCGTCTGACTGCTGTCGTTACACAACAAAGAGCAATCTAAATGTATATACTGTACATTTAGGATATATGAAATCTCACAAGGTCCTTGACTTGATGCAAGTCGACACTAGTCTTTTGAAATTCAGATAGAGTTATAACAGGGGAAACTGCCGCCAACCAATGATTCTTTTCTTAATTAATCTACTAAAATATGATAAAGAAAATTGAAAAAATGCTCCAGAGCTCAATATGAAACCTCCTTATGTGCTTTTTTCATTCAAACAAGAGTCCAAAAGACTTTTCATTCTAACATAAATGACAAAGAAAAGGAACAATTAGCTGACAATTAATTGACACCTATTCTTCTAAAATTACTGAAAACATTCATTGATTATAAAGACAACTGGCCTTACATTTATCTTCAACAAATACTTTAATTATTGCAGTTTAACAATTCAGACCCAAAGCTGTCATATGTTTTACTTAATTCACTGTGAGTAAAATCAATGTTATTGATATAATGTGTAAGAAATAATTATCCCGATAAGTAAATGCAGTAATGTCATTATCATTCCGTACCCTGTAGGTTATGTCGGCATATGGAAGTAAAACTCTTACTGTTCACACATACAGCTCTTGCACTGTCCGTTTCTAAAATAATGATTAGTTGGATTTATTTCTTTTCTTTTCCTTTACTTGAGTCTGGACCACTTTGGTCTGTTCGACACTGAGCTGTCAGAGGGATGCTGCATTCCAGCCTGTCTCTGCTAATTTTGCGGCATCTTGTCAAGTCTCATGTTTTTCGTTTGCTCTTAGTCTGAAATAAGAAACCGGGCCCATTACACTGTAGGAAGGAAATCGAGAACAATGCCTTCTTTCTAGTGGTCCGTGTGATTCCCGAGAAGAGATGGACAGCTCCAGGCTGAGAGTTACAGTACAAATAAACGAATGAAAAAAAAAAGTAAGCTCCAGACAGTGAGGGAGACAAGAAGAGGCAAATGAGATAAAGGAGGCAGGAAAAGTGTGCAGTTCTCTGAAAGAGAGAGAGCAAAACCTGTGTTGATGGAGACAGGCTGGTTACCAGATGGGTTTTGTCAGGGAGAGAGGGGAACAGAGAGACGGAAATGGTTAAGAGATGGAGGCTGATGTGGCTGTCTGTAATGCGATATGGCAGATGCAATTTTATTTTTAGGACACAAGGCCCCAGAACGATAGGTTTTATAGGGTTTTGAGTGGGTTGATCTTTTTAAATATTCAACTTCAATGAAATATGGAGCATGACTTGGGGCTGTTTGGAATTCATAAGACTGTTTGGCAGGACTGGCCCTGCATATTGAGAGCTGTCAAGAGTCAGCCTGAGTGTTAAACACAAGCCCTCAGCTGGCAGCAGAAACAATGACAAAAGGAAACCCCTCAGAGGGGACTACAAAAGATGGAAGTCTTCCATTGGAGTTTTAAATATTTCATCACCTTTTGATGCCATGACAGTGGGTGATGCTATCTCGTGTTGCATTCTGGGTGTGAAATGATTAACCTCAGTGCAATGGCGAGGCAAAAATGACCACTTCACATTTCAAGCACTGTCGCTGTGGTTTGAGTTTCATCTACTTACCAAGGGATTCTACTTTCATATGTCCTTTCTGAAATAGAAACATGTTCTTTTCGACTAAATACTGTTCTTCCAACAAAAGAGGCCATCACAGTATATTTGAATGTTGTTGAATGTTGTCTTAAACCTCATTCGTACCAAAACTTATACCTAACCTTTTAAAACATTTAGATCCTCGCCATCAGAGAGTAAGTATGCTGGAGAAAAAAATAAACTAACAATAAACTCTAGCTTTTGGCATGACTTACAGAGGGCAAAGTTACAGTTCTTAACAAATTACATTTCGGGTAATTTTTCTCCCTACCGGTGCAAACTTTAATATACAACAAGGAATTATATTTAAGATGTTTGTTCTTTATTGTTACTTGACACCCTGATGACAATGTCAATACATGAGTAATGCCTACATTTTATTCTTATGAATATGAAACTTTGATCTCAGGGCTGAGTTATTTTTTTTGTTTTCAGAAATGACTTGCAATTAAGTACAATGTCTTTTTAATTACAGAGGCATTTATCACAGTGCTGAAAATGTCTCCTGGATACAGATGTCTTATTCAGGTTATGTTCTCCGTAATCCACTGCAGTGTGTGTGTGTGTGTGTGTGTGCGTGCGTGCGTGCGTGCGTGCGTGCGTGCGTGCGTGCGTGCGTGTGTGTGTCAGCCGTTCTCTTCATCCATCATATAAACCTCCCTTCACTCATCCAGTTCATTAATCCATGTTACCGACCGATTGGAGACTAACAGAGAAATGTGTGCCTGTGTCTGTTTGTCTGCAGACGTGAGTGCGTTCGAGCTTCGTGTGTGAAGGATCAATATTTTACTCTCACAGTGTGACAGGTGTACACTGCTGGAGAAAGAAGCTGATAGAAACCCTTAGTTAGTGTGGAGCCACTGAGGGGGAATACATATGCATTAGACTCTGACTGCTGGGGATATTTACCAGCAGTAACCACACAAACAACAACAGGTAGCAGAGCCTGAAACCAAGACATGTTTAATTCATGCCAGAGACTGCAGAGTACACTGGCTGTACACCTGTAGAAGCAAAATAGCCCATGCTTATTAGACTGTGTGTGTGTGTGTGTGTCCGTCCGTGTGTGTTTGCCTCTACCCAGTGATGTGTGTCTGTTAGGCTGTCTCCCTGTGTTTGTGTCTGATGTCTGCTTTTATTAGACTTTGTTTGTGAGCGGGTACGTAGGAGACGCAGAGAAAAGAAGAGAGAGACCCCAGGAAGTGTTGCTCTCCCTGTATGAGGAAACATTCTCAGTCCATTACCCTGCATGTAGATATAATTAGAGTAAAGCAGGAGTAAGAGCCCGGGCTGCTACAACCATCTGCCAGGTGTATCTTCTCTTTGTAATACAGGCAGACAGATTTGCCAAGAGTCTAAAGTATCAGACCTTTTTTTTCTTTTTTTCTTATTGTATCTTTTACCACATTTATTAAAGATTTATTAAATCATTGACCATGGCCTCAAGGACAGCGGCTTTTTAAACAGAAGAATGCATTTGAACAAGTTGCAGAGATATCAAACTAGCCTCGGATGGATAATTTACAACACTAAACATCATGTTGTTGCTTTTTTCCTCTTTAGAGTTATGTGACCACAAGGCAAGTCATTATTTCAGGAAAACATGATTTTAAGCTGATAAGACACATTTATTTTACTTTCAAATCAGAATGCAGCTTTTTACATCTGGTTTCTGTATACAGCCATTATGTTGCTCCCTGAAAAAGGGTGATATGAATTAAAGCGGTTGTGGCTCAGTTGGTAGAGTCGCTCGTCTCTCAACTGGATGGTCGGGGGTTCGATCCCCAGCTCCTGCATCCACATGTCCCATGTGCCCTTGGGCAAAACACTTAACAATTGATATTTAGAAATTATTATTATTATTATTTTTTTAATGATAAATGGTCTATCACATTTACACGCTGATAGTTTACTATGACATTGGCTGCATGTCTGCAACATTCAAACCCTCAATTATGCTCAATTTAGTATCTTTATTTAGTTTATTGAATCTGGGCTGTCAACTCCTCAAAAGGCTGCTGTAATGAAGTTGTCATGACAACAATGCTTTATAACAGGAGGGTCTGGGTAAACGTCATATTGCCAGCATGACAGATGAGAGGAGGACTAATGAGGTCCATAAAAACTGAAGCTTTGTATTGTTTATTTTAATTGTGTTCTCAGTAGAGCTTCCTGTGCACTGTGAGACAGCGGTGTGTAGCAGTACTTGTGGCAGGCAACCAGGCTCACTTCTGAGGCATTGTTAGACGCACCAAGGCGTGCTAACGCAATGTCACGCTTGGCTGCTGCTCACAGTGACTGGGGTTCACACTGAGGGGCAGAAGACTTGAGGGACATCCAGCTCAGTCCTTTCATATCCTCCACATCGCCCTTTTTGGTTTTAAGTAGCAAACCGCCCCAACAACCCCCGACCTACTCTCTGCTCACTCTGTCACCCACACTTGATTTTAATTTGACGCAATCATGTCTGCTTAAGCATCTCAGGTGAAATGTGTTGACATGTCTTTATGCCTGTGTCTCCTGTGGACACATTTGTGCTTTGACGATTGCCATGTTGAGTTAAAGAATATTTATGAGGATGTTTACTGTGGATTTGTTTGTCAATGAGTCATACAGTGTGACCTACAAATGTCAAGGTAGTGCCCCCATTCTCTCTTTTCAACCAGTCTGGTTTCCATTCAGGCGACACAGACTGTGTTCATAGATTATCTCTGTGGATGTGTTTTCTACCTTTGTGCTGGCTTTATTTAAGTCATCGACCTAACGCCTGAAATAACAGATGCTTTTTTGAAAATTTCCCAAAAAAAACTCCTACAGTCTTCTTCAAAGCATATTTTGCTGATAATTTGCTTTTACATTTGTTCAGCATCCAAGTGATGATTATGAGGAGCCAACACTGTTGGACTCTTCATCACTGTCACTAAATCAAAATATGTGCAAAATCCAGTGATGTTAAGAAAAAACTGCAGAGCTTCTCAATCCTCTTACACACTGGGCCAACAAACTGTTGGTTTTCTTATTTCGGGAAATGAATGTTCCAAATAGCTTATAGTTTTTTGCTTCAAAAGCAGCTGTTATCCTAACCAAACATTCCAACGCCTTTTTTAGCCACAAATGTTGTGGCAGAAAAGGATACATATACAATAGGTGAGAGAAAAAAAGATCCAAACACAGTCATAAATACACAGGGCCACTAAAAAGCCTCTACATGATGCTGCTTTTCCACTAATACTGTGATGCATTCTTCCGCTGTTCAACAAAGACGTTCGGATATGAGAGAAGAGAGACAGAAGAGGAGGGCGACAAATCACAGCCCAACAATGGAGAACACTTTGATATGCATTAGAGCAGGACAGGCCTCAGTTACCTATAACAGTGCTGGTTTTCACATTACCCACAGCGATTGTTATGGTGCTCTGTCAACAATCCATCCCCACAGTACCTCCTCTTCTCTGCCTCCTTATCCCTCTCTTTTTGTGCTCTGTTTTAGTCTGCTGCAAATCACAATCATTGCCTCCTATTCATGCCACAGTCTTGAGGTTGTTTATTTTGCCCATCTTGTCATCTTCTCCCTAAACGTCCACTTTCTTCCACCCTTCCACTCTCCTTTCATTGCTTGTTGTCTCTCCTCCTTTCTTTGTCCTTTCTGCTGTTTTTTTTTTTTTCTCTGTGACTACAATGTACAAGCAAGGGGACAAACCTTCAATGACTGGTGTGTTGCCAAGTAATGATCTTTAATTACAGCCGGCCTAATGCACAGAGGCAAGCTAACAAGCTGTCTGCTGTTACCTTTTACAAGACCCGCTTGGGGACTTTTGGGGCATCACACACATTTATGACACCATACATTTTCAACTCTTAAATATAGCATCACTCTGCTGGCCTCTTGGATGTCCTCTGGATGTACAAACACAAGCACATTAAAACCGTTTTCCACAGCAGAGAACACACAGTCTCCAGCTCACACGGACCGAATGATGAGGTAGTTTTACATCAACTGTCTGGCCTCAGTGGTCATGCACAGCTGTGTATTAGAGGACAGGATGTTCTGAGAGCTGTTTGTGATTTCTTCTTGTACCCTCCAAAACCTCTGCTTGGACTGCTGTTGTTGTCTTTTCCCCATTTTACTGCTTTTCAATCAGCTGTTCTATTCAAGAGTAAATAAATGGCAGGAAAGCCTTCTAGAGTCGTCACAGTTCTAGATAAATATAGTCATCATAAATTTGAATCTGTTATATTAACAAAACTACTGTTCAATTTCACATCTTGATTTCAAGGTGGTGGATAGTTGATCAATGACTGCTTTATCAGACGCATGCTGTACTTACTGTAAATAAGGAATTAAATATAATTGGTAATATAAACTCAAATCAAGGTACTCGCGAGGTCCTTAAGTCTTAAAAGGTCCGAAGAAATCTTACACTTGTCTTGCATGGGGTTATCCTGGTAAACACAGGGACGACCAGACTTTCAAATTTAGTCTTCAGCATTGAGTGACATTCTTCAATCAGTCAATCATTATTTGTATAGTGCCAATTCATTATAAGTGTTATCTAGAGGTGCTTTACAAAAGAGCAGGTAAAAGATTCACACTCACTGTTAAGAAATAAAATGGATAGGGGGAGATGGGATAATATGCAGGAAGGTTTTCTCCTTTGTATTCCTCGTGTTCTTGTTGTCCACACTTCCTTGCCGCTGAGGTGGAGGTCTGAGCAGGCCGAGCATGACTGAGGACGTTGGTGGTTGTGGGCACGACATCAGTCCCACAATCACGACGATTCTTGGTGGTTAAAAGATGTGACCTATGTCCTCAAGTGTCCCCATGCCACTATTTCCTGTCATTTTATTGCCCAAAGCCTTCAACTGAATGAATACTCAAGTTCTGATCAGGAATGAAAGTCATCATTAATTTGCATTTCTAGTTGAAATCACTGCACTTAGCACAACATTTCTTTTCTAACCATGTTTTGGACCTGACCCGTGTGCTTCAAACTGGCCCCCAGATGTTCCACTTGTTGATGCAAAAACAGGGCAAATAGTTATCATTAAACAGAACATGCGGCAAACTGCCAATCTAGCCAGCTGTGTTGTGATTTTTGGCGTGTGTGTGTTTGATCTCGCTAACTTCAACTTGTTGTGTCACTCCGCAGAGAGAGAGAGAAGTCACTTCAATGTCTGCATTTTTGTGAGGCTGCACGACTGCTCTCTTCTTAAAGTGATCAAATACTACAAACTTCATAAGAGCGAGGGAGTAGGGAGAGGCAGTGAGAGATGAGAGGAAAGGCTCATCTGCATCTGTATTTGAAGTGGCAAATGCAAATGGACCAAATGATCTGACAAGAGGAAAATGTGAATTCCTCTCTGCAGCTATTTGCTGATAGAAAAAATAAACTCTCCGTTTCTTCAATTGGAATGGGCCTTTTGGATTTTCGACAAAATGTCAGTCTATCAGATGTTTAATAAGCCACCATGGGTCCATCATGAAATTCTTGATATTTTCAGAAGTGTTCAGAGCAGCGATTAGTCTGTTTTGGTTTAGATTTGACTTGTTTTATGCTGCAACAGAACAGTCTAAAGCCACATCTTTTCAGCAGCCAGAAAGAGGCAAAACAAGCGCAGTCAGCCAGCTCTTTTATCATTGTTTTCAAACTGTTTCTATTTCCCATTCTCTCTTCCAACAAAGCAAAGGACAGAGGCAGACTGAGGTCTGTGATGGACTAGTTGTTTAGCAAGATCGCATTGTGTTTATGTTTTAAAGGCACTGGAAAATACCATTCTCCAAGCTTTCTCATGTGCGGATTGTTGTCCAATCTCTTAACAGCTCTTCATGTATACGGGTTCGTTGTCACCACAATGGTGGCAGGCAGTGTAGATTTAACAGTCATGCAAAGATAGAGACAGGCAAACACTGCAGTCCAGACTTCATTTTCTGTCTCTTTGCTGAGGCTCCCTGTCTCAGTCTGTCTGCCTCCTAACTTCTCAAAAACTTCAAGAAAGCCGAAGGAGCAGGGAGAGAGATGAGTAGAAGCTCATCTGCATCAGCCAAAAGCGGCAAGTAGAAATAGAGAAAGTGATCTAACATGGTGAAATGTTTGATCATGTACCACTCTTTGCAGATGGAACCTCTTACCCCCTTTTACCTGGAAAGTTTCACTTTCAACTGCTATCAAATCGAGGTGTAAAGATGAAATGCAACATATCTGAAAATCAATACGAGAGCAAGACGTTGCTACACTGATTCACAGATCCAAACAAAATCTGTACAGCGATGTGTTCCTTCCATCTATGGTGAAAAAAAAAGGTTGAATATAGTTTGCTATCCTGTTAGGAATCTTAAGAGAAGATTGTTGCTTGCAAAATATGGAACAAAAAAAAGAACAACCCAGTGCTTAGGAACATTTTCTGCGTGAGCAGTCAACCCAAGGCAAGCTAAATAGAAAGCTAGCAATACTTGCACACTGTATTTGCCCCCAACTCTTCCCGGGCAAAAGCAATAGCTGAAGCAATCATCTATTTTGTTTACAAGGACATGCTACCATTTAGTGTTGTTCTAAAGACAACATTTAAATGGATGACAATGACCTCAACAACACCCATAAGTCAACATTCAAGTTTTAAAAAAATTACTGGGGTCCCCAACCAATTATTGGGGACCATCCTCCACCCCCCACCCCCCAATACCCCCCTTTTTGTCACTGCTTGTTGTTAAAGGAGAACACTGGAGTTTGGACTTAGGGGGTGAAAAAAAGTTTTTTGCTGCGTAGGAAGAGGGATGGAATCTAATATGTGATGTCACAAAGGTCTGTTCGAGCTGACAAGCACAAGTTTGAACAATAGGGATGTTGGATGAGAATGAAGTGGATTTACCTGACCTCTGGAACTCTCCGTCTCTGTTCAGGCTAGCTGTTTCATTGGATGCTGGCTGCATGAAACTCCTGTCTGAGGTTGAGTTGAAAGGTTGGTAATTTAGGCAACAAATTTTCACCATTCATTATTTTTTAGATTTATTTTTTTTGAACGAAAGAAGTATTTCTGTGGTTCTGCTGTATAGTTTTCTCTCTTTTTTCCCATCTAATTCTTGAACCTGTCCATCATGAGTTAGTCAAAGCTTAATTAGTTAAGTACTCTAAACATTCAAAGATGTGAGAGTTGCTATAAAAGCTTTGGTGCTTAGTACTTGAAGTGAAGAGATTTGTATATACTTTTGATTAACCCTATAAATCATATACACTGTGTTAGGCAAATAGAAGATATTTATGATTTTTACATCAGGTTTTGAAAATATATTTCCTGAAGGGAAAAAAAAGCGTGTGTAATAAAAGACAATGATTTTGTCCTCAAATTCCACTTGACTTGTTCTCCTCTAACCAGTGTCAGTTGTTGGGTAAAGGAAGGCCAACCTGTGAGAAGAGACGTGTTTTACATCTCTCAGATGTGTTTTACAGCTCAGATGAAGGTGCGCTTTGAGAATCTAGCGAGGCTTCAAAGGAAGGGGCAGCTAGGTGTCACAGGCAGGCAGAGTGAGGATAAACTGAACTTGCCAGCACTTTGATCATGTTCACCACGAAAGGCCAGGGCCTATTAGTGAGAAAAGGAATGCACTTTTGGATAAGAGGACCTATTGAAGTGTGTGTGTGTGTGTGTGTGTGTGTGTGTGTGTGTGTGTGTGTGTGTGTGTGTGTGTGTGTGTGTGTGTGTGTGTGTGTGTGTGTGTGTGTGTGTGTGTGTGTGTGTGTGTGTGTGTGTGTGTGTGTGTGTGTGTGTGTGTGTGTGTGTGTGTGTGTGTGTGTGTGTGTGTTTATTTATCAAATCAGTACTTTGTATTTCTTTTTCATACATAATAATTTCAGATTCATGTGGAGCAGAAAATGGTTTAAAGATAATTCATGCTAATAAATGCCAAATTCAACGACACGCATGTTTGAACTTAGTCCAGAACTGATGTTTGATATTAGCAGCTTGCCATGTTCTTTTCTCTCGAAGAAGACCGATACGGCATCTTTTTTTTAAATTTCAACCAAAGTGTAAACAAGGTATTAAAATGCAAATTGCTGATCCCAGGATTGATCATTTTTCTAACATTTGCTCTGAATCTGTGAAAGCTTTATTTAGGGGGGATACATGTATTTGCAGTCTATTTTAGAAAAAAGAACCATACATGGAGGCAGGGGGTGGGGGGGGGGGCCTAGATGACAGGTTTTTAGAGAGCGGAAAGAGAAACAGGACAGGATGGGGGAGTGTGGTGCAAGAGGACTGACAGCGGGGAATAATTGTCGTGTTTTACAATTGAGAATGCAACAACAGGAAGAGAGAGCGATAATGAGAGGAGACTTAGATATTCAGCTGTGGTAAATGTTCAGTCACAGCAGCAGGGCGACACACTCCCCCACTCTTCTTCTTGTTTGCCTAACCACTTTTGGTGTCGATGTGGATCTGAGTGTGTGTGATCGTTGGCTTTCTTTGCTTAATTTTTCAGTCAGTTCCTCCTCGGCTGCTCTCTTTCCTCCCTTTATCCTTATTTATTTGTCAGAGGTTGTGTTCAGGGACGTTCCTTGTCATTCGTCAGCGCGGCCCATAAAACACACTGTCATGACTGACTGGCCACGCTCCAAACTCATTACCGATTGGCTGACAGAGCGGGTCGCTCTGTTCTGCTCTGCTGTGTTTGACTCCTGTTTGCCAGACATTTAATGCTCAGGAAACTTTAAATGCGCTGGTGTCTTTTCCTCGTGCCACTCCTCTCAGCCTCACACTCAAGGTCACATGAATATGGATTTCCCCCTCTCCTTCCATACCGATGATGAAGTCTGAGATGTACTCAGAGGGATTATAATTCAGAACGCAGGTCTGATCTGGGCCGTGGCTCTGTTCCACTGTCTGTCTGGGTGTGCGTTTAAAGTCGGAAACCAGAGGGGAGGGCGGGAGGCTGAGAAGAAGGGGGGAGGGCTGAGAGGAATAAGAAAGATGAAGAGGGACTTCTGCAGGAGCAGAAAGCTGAGATGAAGAGCGGAGGAAGGAGAATGGATGATAATGGTGGAATCAGGGGAGGTGGAGGTGGGTGGGAGGTTGTCATGTAAGAGAAAAGGGAAAGAGACTGGGAGATTGGAAAAGGGCGACGTACAACGTTATTGAGTTTCTGCTGCAGTTGATCAGCCATATCCATTTCATCATATCGAGCTTGTTGTACGCCACAGAAAATCTGTCCTCATCAGAGTTTGTATACAGTGTGTATGCCATGGTGTGTGTTTGTGTGTGTGTTCATCCAGACCCAGCATGTGAGGTGAGTTCACGTATATACAGCATATACCTGCATGTGCATACTCGTACTAAAGCGTGTGGGTTTGCTGCAGAATGACTGACACTACATTTTTCAATTCACTTGCTTTGCTTTTTTTTAACCTCTCTGCTGCTCTCTTTCTCGCTTGTAATTCAATCTGTAGTCTCATTAACCCCTTGCTTCGACTCATTAACGAGTCAGTCGGCCAGTCCCTCTACTACTCACTCGCTCTCACGGTTGTTCTCACTGCTTTTTTTCCTCTGTTTTTCACTCGCAGAAAACAACAAGGCACCTCTACAAAGGTCTCGCTCTCGGCAGAATATTAATGTAGGCTCAGCGGCGGTGAAAGCTCACACTTACAAGGAGGCCCATGGCGAGTCTGAAGGCCATCCCTCTGCAGCCCGGGACAGGGCTGCTGCAGGAACGGAATCCGGCCGCAGGTACAGAAACAACGCTGCTAACAGCTGCTGGATGGACAGAGAGAGAGTGGTGCAAAGAGAGATGATTAGACCGACTGAGAAAGAGGTGGAGGTTGAACCTGAGTCTCTGGCCTTTCAGCCAGCCTCCACCAACGCTGCCATAAGCAGCTTTAGCACCAACGGAGAGTCAGATGTAGAGGCTCTCCTGGCCAAACTCAGGGCTTTGTGAGGTTCATTTTTTGCATTAACTCTGAGAAGACAAGGATTGTATCAACACAACTCTTTAACCTTAAAGATTTTCCTTTGACAATGAAAAAAGTTAGTTAATTAAAAAACATTTGTGACACATTAATAGCAGAAAGGAGACATAAAAAAAACAAAAGGAAGAAAAAGATTAAATGTATTTGATATATTTAGAGCATCATCAGGCAGGTACAGAACAGAAAGCTGGTCACATTCATGAAGTGTTATTCCATGACAGAGACTGATTTACAGAAGTTCAAAGGAAACTCTTGTGTTAGTTAGAGACTCTACTGAATACATTTTGCTTTATTTTTGCTAATCCTGTAAAGTATACTCCAAAAAAAATATGTCATTTATACTTTCCTGACAAAGGCAATATAATAATCAACAATGCCAAGCACTTTCCTTGTAATCCTGAAATATGCAATATTAAAAAAAGTGATTTGATTGTTTCCTCTTACTTTTGCTGTCCAACATTCTTGTAGCATTTCAAAGCTATCATTTTGACCTAGCTTTGTTTTAGTTTTTAATTACACTTTTTTTTCATATGCATGTCATGAATCATATTCTATTAATCTTATATTTTGGTATTTAATTATTTTCTTTTCATTCCTTATGAGCTGTGTTTTAGATTCAAAGCATCAGTTTGATTGTATGGATTATCTTTACAACTCTATAAAGGTACACATATCTTAATATAAAGGATCAATATTATTGTACTGTCACAGCTCATCAAAGTTACTGGATGTCAATCAACATGTTGTTTTTGTTTGAGCTGGGCTGTTTTATGTCTATATCATTGTTAGCTAGAATGTTAGATAAGACGCAGTGAGGTTTACATAAAGGGACCTGTGTCACCGATGGTTCACGTCCACAATATGACACCTGAACAAAACGTTCATCCAAAATCTACCAGACTGTCTCTCTGTATTTGTCCTTTCCTTTTATTCCCTCTGAATGGACTTACTGTACATCTTAAGCATCTTTGTAATTTCTTTGTTTCTATGGCTCACTTTTATAGATCGGTTTATAATAAAATAAAGCCAAAAAAAAAAGTGTTTTGTTGTCTTGTGCATTGATCTTGTTTCAGGAAAGACAGAAATGAATACCTGTGAGTAATTTTGTATCTGTTTGTGGGTTTATTTTTGTGGTCTTTTGTTGTCTTTCTTGTTGTGGTTATCGTACCTTTTCTAATTACCCAGTTAGAGAGAATGTTCACAGATCACATCCTGTGTGAAGAAATTTAAATTATTGAAGAAGCATCTAATTAAATTCCAACATGTCCTTGTGTCTAATATAAACAGCATTTTTACAGTGAGTACCAGCCATAGACACACCAGACACACACCAGTGTTTCCCCTACCATTATATTATATTATATATATATATATATTTATTTATTTTGGGGCTTTTTGTGCCTTTATTGTAGGGATAGGATAGTGGATAGAGTCGGAAATCAGGGAAAGAAGTAATTTAAGGATACCTTTCTGACAGAAAAGGACAGCTGTCATTAAAAGTAACCCATGAACACCAAAATTCCTTCAAGTGTTTGTGTCGTCGTGTCGGCATGTCGGCTAAACCTAGGGGAAACACGGCACACCATTGTTAACTCTGTGAACAGTCATAGTGATCACTGGTCAACAGGGATGATGGTTGCACTTTGGCTAGGAGGTCAAGGCACAAAAGTAATGAGTTAGAATTAGAAAAAGATAACTGTTTGTTTACAATAAGTAAATCTGTAATCCTTTATTGTGCAGGTTTTTTTTTTTTTTCATAATCCCTTGTATTATTCAAATCACAAATTCCACTCTCCAGTTAAAAGTTGTTCTTCACCCATGAGTCCACCCTGACCTCCACCAGAGGCAATACTCGCTCTTTGTGCTACATCCTTTGCAGGAAGAAGCCGTCACCTCTCGATAAATGTTAATGTGTTCTACTTAGCAGCTTGAATAGGAAACCTTTTAGAGGCCCTATTCCTGGAAGAGGAGTTCATTCCTAAAATATTTTACAACTGTTCTATTCATATAGAACTTCACTGACAACTGGATATTAGTTTGCAGTGCTTTCCAGCTTAAACCGGCTAAAAACAGACACTCTGTAAAAGCAATGATTTCCCCAAACTCCTCTATGTATCCATTAGGCATGGACAGTCCATGATGTCATCCAATGTCCATTAGTGGCCTGACATTCTCTGTGTGCTTGCATTACAAGCAAAACAGTGTATCTTTTTTTTTTCTCTGTCAAATCAATGCATTTAATAGAACAATGTGCCAATACTGACTCATTTTTAAGGTGTGGAAATACCTGCAGTTTGCTGCAACCTTTTAAAAGTTACAGTCTCTGAATAACCCTTGTATGATTTTCTTTTTCAAAAATCTGATAATAGGTCTCTAATTAAATGTAATATGTTGTTTGAACATCGTGTTGAAAAAGAGACTTGTGTGCAGTGTCCTTGTGGAAGGTTATGTTTTTGTAGTATACAGTGTTATTGTGATTTATGAATGGATGTGTTCATAAAAACCTTCCTAATAACTTGCACATTATAAAAATCCATGTGATCAGAGTCTCTGTGCATCTGCATTGTTAAATTGTCTGAATAAAAGCCACACCTGACTCACAGTTTGTGTGGAGCATGTGTACTTTTATCACTCAATTTATTAAATAAACAAGACATTAAAGGGCACGCTGCTGAACATATGCATCCTTTAAAACACAAATCAGCTCTATTTACAGTAAAGAAAGTCATCTGGCATTAGAGCTGAGATACGAGGAGAGAGAGAGAGAGAGATCTGTCGACCAGTTAACCCTCTATCTGACAAGGTCTGCTGGCTGTGGCCTGTCAGCTGGTAAATATCTTCCTCACCGGGAGCAAAACAACTGTCCCCACCTGGAGCCGAGCCAGAGACAAACACCTGCCCGGTGATGCACGCGGCGGTTTGGTGGAGCTGAGCTGCTGCTGCTGCTGTTGTTGTTGCTCATTCGTTGAATCAGCCTGATCTGGCTGCCGTGTGATGTTCACTGAACACTTTAAGATCAGCCTTCTGTCTTTTAAGTCCTTTCACAGCTCTATGTGAGGATGTTTTGGAACTCCCTTTCCTCTTCAGAAAATCAGCTTTCTGGTAAAGCTCAACTTATTTGTGTTTTTTTTTCTTTCCACTGCTAGACTTGCCTCCATGTTTGTATCATTAAGATGTCTTTATTTTAGCTTCCAGAGTGTTTTTTTTTTTAATCTATGTAATTAAGTGTGGGTGTTCTATTTTGCCTAATATGACATGTCTTAGGGCATGCCATGATGGCGATACATAATAATTAAAGTGCTGTAACATGCTTCACGTTTGAAATTGATTTAGATTCTCAAATACAGACCAAAAGAATGTGTGTTCCCAATTGTTTTATGATTTAAACTTTTGTTTGTCTTGCGTTTTTGCAGAAATGTGCATTGAAGTGTGGGTTGCCAGAATCCTGGTGCATAAGGCGTGTGTGTGTGTGTGTGTGTGTGTGTGTGTGTGTGTGTGTGTGTGTGTGTGTTCCAGTTAAGAACACTGTCTAATTGGTAATATAATATGATTAGCTAGAATACATTTTGTCCACATCAGGAAGAAGAACCTGTACTTGCATAGATATTGTCAATCCACTCACTGTAATTGCCTGCATGCTTTCAAGAACTAAAAAATAATTACGTTTTGTTCCAGCATCTGTGCTGCCGACCTGCTCCTGTGAAAGGAGTGCAGGGAAAATGACCGGCTAAAGTCATCCAAGGAACAAATTGAGAGGAGAAGAGAGCATAAGGAGGGTAGGATCTTGTTATGCTGAGGGAGCCTTCATTACTCACAGGCCTGTGTTCCAGCCATGAGGTTTATCTATGGGCCTAATAAAGTGGAGCAAAACATATTGTGCAGCAGATTGCAATCTGGGCTACTTTGATTGGAGATGAAGTTAAAAATGCGTCTGAGGATTTGGAGTGGGGGGGTACAAAGCAGATTAAAATATTTGTCACAATTTCCTTTCCTCATGAGTCACTGCCGTGTTTTTAACTGCCTGTACGCATTCTGTGGAATTTTCTGGTGCAAAAATGAAACGTCTTTCTATTTTCAGGTTGTTTGGCAGAATCATTTTGTAATTCACTGCTGATGATGTCAGTCACAGCTGTAGAGAGTGGTGAGGAAGGAAGCAGCCACCCGTCGCTGTCTCCAACAAAACGTGATGAAAAGCTATTAATTTGACTCGCCAAATACGTTTTGGTGGAAACGTAATTGCTGCCTGGATTAGGGCTGACTGGCACCCGCTTTTTATAATCCAGAAAGTATGATGTTCTTACACCGTGTTGACACAGTCTACACGGGGAAAGTCAGGGACTGCAGCTCTGTGTACAAATCTACTCTGGAAGTTTTTCTTTCAGCCACTGTTCTGTGCATGGAAACTCTCTCAGCAAATATTCACTGTAGTTAGCTTTGAAAGCCTGAGGTGAAAAGACCTGTAGCGTTAAAGGATGCTTTATGGATTCAAAAAAAAAAAAAGAAGTTTAAATCGTTCTGAGAAGTTATATGCCATGCTTCCCTCGCATGCTGGAATTTCTGTTGTTTTCCTGACAACTTCTTCCTACAAAAATAAAAGTCCAATAGATAACCTCATATTGCTGCTATTCTAATAGAAAAGAAAAGGTGTAAATGCTCTGTCCATGAATGCAGAAATCCTTGATGCAAAACTGAGCTCTCTAAATCTAATAAAGTATTTAATCTTCCTTATCTGCGGTTCTGTGATGTACTCATCGTTTATTACATACAGTAAATTAACTTTTTTACAGTTAAAATAGTCATAAAGAATAAGTTGTGTGTGGCAAAGTGAAATTGTGAAAACATTCCTAATAGGAGATGTTTAAAGTCGTTTTTTTATTGCCTGAAGTAAAGGCTGAAACCCTGTTGTGTCAATACTTCAGTAGTTTTTTTCTCACACAGGGGCCTGGCTACACAATGACTTTAGTCTTTTTGTTTTTGTTTAACCTAAATACACTGTATATGGAGAGCCTGCTCTACAACTGAGCTCACCCAGGGGCCCATATACACCACTGTTACAACCCCACTAAAAATAAACAACCCCTTTAAATTGCTGAAAGCCTAATTTTGTCTATAGCATGTGCTTTTCTTTGAGAGCCAAACAACTCATCCCCCCCCCCCCCCCTCTCCTCCTTCTCTTTTTTGAACAGTGAAGCTTCAACCCAGAGCGTCCCTGTGTGACAGAACCTGTGTGATTACCGTGCACCCAGAGCCGAGTCACCTTGTTGTCGGGCTCAGATTCAGGAGGAGACGGTCGCGGTGGTAAACCTAAACCCTAATGGTGTCACCAAGGGACGAGTCTGGCTCTCCTTGTTCTTTCCTGTTTATAGATCAAACCCAGGCGGGTCTCAGATGAAATGTTCACGTCTTTGCAAAGTGCTTGTGCAGTGTTTGCGGTTGAACACTTACTTAAATCAACAACAGCGTCTTCCCACCTCCTTTATTATTCCACACTTATTCCTCTCCACCAGTGTCGCTCAGCACTGTGTTGCCCTCTCCCTTCTGTACTGGGGCTACCTACATCTGTCACTGCAGGTGTGTTTTTGAGTCTCCTGTCGTTTTTTCTTTGATCACTGCTGCATTACATCGTTGTACATTTGTGCCCTCTTTCTGTTCTTTGTCTTTGTTGTTCCGTCTTGCAGGGATATTTGTTGATGTTTTTGTTGTTAAAAGCAGGCATGAAAAACAAGAACTCATCCCTCGCCGCTCTTTCAAACAAATCGCTCACATTTGGCAATCATGCAAAGTATCACAGCAGATATTCAATATCTCGCTATTTGTCGCAGATCGCTGATTTATTCCCTCTTCAAACAGCTGAGTGGTATCCTGTGGTTTGAACTTTCTGCATGTTCCTTCGCTGCAGTCACAACAAATTAGTCAGGTTTGCTTCGCCTCTGTATTTTGTCAGCAGCTGCTGATCTTCTTTGTTTGGTTTCTTGATAGTTTAATAAGTTTGACTCGCAGGAGTGGAGACAAACGTCAACCCAGCGTGAGATTAAAAATGTACTATAAATAGGAGAACAGTTTAACTAACCCAGACACTAATTCTGCGGAGGGGAACGAAGAAAAGCCATGAAGAGGGAAGCATGATAACAACATTTGTGCATGTTTCTGTGATAATGATCATCCGATTTAGCAGAAATGTGAAAACAAATGTGTTGAAATAACACAGAAGGAAACATTTTAAAACAAAGGATGAGAAACGTGAGTGTTAAATTGTGTTTTTGAAAATCTGTAAAACTAGAATAATTCTAGCTTTGACTTCCTTTCTCATTTTGAAGACGCTGTTACAATAACTATATAATTATAGCTGATATTCACCTGTCAAATGCAAATGATCATAAACACTTATTTCAGCTCAATAATGTGACGTTCCTAGAGAATAAAGCAGGTTTTTAGGTTTGTCTCTTGTTGTTGCAGCACAGAGTAGATTCCCCTAAGGGCTGTGGCAGTGAGCAGAGTGACAACTGTAAAAACAGCGAGTACAGTAGTGCTTTGTTGGCAGCCACAGAAGTGAGCACATCTGGCTTTGATCACCATGGCGATGGCGATGCGGAGAGTGACAGGGCAAGCGGAGCGATGGAGACATGGTCTCAGGGGAATCATTATCCTGTTTAGTAAGTCTAATCAGAGAAAAGGTGTTGCACCTCAGCTAACTGCTGTCCTTGTTTTTATAACAAAGGACCACACAACTCGCAAGATGCATGTCAAAACAGGCACAGTCTTTATCGCAGACACACATAAACCCCCACATTAACAACACAGACGCGCATAATTATTGCGCTATCGCAGTACCACGACTAATGAACACACTGTTAAGAATCAAAACATGAGAAATGTCACAGGGGGGTGTCAAAATGTGTTCCTAAATGCAGTCTGCAATTAAATATCAAAGTTTGACTCTTTTCAAAATGTATCACAACAATCACATAGGCGAGTAATTGCTTAAAATGGGTCTACAAAGAGAGCAGATAAAACTGTGGGGGAGCTGCTGCAGATAAACTGGAAGAATGGCGTTTGATTAAAAGCCACAGAACTGAGTCTGACTTAAATAATGGATCCAATTTTCCTGCGATTTATTCTTTATTTATTATTTATAAGACTGGTCAGAGATTGTCAAACTGGGGAAATAATAATGAGGTTACTTATTAACCAGAAAATCAGGACAATTTTAAGAAGATGGTTGGGCTGTTTTTTTTCAACCATGTGTCCAAGCATTGGTCTTAAGAGGAAATAGAGATCAGCATTCTATACACAAAAACGACATGAGAATTTAAGCTAGATTTCAAACTAATGGTACATATAGCAACAAACTACTACAAATAAACTGCAACACAATCTCATGGGGCCTCTCAATTTTAATTAGCCGTGCCATGCAAACAAAGCAGCCTTGTTCAGACTTCAAGATGTGAGGCAAAAAAAAAGAAGGAATATAAAATGTGCGTAGCCGCACAGGAGCATATTTTTAGTAAGGGGCATGCAAGCTGCAGAGAAGGTGTTTTGCCTGCAGTTCCTGTATCAGCCTGGCATCGGTCCTGGTTACGCCACAACACTCACCAAAGCTTTATCCCTAAACAGCACAGACTCTTGCTGCATGTGTGCCAAAGAACAGTGATGGCTCCAGGGAGGAGAGTCAACTCTGCTGTCGGGAACATGTTCTTCAGGAGTGAACAGCTGTCTGGCAACGTAAGAAAGGACCTTCAGGACAACCTGACAATCAATCTGACCTCTCATTAACTCCCTGAAATAAGAAAATATAATTTGAAGAAGGCAAAATCTCATCTCAACAAACGAAAAATAGATTAATTCCTGTTAAAAAGCACGAAAAGCTCATTTCAGTTATCTGTTAATTCTAATTAATAAAGTGTTTGAAGTACCAGCAGAGCATTTATGGACACCTTGAATGTGTGTTCAGAATAAGCACTAAAATTAGATACACCCCTGTTACACTGTTTGAAACCCACACTATCACCAAGTATTTGTTGATGATACCCATGCTCAGTAGAAAAATATATACACTGTAGCAACCTTTTCTGGAAGAGAGGCAGGAAGCAGTTTTTCCCCAATGTCAACCTTTAAAGAGGACATATTATACCCCTTTTCCACCTTTTTCAAACAGTCCCCTGTGGTCTAAATGAAACATCTGTGCTGTGCTTTGGTCAAAATATAACATGAATCTAGTATCAGAGGAGGTTTGCGACCCTGTAAAAACCAGCTCTCTCAGAACGCTCCGTTTTAGTGTGTGTGTCTCTTTAAATGCAATGAGCGGGAAAACTCAGGGCGGGGGGGGGGGGGGGGGGGGGGCTCTCTGTAGCAAGAATAAAAATGGCAGACCTGCGCAAAAGTTTTGTTCTAGGCTGGGGGTGGAGTCCATGGGTGGAGATATCAGGGGAGGAGAGGGTTTTATTTTTCCAGAATCCATCTTGTGATGTCACATGCTAAGCAAATTTGAAACGGAGCATTTTTCTGTGTGTTGTAATACTTATGCAGACCACAAACAAAGGACTGAATGGGTTTATTTTACATTTTGTGGGTTAGTAGACACTCAGGTTACCCAAATATATGTTCAAAAACACTGTAAAAGTGGACTTTTCATAATATGTCTCCTTTAAATGCAGGGGACACAATCTCAGACACACACTGCAGCTGTGGTCATTAAACTCAACATTCTCCTAAGTTTTGGTCAAAACTACAGATTTTTGTTTTTAAATGGCATCCGACTGCATAAAACATCATCATCCAAACACAGACATTAACAACAAATCAATATTTAACGACTGAATGTTTAGAAACATAAAGAACTTAGCTTAACAAAACAGTCTTTCTTCCCTCCACAAAGCACGCTTGGAAACGCTGCATGAAGGGCCATGGCTACAATATTTATGTGTGAGTGTGTTCTTGTGACATGTTTTTCATACAGAATATGTTCTTAGCCGCAGCCTTGAATCTACATTACTCTACATCTACAAGAGATGTGTCTCAATTCAATTCAATTCAATTGTATTTGTATAGCGTCAACTCATAACAAGTGTTATCTCAAGACACAGGTTCAAAAAGCAGGTAAAAGACCTTACTTATTGCTATGTTACAAAAAGCAGGTAAAAGACCTTACTTATTGCTATGTTACAAAAAGCAGGTAAAAGACCTTACTTATTGCTATGTTACAAAGATCCGGCCTATCCATCATGAGCACTTTAGCAAAGCAGCAAAAGTTACAGTGGTAAGAAAAAACTGCCTTATTAAAAAGGCAGAAATCTTCGGCCGGATCCCCGGCTCATGACGAAACAGCCTTCACAGGCCAAGACTGCGCCGGGCTTGGAAAGGGATAGGGGGAAAAGTCTCATGGAAAGTCCATCTATCAGGCACAATATTCACTTATTTCTGCAAGCGGCATCCAAAAAATGTAGTCAAAATAAATGCACCTGTTGCTGAACACTCAACCCACACGTACAAACATTTGTGTTAACATAATTCCACAGCTTTACAAAAACAAAAACCTGTGTGTGCAACAGGGGGTCGGACACCGTGTGCCATGACTGCTGCCAGAACGAGTACTGTGGTAAACTGCCAACAACTGTGGCCCGGTACTTGAACAACCATTCAGCCCCCCCACCCCACCACCACCCCTCTCCCCCTCTCCCCACCTCTCCACCTCCCTATAGCAGCAGGCTCTTAAATAAGATAAGACAACTGAGGCAATCTTCAAATGAGAGCACTGGCATTAGCTTCTGTGCTCACTCAAGCACCTGCTGTGGGTTGATTTTTCCTTCTTTTCTTCTTTTTTTTTTACAGGAAAAGTGAGATGTGTCTCCAACAGAAAAGGTAAGGCTCAAGTAGTAAAAACATAAACACATACACTAGATGCTGGCACAGAAAAAATGAAGAAAAAACATCTTTTCTGGAGCAACCTTTCGGGATAATCAGCCACTACAGTCACCTGCATGACTTGGAGCCTTGTCTACACAGTCACATACATCTGTTTTCTGGGTCACAGCGTTTTCAGACTTGTAACAGAAAAACAAATGAAAGAAAGAAAAAAAAAAAAAAAAGCAGTTCTCACCCATCGGCCCCAAAGTTCAGTGCTTCCCCAATGGCATTTTTCAACCTCCCAAATCACAGCCGAGTTTACAAAACCTTCCAGCACAGTTCAATAAAAGACAAGTGTCAGTTTGAAATTCACTTACTTCTACCTCGCAACACAACATTCCACATAATCCCACTGGGAAAAGTGTAAAATGCTTTTAAAAGTGACACATACTCGCAAACAATCCAAATAACGCTTTCTTCTAGAAAGGGCTCACTGATTGACTTTTTTCTATAACTAGCAATTATTGTTCCTTTATGTTGAAGGTCATCTAAAAATAAAAACCTCACTACTGTCATCACAGCTGAATTGACTCTAATAGCTAACCCTAACCCTAACCCTTAACCAGTCAATCAGACGTCAATCATTAAATCTTTGCATGTTGTGACCAGCAGAGCATGCAGAATCCTTTTCCAGAGATGTGGAAGTGAAATGGTTCTCTGTAGCCATGACATCTGACAGTATTGATGCAATACTTTGCCACCTGTGGATTTCAAGTAGCCAGAGTTGTATTTCCACTGAGAACAGAACACATAACATTTTTTTTCCCTTTCTTTTGAATTTACTCGTCCCCCCTGATGATTTCTCCAGTTACCTCACCTGTTGCAGCCTTGATGTCAATAAAAGCTCTGTTTTATGCAGACAGAGACTCCTCGCTCTATGCGACCCTGTGATCAATAAATCTCATAAGTCTTTTCCTCCGATTGAGCGAGCTCTTGCTCCCTCCCCGCCGAGATTCAAAGAGCGTCAGACAGACCAGACACACTCCTCCTAAAGGTGCCTCCCGTCGCATACAAATCCTGAATGTGTCCTACCTCTTCTGCACTACAGGCACATTCCTCCCTCGAGACAAGAGACGAGCAGACAAGGAGATAACGTTTTTGTGAGTGCCAACCATGAGAAAGATGAATATCTTACCTATATGTATCTATACATTGTTTTGTGTGCTTACATCCTGATGAATGTGTCGTGTTTGAGGCTATATATATAATGCATGTACTTTCATGAGAACAATGTTTAATTTTTCATAGATGTGTTAAACAAATTGCATTAGTGTAGAAGGAGCCACCGTCGTACTTGTCTAACGAAGGAATTAAAATTAAAATGAAGTTTAGGGCCGAAAGCTACAATATGCCAGAGAAATAAACAGCTTGTCTCATTTAATTTGCAAATCTTGTAAAGTGTTTTGAAATCCCTTTGATTTAGGATCTCTCAGCTCCGCAATGTAAATCAGCTGATAAATAAATGACTTTATGGCTTCATTAATATGTATGGACACGTCAAGCTCGCCTGCAGTTTGACGTCAACAAGGAAAAACTGGACTTGTTTTTGATGGACAAATTGAGATGGCTGGGATTGTTTGTTGATGCAACATGTGTTTAAATTCTCACAACAACTTAATTACAAGGGATGGTGGTATAAATTAGAATATTTGAATTGGAGTAAGTAAAAGAAACACACACACACAAATACACTTACGAGTGAAATTCTCATTGGTTCTGGATTCGGGCCAATGCATGAGAATAAATCCCCACCATTGTCACACATAGTTACACCACATATTCACCGTAATCACATAGCAGCCATTTTCTTCTGACGTCATCCTCAGAGGGTCTAAGCTGAAATATGTTTAAGGTTGTAGATCACATCAGTGTTGGGAAATCTTATAATTTTACTGCTTATTGATGAATGAGCAACATACAAAGGAAAACAAATGAACCCGCTAGCTTCATTAATACACCAGCTAATGTAAGCAATTTGACACTTTAGATACCCTAACATTAGCTCAGGAGTTAAATTCTCCCCTAAACAGTATTTTCACATTTCAGATGCTTCAAACATTGGGTTAGCTAAGAAGTACATTTCCTGTGAGCATGATGTTTGCTAACACCTTCCTATGTAAGTCCAATGGGAAGCATTCAGAACCTTCCGAGCAATTATTTTGTTAAAATTATTATCACAAAATAAGCAATTATTGTATTAGTACATTTCTTGTGAAAATGACTTAATAATGAAATTCACAAGTCATGTACATTTTCTGTAATCAAGAGAAACTAAAACAGGTGCTAACTGCTATATGAGCTAGCAGTGGCTGAATGCTAACATAAGCTGTTGTCTGAAAGTAGCTAATGGGTTACCAATTAGCCTATGGCATTTTGTGAATATTGTCAATAGGAGCAGTAAAGGTTTTGTATAAATAAGGAGTTAAAATAGATGAAACAGGGAGGGTACAGACATTCAGGTGGGCATGAAGCCCACTGATCCACCCTGAGGTCCAATAGTTAGGTCAAACAAACCAACGCGTGGTTACTAGTCTGCATGTGATGAAAAACAGCCTACTGTGTAAAAGTCAGAGCTCTGCTTGGTTCAAAGCCAATGATCGAGAGGCCTAATTGCTCTTTCATTATGAGTCAGGCTATAGAGTATTCATGTGCAATTAGTGTATGATTCGATGAATGTGTTTGTGTGCGAACCAGGGCCATATCGAAGGCATGCATGTGAGCAGCTCCAGCTCCAGAGACTGATCTTTGATGTGTTTCCTTGATTGTATCCTCTGGCAAATAACACTGCTGTGTGATTCCGGGCGCTGGGGTGAGAGTGTCTGAGTCAGCTCCAGCTTTGCTGAGGGAACAGCCCATCTCCCACTCGTTTGAAACCAGAGCATCGTACAGTCCATCTCAAGAATTCAAACTACCACAGGCATCTCTCAGCACAGTGATGACTGAGACCTTATCGGCAGCACAGAGATACAGAGGTCTGCTGGTGCTTTTCATGTCACACAGGAACCCGTCACTGTGGTCGCTTTTTAACTTTGTAGCAATTTAAATAAAGTTACATATTTATATTTGAATCTTCAAAATGTAGCCTACCCCATGGTCAAAAATCATCATGTCTTTGTCAGTATGGTCCCTAGGTGTATTATGTCATCAAGGATGCCTCAGTGTTCTGATATTATGTGCATATATTATTATATCACATATATTTTGCTCTGACATTTCTGGAGGTCACTAACAAAGACGTTTTGGTTCGAACAAACAAAGTAGGTGGGAGTTTCAGTTGACAATTCAGCTGACAAACATGCTTTTAAATTCTTACACAAAAGGTCAATTTGTTATCCTTTTTTTCTGGAAAGACTATTAGTTTGATAATAATTCTTGATAATATACTGGTCTTATTTTAGGACACATAACAGTTTAAAATGCAGTAAGATATGATGTGTCAATGCTTCTTTCTGTCATGTAAGTGGGTCAAATGAGGGGTTAAGTAAACACATTCAGTCCGATATTGTAAATAACACGATATCTTGTGAGCAAGAACCTGTTTTCCTCACTGAATAATATGTTATTATTCTTCCTGAGTTGTTTTGCTCTTCTTTGCTTTGTTTTTGTATCTCACTATGCTGGACTGTGTGAAATAACTCCATTCTGGCCTGTAAGTATTTTTCTACAAAGTAAACCTGAAACAATGATTCAAGATTTTGTTTTCTGAAGAAGTTCATCCGGACTAGGTGCAAGATTGGAAAACATGCATTCATTCATTTGTGGAATTTATTTATTTGCTTCTTTTTTTTTTTTTACCTCATTAAGCTGGTAGAGTAAAGTTCATACATGGAAAACAGTTGTTCACTAACACATCACGGAGGCCAATAGCAAAATAGCTTTCATATGAAGCCATATTTCAGGCAAGATGATAAATGTTTAGTCTCTCTTTTTGCTTGAGCTTTGGTCACCATTAACTTCAAAGAAAAACCCATCGCTCTTTATTCACTTTATATTCACTTCATTTTCTCCAAAAGCTAGTTGCTAACCTTGTTTGCCTTTAATTTAAGCAGCGTACAGTTGTAACGCTTTTTTCACAGAAAACCAGATGAGGTAGGGCCATAAACTTTACCCCAAAAAAACCTTGGGCATTTCCTTTTTACATCATCAGATTCATTCCTCACTACTGATTCGAAAAGGTACTGACAACCTATCTTATCATTCTAAGGAGGCCTGATCAGACAATTTTTCTATGTGTGTTAAAACAAGACGTAAAAAAAACAAAACAAATGTATTTGGACATCAAATTGTAAACACTTGGCTGCAGACAATGATGACCGCTGGCTGTCCAACCACCAAGTAGTTCCTCCTGTAAACAGTGACCTCTCCAGACAGAATATTTAAACTCTTATCAGATAAGGACTGCAAATACCTGGATTACAATTGTCTATTGGTTTGTTATGACAAAAGATTCATGCATTGTTAATGGCGCATGATATTAAAAAAGAAAAACTTCATCATATACCTTACTTGAAAAATGAACACTGTGTGGTGCAAAATTGACTTCAGTGTTAAATGGCATATTTTTATGTTCCTTTTGTTCCATTAAAAATCCAATTATTGTTTAATTTAAGACAGGAATTAAAATGCATTTTTTTTTTAATGGTTTTAGGCTTAACATTGTGTTCTGAAAAACTAAATGACATTACACCTGGTCAGTTTAAACCACCCTTTAGTCTTATTCGTCTTTGACCTCCATCAAACGTTCTGGTCCTGCTTCCTGTCAGTGGTCTTGTTAAAAATGTCTTGTTAAGCCAGCCTTTGTGTCATCTACATTACTGCATTGTTGTCAACCCCACATTTAAATATTATTTAGAAGTGACGGCCAGAAGAGGGAAAATGAAGCTCTTTGTGAAATAAAATCCACATATGTAGCCTGGGATAGATAAAGGCAGAGTGACTGCCAGTTTCTTTATTCCTCATAAATGGAGCTCCAATTAAAGCAGGAAGCTTTGTCTTGCTGGAGAGCGGAGTGGGCTCATTTACAGTGCCACTGCCAGTATCTTGAGAAGTCATGACAGATAAGGAACATAGTATTACTGTAAAACACCCAGCCAGTGATTGGGGAGAGACTTGGGGGCAGAAAAAAAAAGATCCCTGACATAGAATTGATGAATATTTTCAGTGCACAAAAGCAATTTAAAGAAGACTGAAGTAACATAATGGTCTTAGCTTACAATGCATTTCTGTGGTAAGTCCCCAGAGGCTCTATTTTCTAAGTCATATGGGGATTTAAGGCTGCTGTGTTCATTGATGAAGGAAAGCTTTTGTGAGTTTCAGATGCTGTGGAGCGCTGGATTTATTCCTCTTCAGCCATCAAACTTGTATATGTGCAAATATGACTGTATGTCTGATATTAAAATCGCTCAAGAGGGAGCTGTCTCTGTGTGCTTTTAATTGACACTACGAGTGAGAAAGAAAATGTGCCGGAGTTCCTTAATCAAATCCCATGTGAAAAAACTCATTCCAGAGGAGGAAATGCAAGTTCTTATAACGCCATGTATTCTCATTAGAGTGCAATGCATGTTTGATGTGTACTTACTGTCTTCCAGGTGCTGTCAGACCAGACGAGCAGTGCCAGACCAAGTGAGCAGGGTTGAATGGCCTTTCTCCTGTCGTTAACGCTGCTCCTCTGCCAACATTGTCTCGCATATGGTCAATGTGTTCCCAGGCGACCCGACCGTGCACACACACGCGGCACTTAGAACTGCCATCTTTGCCTACGCAGACGAGCCGGAGAAGCCCACACATATATGCAGAGTGTCTCCTCCGCGTCAGTCTGCCCTACATCCCATGATTCCAGTTGACAGCAGCAGACGTGTCACAGCTGGCTCCGAGACCAAACTTGAACAAAGGCAGGTTAAGCCAAGTAGGTCATATGTCTTCTTGGGGGCTTCAAGCCCCTTTCTTCCCCACGGGGATGTTCAGGATTCTGTCTGTTTGTGTTAAATTTCTGGTGTCATTCGGTGTTACGGCCTGTTTGTTCCAAGGTAATACACAGTGACAATATGAACTCTACCACAACATTTCTGATCATATTTAGTGAAATTAAAAAGGTAAATAGACAAGATTTAGAACGCCAACAATAACTCCAAAATCACACATATTCATACACTGATAGCAGAGGCCGTGCAAGGTGTCTGCTCGTCAGGATAGAATGACTTCACATTCACACTCACTCAATTGAGAGTTAAATATCTTGCTTGAGGAAACTTTAACATGCAGACTGGAGGAGATTGGGATCAAACTGCCCATCTTCAGATTAACAAATTCCCCCCCTCTACCGCATGAGCCCGACCTGATAAAAGATTAAATGATGGTCCTCAGAGTTGTGATGTCTAAAGCTTTTTACATGAAGGTCTAAAAAACTCTTGCCATGCACATGCTTCCAGCAAACATAAACGTGTCAGGCACTAAAAGTACTGATGCACAGGGGATTCTTTGCACAAAATAATCACTTTCATCATTTATCATGAGCAACATTTGTCATAGGTATGTTTAATGAACACGCCCTGTGTTAAATGGTTATTGCATGTAATTGGTTAGGATTTAAAGCAGCTGCCACTGAAGCACTGCCGGTGTAAAGTCAATATGTGAGTGTGAAGAATAAATCCTTTCAGTATTTGATTGATGTGAAATAGTTGCAGTGTGCTAAGGTTCAGGCACCAACTGCTATTCGGGAAGTTTAATAAAAAGAGTTAAAAGAAGCACTTACAGAGTCTAAACGTCAAGAGTTTAAAATCTCCCCGGTGTACAAAACTGTTATTGTCGCTCCAAACTGGAGAGATCACAAAATTTCCCAGTGCATGTGTGGGTTCTCTTGTGGTACTCAGGATTCCTCCCACAGTCCAAAGACATGCTCGTTAGGTTAATTGGTGAGTCTCAAATTGCCCGAAGCTGTGAATGTGAGTGTGGCTGGTTGTCTGTCTCTATATGTCAGACTTGTGATTGACTGGCAATGAATGGATCTGTCAACCTTGTCTTAAACTTAAGACATTACAATTCAAGATGTTTTTTAAATAAAGCAATATTAGTGAATAATGTAAATAAAATATTTTATCTAGGTAGTGCAGGGTCACCCAGAAAAAGGGTCATTCAAGGCCTTTCAGTTTAGCTTCTGTTGAAGCATACTAACGATTCTTTCTTAAGCAAATTCATGTCAAATCCATGTCATGTATTCAAAGTAAAATAGAGGGATGAATAATTGCAACAATAAATGGAAAACCCTTGTTTCATAACAGTAACTGTCACTTAGAATGAACTCCAGGGCCTCAGAACTTGACATGGCATCAAATATGCATATTCAGTATTAAATTTGAAAATGGAGCGGCTAAAATAATAATAAAAAAAACATCAGGAGGTATTTCACAGTTTTGTTCTGAATGTAACATATTTTGTGCATGAGTGGCCACCCTGCCATTAAACCTGCCGTGAATTGTGTCTCGGCTTCCACACAGAGTGTGAGCGCTGGGAGTTGCATTTGTTGGACTGCAAGGCGGTGTCAGATAACACGTGTCATGAGAAATCACAGGGGAGGACTTCAGATACAGACAGGACTGGCGGCTTGGAGGGAGAGGAGCTTATCCTAACTGGAATCTATGCTGAACCAAGCATCCCTAACCTCAACACTGATATGGACGGAGATTTTTTACAAACAGGAACAGGAAATGGAGTGCTGCTGGAGGGCTTTAATGTCATCCGCATGTGCTGATAGATAGAAGACATTTTCTGGATTTGTCATTGTTGTTATTGAAGCTTTACTTGAACTGAATCTAGATTGCTTATTTTAAAAACTGCAGCCATATAACCTATGCAACTCAGATATTCAAGACAGAAGTTTAGGTGCACTCTTCCAATGATCTTTGAAACATCTCTGATTGTCAATGGGGAAGGGTGTCATAAGCTTCTCCTGTAAAAAAAAAAAAATGTAACACATCTCACAACTAGTTTTTCTTGTATTTAAGATTGTAAAAAAAAAAGTTCTGGATTCTCTATATTTCCTGCAGCCTGTAGTCATCAGGCTCAATCAGGCCACCCCTGGTTAGAGAGAGTAGCCCTAAATATGTAGATTTAATTTCATGTTTAGAAATGTAATATTGCTATTTTTGTGTTTGACTTTTTGTCTCATAGGTATCCCCTTTGGTTTCTCTTACCCCCTAATGGTTTGCTGCATGGCTGTGTTGTTCTTCAGTTTTTTCGTTGTTTTTTCAATTGCAAGTTTCTGCATAGACATCCTGATTCATCCCTCCCTCTATACCAACACATTTTCCACCCACCACCAGTGCTGACCAGCCACACTTTTAAACTTTGAGTTATACTTAAGAGAAAACAAGGGCCACCTCTCACGTACTAAGAAAAGATGCACGCATAGAAAAACTGAGACAACACACATCTTACTTCTCTTCTCTGACCGACCTAAATATACAAGTACACTGACTTGAACACAGGAGCTTTTGAATCTTTTATTGCAGCACCCTCTGTGTTGACCTCTACCACTGGCTGACTCATCCCGCCTGTGAAGGCCCAGTTTCTGTTCTGATCTCTACTTTAAAGTACAATTCTCCCAAGTAAGCCCTCACATGTTCAGTGGGGCTTACAATGGTGCTCTGTATTTTCTGTGTTTTTATCCCCTTTGTTTGTTAGTTTTGTCTGTTGGGGGGGGGTTTAAAAAATATTGGGCTTGAGCCATAACAATATTTGTCAATGACTGCTACTCTTAATTAATTGTTTATTTGTTAAAGGTAGTCTCAAGAGATGAATAAAAATGATCAGTGATTACTGATTAATCTGTAGAAAAAAGTTTCATTTATCAAGCAGAATGTGTGAATCTGTTTCACTATTAAGGATACATTTACATTATGTAAATGTGTTGCTTTGTATCCAAATAAATCCACTTGAAACAAATTAGGTGTGTTTTTTGTGTTGAGCATCTGAGATGTTCTGCCCTCTTTGTAGAACCAATACTGAATCAATACACTGAGTTAGTAATACAACAACACATTAACAATGGAGATAATTGTTATCTGCAGACGTCTGAGGTCTTATTGTTAATATATTGTGTGTCTATGTGTTGGTTTCCAACACATCTGTCCACATTTATCTTGTCACTGCTGGTCGGCCAATTCTTCAAAACTTTCTCCACACACACTGCTGAGAAAAAACAAGCACCCATGGCCCTCCCATCATGGGGTGAAAATGACAGCTGCCCCACTGCCCTCACTCTCCTATGAAACATTGCACATGTTGTGATGCATGATGGTCTACACTGAGCTCTGGCCAAACCCACAGTAACAGCTCTAGGCCATGTAGTGATTGTGGTTTACTGGATGTACTCAGGACTGCAGGGTGCATGAAATAGTCTGGCCCCAAAACACTTTATTAGAACAAAACAAAAAATTTTAAAATCATCAAACACTCGTTCAGAACTACTACTTCTAAAAATGTAAAGTTGTTTCTTATTGTTCATTAATCAAAAACCACTGGTAAAAGACTTCTGGTAAAAACCTGGAACTGAAACAAGGGAAATATTCTTGCAGTCTTTAAATTCTTGTTTATGAATCTTGACCTCTGTCTTTTATAGTACCTTTAGGTATTTATTTTTATTTTTACTGAGCTAATAATTACTGCATGGCTAAAAAAACAAACATTTTATGCCATTTGGGACCGCATCCTTGAATTTCTTCGGGATAAATTGAAAACAAGAGTCATTAATCCAGCAGTTTAATGTAATGGTGATTGCATGGTGATTACTCACTTGTAATGATGTTGTTTCATATATTTTTCTACCTTTTGAAAATGTGATCCATATTATATTCAGTGGCTTTTAGTGAGGCACAGGCAAATAGGAATATGAGTCCCTTGCCCATTTTGCTAACAGTAATCAAAGAGCAATCCAAGTTCATGAACACATTTTTTAAAGCATCTCTTTTCATGTAACAAAGCCACAAAATAAAGATTCAAATATTCAGTATAAACACAAAGGCACAACACCCAGTACTACTTGTTACCTTTTAGAGGAGTAACAACAGAATTCATAAACACCACAGTGTAGTAGTTTAAGATGTATCTAGGCTAGGTGTAACTTCTTAAAAATATATGATCACTTTTGGTGTACGTCATTTCTTCTGCCACAAATCATATTTTGTTTTATTTTTCAGAGCTAACATAGAAAGGCCACAGTAAGTGCATGCAGTGTAGTTCCTGCACAGTTTACTCTACGCTCCTGCTCACTCTCTCTCTCCCTCTCACTTTATCGCTCTCTCATCTGTCTTTATCCTTCACCTGCTGGTGTTTCTCTCTTCTCTGTTTTGTCTGTTTCGTCTGTTTAAATAGAACACCTAAAAGCATAACACTGTTAGTGTGATCACAGAGTAATGGCGTGCTAATTAAACAATGGCACCTACGATCATGATGAATAGAATCAAACATAATCTAATTAGTCGACATTTTTAGGAGAGTTACTTCAGGGTCTTACTTCTTACCCTCAGACTACGACTATTTTTGGAACAATCAGAAGAGACTGAATTGTGTTTTTCTTCTGCAAGGACGTGTACACGTCAACATCTCACTTCTCCTCCTGTAGTGACTTGTGTCTGTGCGCGTGGAGTGTGTAAGCAGTTAAGTGGAGAGAGAGAGAGAAAGCAGAAAACTTTGAGGGAAAGAGGCGCGAGAGTGTACAATCTGAAAGTTAGTTTACATGTTTACATAATATGCTGGGATAAATCAAAACATTCAGGGTTTATGCCAGTGCCCTCTTGGAGGGTGGCATCCTGGGAGACTGTATTGCCCATGCCTTGAGGCTCTTAGGGCACAAGGCCTCAGGAAATTGTCCGCCTTAGCCCAATGGTAAAACCACCTTTGTTTGTTTATATTGTTTTTTGTTGTATTTACGTTGTAAAGATGGCATGTCTGAAACACACGATTTCTACAGATATACTCATAAAATGCAGACAGATTGTCCTGTAATGTTTAATTTTTCCTTATGTTTCTTTTAGAACTTAAAGACAGCTGATTTTCTGTCTTTGTCAATTGTAATATTGTCATCAGTTTTAAAGCCGACCAATCATCCATTAATCCATCCATTACCGAAACCACTTTACCCGTTTTGGGGTCGCGAGGGGGTGGAGATGATCTAGCTGTCATTGGCCGAGAGGCAGAGTTCACCCTGGACTGGTCACCAGTCAATCACAGGGTTGACATATAGAGACAGACAACCAGCCACACTCACATTCACAGCTATGGGCAATTTAGAGTTACCAATTAACCTTATAAGCATGTCTTTGGACTGTGGGAGGAAGCTGAAGTACCCGGAGAGAACCCATGCATGCACTGTGGTATTCAGCTAAACATCTATGGGGGGATACGAGCCAGGAACCTTCTAGCTGTGAGGCAACCACTGTATCCACCGTGCAGCCTCCGACCAATCATGTCACTGTATGTATTTTTTTTTTAGAGTTGGGTCTGATTGGAATGTGTTTTTGTCTTTTCTGGATTACAAATCCTCAAGAAAAAAATGTTGTTAATTATGTAGTAATATACAGAAGTTTATAGGGAGCTAAAACCTGCAAAATTGAGGTCTGGACATGCACATTTTTCTGTAAAGTGACTCCACCTGTCCACCTTGTTCCTGTCTGCTTATTTTCACTCTGTTGCGGTGTGGCAGAGAGGCGACATGTGCTTCTGAGAACACTTCACAAGTGACTTTATCTGTGTTTGCTCAGGCCCTGCAGACGACAGACTCATGGACAAATGCCTCTCTCTGCTCCACACATACACTCACACTTATCTTATTGTGACAGTGAAGCCTTTGTGTGAACTGCAGAATAGTATATGGAAAATGACAGTGTTGCAGACAGAGAATAAAAAGCAGAAGAGGATTTATTTTGACATAAATGTAATATAAAAATAAAATCATGAAGTTCTTGCTTTTGTTGTATGCAAAGCGACTTCTCTTCTTTATGTAAGTGATTTATTTAAACCTGGTTCTTTTGTCTGTGTATACAAAAGTACGAAATGTACTTTGAAGCATTCAGTCATCCCTCATTAAGAACATGAAAGTTATTTGACCCTGACATTTGCAGAGTGTGTGACTCATTGTGTTTGGGGTTTTTGTAGATGATTGCCATGAGAGCCACTGAGCATTTTTAAAGATATGTCAAGGTTTAGTGTCAATCCCTCTCTGAATGATTTTAGCCTTAATTTGAAAGACATTTCACTTGATTCTTTACATGTACAGTTTAGTTACGCATAAGTAAAATTATTCAGCAGGTAAGAGTAAAAAGACGGACCAGTGAAGATGATTCACACACCACAGAACAAACTCTTTTGCTTTCACATGAGATTTTACGTACTTAAAGCATTCATCAACTCATTGGAATTTTCGTATGGCTCCATTTCATAGTGAAGAGTGATTGTACTGCTGGTTTTATGGCCCTTGTAACAGTGATGCCAAGTCATATTGTCAGTTACAGACACCAGACATCAATACCAGAGAGATTAAACAGTAAAACCTTCATGCAAAAATATATTTTTTAAAAACAACATATGCTCAGGTATTTCAATCACATTTATTGAATTCTGATTTCATGGTGTTCACACTTTTTTTTTTCTCTTTATTTCAATAATCATGCACATATATGATCCCAACACATGCACCATTAGTCCAGAGTGGATGTAAACACACTTGGCATTAAATTTGAATCATATGCTTGAAAGCAAGACTGTGTTCAACACAAACATTATGCCGCAGTGTTCAATGTATTAGGAGCCATGAAATCCTATTGATTGATTCCCATGAATATTGTCTTATAACTACAATATGCAGGAATTTGGTTTGGTGTGCTTTGGTGCCCACTGAGGTCCCCCAGTGCAACTACACTGCCATAGGACTCCCTCTTCAAAAACGTGCATTTGTTTACAAGCAGAGAATGAAGCCGGCAGAGAGGTGATTTTTTTTTATTTTTTTTTTAACTATGACTTTAAGTGTCTCCAGGCTGTTGTCTGCAAATTGTTTAAATGTATGCTGATGTGTATTTAATAGTTGCCATGGCATCTATGAGCTGTGGCTAGATGGCTACATTGGAGAGGGTAATTAATTTATTACATGTCAGTTGAGATAGGTTTGTAAGTTTCCAAACTTTTTTTTCCAAACCAGACCTAAATATTCATGAAGTTTACTTACTTGCTTTTGGACACATTTAGACATTTCAAAAGATACTGCAACATGACCGATTCAGGAGTTAGTGAAGACTTAAAAAAAGAGCTAAAAGATTAAGATTTTGGCCCTAACATGACCCAGATAAATGTAAGATTTTACTCCATTAATTCTGGATGGATGATTAAACTGTTTGATTTAAAGTTCTTCATATCATCTAAAAGGTGGGAACACATTTATTTTCACACCTTGTGCCTTTCACACCTTTTCTTCAGTTAAACAAAAATAAAACTGAGGTAGCGATTCCGAGGAGGCACACAGCATCAGTCAGTAAAATAAAAAACCACAGAGCAGGCAAGAAATCTGTTGGACTGAATTCTAAAAGTCAGTGACTAAAACCCGAAGAATATATAATAGATTAGAGGATTTATGTCCCAGCAGGACCTGGAGAAACTTGCCCATGCTTTTATCTTCCGTTGACTTGACTTGATAGCTGTAACAGGTTTTAAACAGGTCTTCCTAAAACATCAGTCAGACAACTGCAGGTTATTCCTCACTAAGACCAAGAAAGTGTATCTCACCACTTCAGTTCTGAGGTCCTTACACTGGCTCCCAGTTTGTCAGAGAATAGATTTAAAAATGATGCTGCTGGTTTATAAAACGCTGAATGGCTTAGATCCAATAAAGATTAGTGACCTTCTGATTAACTATGAACCATCCAGACCGCCCAAGTCGTCTGGGACAGGTCTGCCCTCTGTTCCCAGAGTCAGACACAAACACAAGAGGCAGCAGTCAGTTTCCATGCTTTATATATTTGGAACAAACTGCAGCTCTGCTGAAACTCTCAGTTCTTATAAATCAATCTGTTATTATTTTGATGCGAAATGTCTTTAGTTGTGCACAGAAAATGTCAGGGATCAAAAGTTAAAGCAGACCTAACAGGTTTTTGTTCCCAAAGATAGAAAAGTGTTGTTAAAGCCACATTGACAGGTTCGTCTAAACTGTGAGGTTCCATTTTGAGTGAAAGTCAAACCTAACAGCGTAGTGGATCCATCCAAAAATGTTCAGCGCTGTAAGGAGGGTAAACAGCTTTGACTGCCAACATTTGATAATATAAGTTGAAAATGGGAAGAACAAAAATAGTTTTATCCACATAGGTTTGTTATATGACATATTCCCGTTTGTAACACATCTAACAGTTTTTCCACGCAGCCTACCTGAGCAGAGAGTGAGCCAGCTGACCTGCTGAGGCTCGAACTGTAGTGGTGTTCACACAGGCTGCTACGGAACTGCACCACTGCTGCTGTCAGCCCTCTCTCATTATTATTTTCACTTTGGAACTTTTTCAATGGCAGCAAAATTAAGAATTTGGTGCTGTTTCATTACAGATTCCATCCATCCATTATCTTTACGGCTTTTCCCGTTCGGGGTCTTGGGGGGGCTGGAGCTGATCCCAGCTGCCATTGGTCGAGAGGCAGGATACACCCTGGACTGTTTGCCAGTCAATCACAGGGCCGACATATAGAAAACCAGCCACACTCACATTAACACTTAGGCCGTGTTCACAATTGACTTCTTTTTTCAGAAACAGGATCTAGTGTGCGGTGCAACCGCGCCGGAGCACAACGCATCAAGTTAGCACAGAAAAGAACAAGCGGGACGGGAAGTCAGACACCAAAACAACATTAAAACATCAGGTTTATTTTCAGAATAACACCCTCCGTTTTGACGTTTCAGAAAAACCACCGTTGGTGTGTTTGTTTATGTGTTTATAAGGTTTGTATTGAGTTTTATACCATGAACATCGTATTATCTCGTGCTGTCGCGAGTGAATCTGTTAAATTACCGCAGAATTTCCTTTGTCTCCGTACCCCAGCTGTCCGGCTGTGCTCTCCGTGCAGCGGACTAAGAACACAGCCGGTGGGTGTTGACGGATGAGGATGCACGGACCCGTAACAGACCGGAAGCGGACACGCAATGCACGCATTATCTGGTGGAAGTTCGCCGTTGTTGGGCACAGGTAACTAGGGACGTAGGTTACTACTCGTCCTGATTGGTCAGTTGTCAGAAAGGCGCTTGACGTCACCCAGCGCTTTTCTGAAAAGTTGAAATAATTCAACTGAAAAAGGCGTCATCCTTTTTCATTTTTCCATAGGCTTGTATGTAAAAAAAGGCGCTGGCAGTTGAAAAAAGAAGTCAAGTGTGAACACGGCCTTAGGGGCAATTTAGAATCACCAATTAACCTTATAAGCATGTCTTTGGACGGGGCGCAGGTGGCGCAGTGGTTAGTGCACGCGCCCCATGTAATGGAGGCTATGGTCCTCCAAGCAGGCGGCCCAGGTTCAAATCCGACCTGTGGGTCCTTTCCTGCATGTCATTCCTCACTCTCTCTCTCTCTGGTTTCCGACTCTATCCACTGTCCTATCTCTCCAATAAAGGCACAAAAATCCCAAAAATAAATCTTGGAAAAAAGCATGTCTTTGGACTGTTGTGTGGAAGCCGGTGTACCCAGAGAGAACCAACGCATGCACTGGGAAAACATGCAAACTCCCCACGAGAGGCCCTGTCCGATGGGGATTCAAACCAGAAGCGTCCTCACTGTGAGGCCAACAGCGATATAGGCAAGCCTCCTATTTTCTAGATTTTCAACTCTGCAGCAGCACATGAGCTCGTGCACACAACGTGAAGTCTCTAACCTGTAAACGTGCACACCAAAATGAAAAGTCCTGCGACCAACATGCACGACTCAGCGACAGCATGAATCAGCAGAAACAACAGCTCTAAGATGTCAATAAGTCTTTTCCAAGATTTTCCCTAACAGAGCCTCAACAGTTCCACAAAAAAGAACATACATTTGATATCATCACTGCAAAGATAAAGGGAAATAAAAAAGACAATCAGAAATACCATGCAATATTATTCCTGTCATGATCAGACCCTCTTTCAGACTTAAATGCAACTATGAACAAGTTGTGTAAAAATGGTCACATACTTATGTCCTGGTGTATCTTTTCAATTACTCATGTAGGTTTTGATGGCATTACAACACATATCTCTTGTTTCTCATATACTCTGAAGTCCTTATAATCTCTATGGCATTCAATTAATAGAATGTCTGCTTTACACGAGCATATCAGTTATTCTTCTTTCATTGGTGCATTCACTGATTTATTTTTCAATTAAGAGTAGCCCCGGTGTTTAAAGAGAGAGGGATGTATGTGACATGTGATGTGTGGGAGAGACAGAAGTATATTTTTCTCTCTATTACAAGACCTTCAGGATATTGTATGAATAACTCTTTGTGTCTTTTTGTATTAGAAACAGCTGCCTGGAGTTCGGTGGTGACACTACTTTTTCAGTGAAATGAAAAGGAAAGCATATAGGCCACCAACACCTATCTTCTGTTATTCTGAGTCTTATAATAGACATTCTTTTAGAGCCGCGAAACATGGTCAAATTTGACGAGGATACAAGCAAGCCTGGTCTCTCTAATGAGCACAATTATTTCCACAAGTTCAGATTTTTTTGAAGATGCAGTACAAAGTTGACATGGCGCCTGCTTTTGTGTCTTTTGTATTCCACATTTGATGAAAGACACTATTTCACTGACTACTGACTGTATTGACAGAGTGCTGTTTGTCAGTGCAAGAGAAAGATGGATGGGAAAAAAGACTCAATCTGTGTAAGATCTATGGTCAAATGAAACTTCATGTTTGATTGTGTGGTGGAAAAAAATGACAGACAAAAACAGTCTTGGAAGTTGCTAGATATAACACGTTTAATGATAAGTTTAGTTGTTATCGCCTTTCACAGAGCGAGGACACAAAGTGCTTCACAGGGCTTAAAAACATGAAGTTAGATAATGACTTAAAACTGGGTTCATGATATGTTCCATGACTTTTATACCAACAAGCTTAATGCTTTCATTTAAATGTACCATTTCCCCCCACTCACACACTGAGACATACATTTGAATTTTTTTCGTATGCGACTTCGGTCTGATGTCATCTCGGTTAAACATTTTGCAGTGCTGTGTGGTTTCTGAGGTTTTGCACGAGTGCAGTTTGATATAGGGGCTCTTATTTAGGCAGACCACCTCAGAATAACAATCAAGAAGCAGTCTGGTCACAGGTAGGTCATACTTAAACTAAGATCAGAGAAGTTGTGGAAGTTCACTTCAGCGAGGAATGTACAGAATAACATATGGAAGACAGACATGGAAAACCACCGCAGGATATTTAAGGTTGATGTCAAGCGTTCGAACCTGGACAGTCTGCTTTGAGGACAACCACTGAACATTGGGCGTGCAAACTAACCATTAGCCCACCGGCGCCCCAACTAGCTTGTGTTTTGATAACAATTTAACTTTGAAAAGCTAATTTTAAGAAGGAGGTTTTTCACGGTCTCAATGCAGGGAAAAAAAAGTCTTTGTTACCATCAGGCTACGTTGCATGTAGCTTTCAAGGCCCCAGCTTCATTTGTTGCCCCCTGGCTAAGCGATTATCTTCCTTGTATGGTTAACAATGCAGGTGCTTTATCTTCTCAGCCTTCTTGTGTTGTATAATGCTCTTAGATTATTGAACAACTCCATCAGACGAAACCCTGGAGGTGCTCAGAGAACCTCTGCAGCCTTTTGGCATTCCTGCTAAAAGTGTGCAGCTTCTGAACTACATCCTGCAACACCGTGTTCAACTCATCATGAGAGTAAGACTTATACTGATTAAAGTCTCCAACTGTTACAAATATCTATGCAAAATGTCATCAGTTGGAAATCATGATAGCATGACATCTTACAGAATTCTGTTCAAGTACTATGTGTTAAGCTGTAATTACAGGTTATTATTAAACACTTTGTGATTTATCAACGTGTTTAGAGACTTACCCCCGACCCAATCGTGCACCAATGACTATGCAAGGCTGCAATTCTGCACATTACAGAACTATTGATCTGTCATAGTGACAATCCTGCAAATACACACACACACACACACACACACACACACACACACACACACACACACACACACACACACACACACACACACACACAGGCACACACACAATCATATACCAATACATACATGTCAAATTGTTCCAGAGTTTGGAATGGTTCTCTGGCAGAGATCCATGTTTGATTCTTCCTTTAAAATCACTTAGAATTATATCCACATGAACATTATCATCCCAAAGGTCCTGGATGTAAAAGTGTTAGCGGGCATAAATATAGCACAAGTGCAATAATGCCATGTGTATTGCATGAGGGCACAGGACCTCTGAGTGCTTGTGTTCCTATCAGCCGGGCTTCAGCCTTGATTGATGAGGCGATTGAGGCTGGGGAGCTTGCTACAAATCAGCAGTGTTGTTATGAAGCCTGGCCTGCCACACTTGGATCTCTACTATGTCTTTACTGCTCTGCCCAGGGAAGGAGTTTTCACAGCGATGTCTGACATCTACGGTCAAAGGAGAGCTGAGAGATATTCTTATTCTGACCACTCAGTATAAAAGCACTTCCTACCACTTCCACACACATATGTACAACTCTTTACCAGCAGTGCTTCTCCCTGCTCGGCCCAACCTTTTTCAAGTCACACAACTCGAGCACACAAACACACACCCCATACTCGCTCACAGCCTCCTCCCGCTGCCAATAAAAATATGAAGAATGAAGACAGCGAGATGGAGCTTTCCGCGCCGGCACAGGGGGGGTTTGGGTAATATTCAGACAGCTTTGCCTCAAGCGATGAAATCAAACAGAAGCTCCCTACAGAGTTAGATGTCTGTTATTAAAGGCTGTTCTTTCGCTGTCAGGGTCAGGCGCAGACCCTCTCATACCCATCCCCAGTAAAAGGGACACACACAAAAACATAACGTAATGGTGCATGTAGAAAAAAAACAAGGGCATCGGCTGGGTGTATGCTCAGTATACACAGACATTCCAAAGGCACCCTGTGAAATAAGTTTCTGCCCTTCAACATCTTTAGGTTTAAAGGCATTTGCCCTCTCTATGTATTCTGACATTGTAGGTAATAATAAAGGGTTGTATCATCTGAGTTAAAAGGAAGAGACCTGACATAAATGGATATTTTAGTTTAGAGCAAGTGAGTAAATATAATATATATATTTATACTTTTCTCCATTGGAGAGGTACATGGTTTTAATCTGTCTATGTTTTCCCATTGTCACACAGGGACATCAGGGTTGTGTACTTTTACACAAGCTGTATGTGGTTAATCAAAGGGCTTTGTCAATGACTGCAGCATATATAAGTAGCTCTAGCTAGCATAGCAAACAGCGTTAAACTGAATAAAATGTACTTTATATACTCACTTTTGCAACTCCAAAATGTTGCATTTGATGAGGTCAGAATAAGAGCCCTTTTACAGCCTTTTAACAAAGTATTTTTCAGATAACCCAGTTTGCCATCCCTTAACCTTCTGAACTATTATATAAACTTTTTGGTAAAGGAAATTAAACTCCTAATTTAACCTGAAAACATTAAAACTTCCTACAGTAGAAACGATTGACTGGAAAGACAGCAGCAGCTACTGATGAATGTAAAGGTTTAAACTAAGCTCTTGAACGTACATGTAAAAAAACAAAAACAAACCAACACATATAGTGTGACAGTAACAGTTAGTTTTTAGCAGATTTATAAACTGCAACATTTTTCATTCTTCACGCTCACATTCAGGCATTTTTAGCAGTCTTCATCACCTTCAACTAACAGCAATAGCCTAGAGATTACAACCAACAGCAATTTAGAACAAAGAGATCATCATTTATATTTTACTGGCAAGTTCTTTATTCATCATACTCGGTTCTGAAATTTCTAAACATTTTAATGAGTCATCAACCTTTTAAAAAAATATTAAGAGACCCTTATTAAGTATAAATAACTTTGCACAGATCTTTTCTGTTATCTTTTATGATTGTGTATTAAACCTAAAAACTTGAAACCTTTTTTTTAGATTAGATTTAGCTAGCAAATTAAAGCTGGTAAAATCAATTGTCGATAGATTGAAAGAGCAATATGTAAGATATCTACTGAATTAAATCATAAAATTGCCTTCACAGACATTAAGAAAACATATGTTGAAGTGCCAGCTTCTCTGACATCAATGCAGTAGCCAGTCTGTCCTCCTTCTAATTTAAGATTACAGTCCAGAATGGTCTGTCTTTGTTTTGACCAAAGAAGGTGGGTGGTTTAGAGGCACCCCAACATGTTTTTGGATACCCCTTAGTTTGCCAGATATAAGTCCTGTTATCACGGCATCCCAACAGTTGTTGCAGCGACTGTTACCATGAACCAGAAACATGTTAAAACTGGAATACATATTGGAGATGCTTTTGAAAAAATGGACAGAGGTTAGAACCCAGAAAGCTTTTCAGACTGTTGCAGAGCTGGATATACACTGCAGCTACACAGCAACCCCTGTGTGCATCAGCTATAGGGAGAAGGGAACTGGGGGAGATGGCTCTCTCCAATGTCCTGAATTTGGACTGCAGTACCCATTTTAAACACTAGGTGCCCTTTTTTCCTGCCGTGTGAAAATACATCCCTGGTTTTTGAAACGTATATAGCTATAAAGTAGTAAATTGTTGCCATGAATTGCACATGTGCCACACACAGAAGCAAAGCAACAGAGACTCCAGATGGTAGGGCTTTGTGACAGGAGACTTCATAACTACTTGTTTTGTAGGTGAAAATGGTGGGTTTCTGCCCTGACGTCAGTCTCGAATCTCTGCTAACAGGAATTTAGATAGGAATTCCTTGAGAGACCTCTCGGTGGCCAAGTTCCTTTAGATTGTGTATCATTCTTTATCTCTTCTGTAAACTGGGTATGTGTGCAGGAAGTGATAAACATCTCCCCTTCCCTCTTTCCCACTCTTATCCGGATCTCACCCCTTGGCCTTTTAACCCCTTATGTAAAAAAAGTACTCTTAGTGTTCGAGTGTCATTCATTAACATAATGACTATTTTAAGAATCGCTGTATCCTTGTAAGAGACAATGCATTACATCTGTGACTCATCTTTGACATCACAGCTTCGTCTTTCTCACCACAATTACTCACTTGCATTAAGAATGAACCACTTCAAGAAGATTCTTATTTTATACTGCGTGTCACATGAACCCTTAAATGATCAATCAGCAAACACTTTGAAGATGATTCAAATTCCCGAGTTTCTGATCCTTCAAAGTTCACCCAAACAGCTTCATCCGCTGTATAATGGATCTATTTTTAAGCTGATTGTTCAGTGGGATGCATATTTTAGCACAATCCCACGAGCATTAGAGAAAAGTGTGTTAATATCACTGGAACGGCTGTGCGTCATTATACGGAGCAAACAACGAGGACAGAGATTTCATATCTCTGGTGACGTGGTGCAACAAATATAATGAAATACCTAAGACTGGTTAAGATAGAGCTTGTACAGATAAAGGTCAAAATGGTGAAACACTGTCCCCTCAGTCTGTCAAACACTCAAAACATTTGAGAGACTTAATATAGTAGATCACATCTTTCATCCATTTTAGGATAACTGGAACAAGCGTCTCAAACCAAATTCTCACATTTATTGTCTAATGTATTCTTTTTTGGAAAAAGTGTATGTTTCCGAAATTAGATTGGAAAAATGTTATTACATAAACAAATCCCAAACGATACTAATTCAGTCATCTTAAACAGCAGCTCCACAAGATACAGATCTTGAAGACTAATAATAACCTTTTATTCTAAAAATACTGTTTATCTATATTACAGGAACGTTTGAATAGATCATGTAAAAATAAGCACTTTTGCTATGCTTACAGTAATAACTGATGGAAGCAAACTTTTATCATCAGGGTGTGTACGTTAGTTTGTTGTTTTCATATGTCCGTCTGTGTCTTTCAATACCTGTGATTCAATTCCGGAGCTATAAAAAAGTATGTTAACAATTTGATTAGATGTACCTTTGATAATCCAGCTGTTGCTGTACAACGAGCTGATGTTAATCATGCAGAAAACTCTAAAAAGTTGAGCAAGCTTGAAAACATTATATCCATCCATCTGTTCATGGACAGCAACATATCTACATATTCATGTCAGGTTCTTGTTAGCAACAGGGTAAACTTTACATCCAATTCCCCTCAGCCTCTTCTCTGTAGCTACACTTAGGGGGATCCCCAGGTGCTTTCATGCCAGCTGGGAGATTTAATCCCTCTGCTGTGTCCTTGCTCTTCCCTGAGGTGTCTTTCCCATCCAGGTGTGCCTGGATCGCCTCCAAAGGACACAGAAGTGCAGAACTACCCTGTTTGCATAAACACATGAAAAAAACAAAAAACAAGCAGTTTCCACCTGAATATTGCATGAAACAAAAGACAGCGAGTTGGGGATGAGCAGACAGCATCAGTCATAATGATAATACAAAGAAGGTGGCATCTCATAAAGGTTAGATTGCAACATGATCTTCTTGAAGAGGTCAAGGCTGTCAGGTGTGCACTCTGGAAATAAGAAAAAACAGGATGTTCATACTAACTTCTCCCAAAATAAATGGAAGATAAGTGTCTCTGCAAAATATAGCATCTATTAGAATATGAACATGTCATCCCCCTGTCAGATAATGATTCCTTGGTATGTTTTTTGTCTTTGTGCCATCGTCTATTATTTTTTTCTCAGCCCACAATAGCTGGCCTTTTATGTTGAGTTGTCCATTTTTGTTGACATTGCTTCTGACGTGTGTGCCTCAGCATTAGTTAGAAATAGAAATAAAAAAGAAACTTCTTCAAACTCTTTAATTATTTATGGCTTAAAATTATATGAACTGACATACAATACATTAGCCATCAATATTAGGGGAGAGTTGTTTGCCTTGAGGCACAAATAAAAAAAAATCATGTTTGGATTGGAGGTATGTTTGCTTCAAAGTAGACACTTTTTATTTTTAGTAAAACTTAAAGGTAAACTCCCCCACACCGTTTAACTTGTAAACAAACATTTATTAGCAACGTTTCTGTACTAGACCTTCATCAAGATGTGATTGTGATGATTGGTTATGTGACCATTTGTATTAAACATCTACCTGTGTGTGCATTATGCTGGGCAAACATACAAATGTTTAGTTCTTGTAGTAGTGGGGGAACTGGAAAAGGTACCAGCAGTATCTTTTTTTTTTCCTTTTATAATTTTTGCTTCCAGCGTAGGTTGTATGACAGTTTAGTTTATCTTCATTCTTTGCTTTTTAAATGTAAAAATATACATCAAGCAATGATTTCATTGTGCCAAAAGGTCACTTTACTGATTAAACCAACTGGAACGAGAAACGGATTGTCAGCAAATAAAACCTGTTTCAGATTGATGAAAGGTTCAGATATAGCAAAGTAACATCTAAGAGAAACTGAAGAGTGAGTGTCGCTGATCCGTTCAGCTGTGACATCAGTTGTTTCTGATTTGATCCTCAAACTGATGCGAGAAGACCACCACAGAGCAGGAGCAGCCACTGCCGACTGTGGAAACACTTTCTAGCTGAGTGTTAACTTGTGAAACAACTGTCTAATTTACATGTACAGTTTCCTGCATGGCATCCAGTTTGCAGGACGAATCATCTCAGTTCCTGTGTAAACGCTGACAACAGATGGCAGTGAAAAAAGATTTAGTAAACACCCCTGCATGCTGATGTACCTCATTAGCATTATATTCCTAAAGTTTGTTTATTTTTCTTCTACACCGTAACATTTTGGCCTAGAGGTGCCAGAATCAGGCCACACAAAGCAGATATGTTTTTCATGTATTTTTGTATTTTGTTGCATTCAGGTACTAATTGACCATCTGGAAATTTTGGTAAAAGCCAGGAGGATGGCCTTAATTTGGGACATCATGATTGCATTTAATAGTAGGCTAATAAAGCTATAGAATATGTGTTGTAGGCTATTTGGATTTACATTATTTTTGTTTGGAATGCAGCACTAATAATATGAGCAGATTTTGGACATTAATAAACACACGTTTTTCCATGATTTACATGAAGTGGCCAATGAAAATTAGCGTGAGGGAAACTTGAGGAAACCACTAATTCAGCTGGTCACTTCAGCAGGTGCCCTAACGACAACGTTAATGTCGGTTTCTAATTAAACATTAAACAACGCGGACCTGTGTGCTGAACTAGCGTGCCTGGGTCCGCGAAATATCTCATAAATTAAATTAATAGTCAACCCCGAAATGCGCTTGTGGACAGCATTTGAACGCCTACACTTGTTACGTTTGTCACACAGACCACAAAAACGTCTCAAGTGAATGAATACACGGACTGTCACAGCCTGTTGCACCAGCGATGACGGTGGAAGACAGACGGATTGAGATATACCTACATGGAAAAGAAAATGTTTTGAATTGTGTTGAACCTTTCCTGCACACAAGTGAAATGTGGAAAAATTTCCCCACTCACAGCATGTCACACGACGGTTTGGAGGCCCCGTGCTTATGACGACAGTGAAGGAAATCGTCAAATCTGGACTCTGATGGAGTGATTGAAAGGTTGCAGAGAAAAACAGCAAACTTCCATAGTTGATGAAGTACATAAAGGTAAGACGCACTCTATGTTTTATATAGCTTACTCATGGCTTTGTGCACTTCTCATTATTTTTGATATTTTCATCACATTTTAATATGCACTATGGAAATTTGCAGTGCTCTTTACGATTTCATATAATGTTTTCTATTTGTTGTGCAGTGCCCTTGCAATCTCTGTATGCATATGTATGCATGTGCACTTTGGCTGTATTCACTGCTCTTTTCATACGAATGAAGTAGCTGTACTATTCACCATGGCTGTGGTTCTTTGTTTCATACGAAGTTGTAGCATGAACTGTGGCTCTGTTCTCTTGAAGGCTTTTCTAATGAAGTTACTTCAGTGCTGTATTTGCGGTTCTTTTCACATCTTTAAGAAGTTACTGTAACATGCGTTGTGGCTGTGTGCTGTGACCTTTTCATACATTTCAGTGAAGTTACTGTGATATGCACTGTGGCTTTGAGCAGTGCTCTTTTCACATTCTGGTGGAGCTGTATTATGCTTTATTTATAATGCCTTTAAGTTGAGCTCATGTATTTGTAGGCCACTGAATCTGCCTTTTTAACGGAGAGCGTCATTTTGTAGCACCTAACACTCTTCCTCTCACAGACACAGATTGTGTTGAATCTTATTAGCAAACATTTGTGAGTTTAGTAATAATTATTTCTGCATTGAGTGTGTGTGTTCTGTGTTTTGAATTTCTTTATTGTTTTATGGGAAGCGTTTCATGTTCAGACTTTGGTGGGGTAAATTTTGGTTTGAAAAATCTGTGAAAGAGCTGTTTTATTGTAAATGCCAGAGACTGTTGTTTGATCTCAGTCCACCACAGGCTGCGTCCTGGAACAACATACCGAACTTTGATGCTGCAGTATAAGGCTTACTGTGGAGAGGATGCGACAGCTTGTTGCTAGGGATGTGGCTGCTGGTTTAACATTGCTCAATGTATATTTCTCCTGAGGTTGACCTTGTTAAAGTTTTTATTTTCTACATAGTTACTGTTTTTGTTGCTGTTGTTTCTTTTACATGGTGTGCCTTAAACAGACAATAGTGAGGAAACCTTTTTTAACAATGTGATAAAACTCCTACCTAAAGTTAGGAGTGAACAGACTACACATCAGGTCCCCAAACAGCTACCTTTTTTTGTAGCCAGACATTGCTGATGAAATGTCTGGTAGTGAGGAGGTCAGTGCACTGTCTACACACTTTGGTCAACCACTGCAGCAACTCTGATTGTCTAATGAAGTGTTTTTACTGCTCTGTGTGTGTCGTATCCTCATCTCTGCTGTGATTTTAAGCAGGAATATTTCCCTTCCTTGATTTTATTAGCAGTATACATTATCATGAAAACATACTATGTATCATGTAAAATGTTGTAGCTGGTATAACCCTAGAGAGAAAGGCTTTAGAATATTTTTTTTCTTAATTGTTTCCTGAGAGTGTGAGGCCTTTAAGCTCACCTGCTGTTTTTCAACACTTACCTGTGTATTTCATAGTGAACACTTAATGCAAAATATGTTGTTGGTGACTGCCTGTGTTTGTCGTCAGATTAAGTGACTTAAAAGACAGAAACCGGGGGGGGGGGGGGGGGGGGGAGTAGCCACAGTATTTCAAGCAGACAGAATTCACATCCGCCTTCTACAGAAGCTCAATTTTGGTTTTGGCCACCAGTCAAAGATAACAGCTGTACACTTTGCAGGTTCAGTGAACTCCAGCAGCCCCTGGCAGCAGGTTACTCCTGTGGGAGAGGATCATAATTAGAAACGTTTTGGGTCATCTCGAGGAAAAAAAGGAGAGATTTTCAAAGAAAGAAAGAAAGAAAGAAAGAGGTGTAAAGATAATATGACGCAGGACAGTTACTGTAAGAGGATGGGAAAAAAAGGGTCAAGGGCTTGTAGGAATGAAACAAACGTCCACATGGGTACCATTGCCTCCAGTGCTACATTATTTTTCTAAACCACTACCAGTGACTTTCATCATAGTCTTACGCACAGTGATTCTCTGAGTGACAGATAACCCTGAATGCCTCATGGTCAACCCTACAGGCTTTTTTTTTTTTTTTTTTTTTACTGTTAAAAGACAATTAGAAAATTGTATAAGCATGAATGCATTGCCCTCATCACTTCGCTTTGTTTCATTGTCTTCTCATGAGGAACTCACAGCCTTAGGCAACATGGACAATTAGGACGTAACAATAAGTGTCACCCTCTCCCTTCTTTTTCATCCCCTGTCACTCCTTCGGTATTTTCTACATGGCCTCAGGTGATGTAGTTGAGTGACCTATTAGAAAGTCACTTTATTCACCAACTAACAGCTTAACTTGCATCAGTAACTCCTAATGCCCCGGGGCGGCTCTGCCACTGCTCTGCTTCTTCAAGAGACGGATACATACTGCAGGGAATTTTGATAGGTTGGTGCCGTATTCGCCAATTATAACTGTTATCCACTCCATGTTACTGTCAAGAATGGTTTGGAATGGTGTTGAATTGTGACAACAACAATAATAAAAAAAGAAGGAAAAAACAAGAAGAAAAGCATGCTTTGGAAAACTACAGAATTGGTTCTGATGCTATCCAAAGCTTCTGCACATAAAATACTTGCAAATGAAAAATACTTAAATGTATTGTATAAAAAATAAATGTATCACTCCAAATGTGTTGATTGTAATGACACATCAAGATGCAATTATCGCAAGTCTGTAATTTGAGGGAGGAAATTCTAGCATGTTCCTCAAAACTTCAAAAGATTCTGTGGAAGATTATATATACTTATAGGGCTTTCACACTTGTAGAAATCTCCTGAAAGACAGGAGGAGCTATATATGTGAATGCAAACAGCCACATTTTTTGCTCCGACTTCACCCGGAGTTTCTCCTGCCAGAGCCCTAGTTTTTTTCAATTTTGCAAGTCCGAGTGAGCTGATATTCTCCGAAGAATTCAGCTTCAGTCGATAGGAGGGGGAGTGAGGAGGAGTTTATTTACTGTGACTATAATAAGTTTAAATATTATAATAGCTGTTATAAGCAGGACAAAAGTAAAGAAAAGTAGATTGAAGATGATGAAAGATGCAAAAACAGAGAGAGAAAATCATAATGAATGATGAGGATGGTCAAAGAATTTGAATAGTTTAAAAAAAAAAAGGACACAAGCAAAATAAAATAAAAAAAATGAATTGCCAGATCAAATACAAGCACATCTATGTCAAATCAATGTCCTTCTTAAAAATATTCTACTGATAGTGTCCAAGCTAATCTTACATTTGAGTGGCTGCAAACAATGTGATGAAACTGACTTATTATCAAACATGTTTGACTGTTATACAAGGTACCAAAGACTGAAAGAACTACCAAATAAGAAAAGTACATAGATCTGGATCCTAAAAAGAATAAAAACAAGACCTTCTTTTCTTCTTTTCAATCTTTAGTGTTGCTCAGTGTATCTTTTATGTTGTTTCTGTTGTTATATTTGCTCCCTTTCAAACACAGTACCATACATTACATCTTGAGTGTGATGAAGTGCCTAGATGCACAGTACATAATGCACATAAGCATTTCCTTTCCTGCAGAACCATGGTTCAAACAGACAAACTGCCTGACTTGATCTTTTGTTTGTCCCTATGGTAACAAGAAGCAGGGCAAAAGTCTGCGTGTGTAATTACTACGCCGTCCCCTTTTGATCGCAATATGAACTCTCTTTTTACCTTTCTAACTCATGTCTACAGGCAAACTAGACACAGTCAGTTTAGCTACGTTATGTAATGGGAAACAAATTATTTTGCTTATGTGTTAAAATAATTCTGTTGTGAACTGTCTGACATTTCACATCAACTAGCCCCATCAACTAGACTCTGCATGGACATTTGCTCTTCCTCTATCTAGGTTGATTGTGTTAAATCACTTATCTCCTACAACAGAGCTTGTCAATATTGTTCCTTCCTCTTTGACATGCATAAAAGGAGTTTTCATTCTGTATGTCATTTGAGCTACTCTGCAGTGTGGTCACCATGATACACTCTGTACAGTTTTTTCTTCCTGCAACTTCTTGCAGGAATAAAACCTCAAGATGATTGGGGATGAATTATTTTAAAACGCATCCAGTTTCGATTTTTACTAAATGAAACGAGTAATGCGTAGTTAGGCACGTGGCTTACCTGATTGACAGACGCTCTCAATGTAACAGTTTGTCAAGAGGCTTAAAACCCTCCTCAGCTCCAGCTCTTAGCCTGTCATTGAGATTACTTGAAAGTTAGTCTGAGATAGGATTGTCAGCATGGCGCCTGCTACCAATGAGCCTCCAAAGCCCCCTGCAGTGACATCACGCATAGTGACATGGGTGACGTCACTCAGGCTTCATCCATTAATATTTACAGTCAATGCTCATGCTCCAATGTCTGTATATTTCCTGTTATTATTTTTTGGTGAAGTTTCTGGTAAGAATGCCACAGTCGCCGTGCAAGTTGACTCTGCCTATGTTGTTAACAAACACAGCTGTCACTGCATATCAACAGATGCTGCTCCTCCACTCTCGCGTCTCACTTTGGATGACTGTATGTATTTTTACCTTTTCCTTCTTTTTCTTATTTTCTCTTCCTAATTAAATCTCAAGCTCAGTAGTACATAATTGCCCTGCAATCGATAAACAGGGGGAGAGTGCCAATCTGCAGTACCTTCAGATATGTGCAGTTGAAGAGAGGGGCGGACGTGCACAGTAAGAATATTTTTACCCCAACCAGGAGGACACTGATCACATGGATATTGATCCGAATAATGATCGGTTAAAACACCCCTCTCGAACGGAACAAAATTACTTTCCATGAGTTCAGTCTCTTCTGGTCGTCACATGAAGCATGTTTTTCCCCTGATCACTCTTTTATTACGATTATTTGTGCCCATGTAAACTTAGCTTTTGAGAAGTGCACTTGTGAGGCATGGTACAGACGCAGTGTTTTGCTTAAGGACACTTCAGCGGGAGGAACGCCCGTCGCCACTTAGATTTAAACCTGGGTCCTTAAATTGAAGAGAGATGTCCCTCCTCACTTCACCACCTGCTGCCCTTCATACACTATATTGTAGCTGCAGTTGTGTTCATTGTAGGGCTAAATAAAGAGATACACCACTGTTTTATTAAGCCTTTATTCAACCAGGTAAATAACCCATTGAGATCCGGATCTCTTTCACAAGGGTGACCTGGCCAAGAGGGCAGCAGCACACGTCATAAAATAAATAAATAAAATGTAACAATATCAAGAGGCAATTTTAAGATGCACTTCAAGGATGCAGATTGAGGGGGATAGAATATTTAGTCTCGCAGTGTACTAACGAAGTGATCCTCGAATGGCTTGAAGATCAGTTTCAGTATAGCTATTTAAAATCCCACCTACAGATTTGACATTTTGATATGTGTTGCCTTTTTATGCCAAACACATTTAATTAAATGTATCATGGATGTTAAATTCATGACGTGGATTTTCCTCAGTGTTGATTCTCATCATTTATCCTATAACATGTTTGACATGTGAGTACTTCAGAGCATCCTCAATGTAAGTGGGACTGTCTCTACGCATTTTATTGCACAGGAGTAGAATACTCTATTCGGATGGTCAATTACGGTATCCTCAGGTCTGCTACTTCCATATAGTAGTAGAACATAACATCAGTCATTTCAAAGTAATACGAGTCCGTTGACACTGGCCAAAAAAAAAGTTGAACAAAGAAAAGAAGAAAACCCTGAAAGCTTGATGACAAAGAAACCAGTAAGATTGAAGAAGATGGTGGCAGTGGTAGTTTTAGTGAGCAGAAAGGGAAAAGTCAGCAGATCTTGAATGTTACAAGGCAGACTACATCAATCAGGTGCCCTAGTGGTCATTCATGAAATTCCATTCAGTGGGTCTTTGATCATAATCAGTGGAAAATATCAGTTTAATGTGAGTAGGGGATTATCAGGCTCATTTTAAGGAGATTAATCAATCAGAATAAAAATAGTTATTAAATCATTTCTAAATGTATATTTTGGGTCAATCTTGGGTTTTCTTTAGTAATGTAGCTATTTGATAAGTGGTATGTTAAAAGTGAGAGGGTTGTTAATGGAACCAAGAAGCTGTACACAATCCTTTATTTATTTCCCCTTTTTAAAATCAGAACAGTCGTTTAAATAGTACTCACCAGATGTCCACTCAATTACTGGAGTCCTCTGTCTCTGCCTTCTTCCCTTACAAAAAAACAGACTAGAAAATAGACTGCCTGCCTCTAATGTGTTTGACTCATAGACACATAATACCGAGGCAGCGGGGTGTGGTTTTTTGCATCTCTCTGGGCAGGAGGCATCAGTGGAGGCGCAGCGCTGCAGTCACAGCAGCAGGTAAATTGGTAATTAGTAATCTTGTCTATTTATCTCCCCTGCAGTGAGCATGGAGCCTCTCTCTTGGTGATTATATGCGCCGGCAGCATGAGCCTCAAGTCCTGAGTTGTTTTTGTACAGAGTGGTGTGATGAGCCTCAGTTGTGTTGTTTAAATTTAATAAAATAACCCGTGGACGTCAACTATCCCCACATGTGTCTGCTTCTGCGACTCTTAAAGACGTCGGACCCTGTTACTACCTACTGAAGGTGCATCTCATTTCATTTAATGTCCCTTCACTCCGCTGTCCTCAAATGACCCTTGGAAATTGATTGGCCCCGCCATCATAAATGACATCTCAATTTTCTTAATTCTGCTCCGAGGAGGCTTGATTGGAGTAAAGGGATCATCCTAAGTGGAAACCTTTATCAGATAGGCGCATTGGAAATGAATGAATGATTGGATGGAGTAAGTGATCTGATATATAAGCCTGCACTGAAGCAGCAGTGCCACAACACAGCTTGGACAGACAAGTCAGATGGAGTGTTATGCCAGGTTTGATTTGTTTTTCTAATCAAACCTATTAGGTGTGTATGAAGTGTAATTATGGAGCCTTAACATTAACCTTAACTATCGTCCTGTGTATTTGTTTTACAAGCAGTTTTTCTTTTTGGATCTCTCCTTTCATAGTGGATATTCCCTTAGCATGTAAAATACACAGATACATCTATAGAACCCCTAAATGCAGTTAGTTTGTGCATGTATTGTCTAACATTACTCAAGTAGTTCCTGATGCAGTAAAGAAGAGCTACTTTGAACCTGATCCAATTGTTGTGTGTCTCCTTGAAAAAATCTACATATTAATGAACTATTTCTTGGATTATAAATTGGTGACCAGAGTTGTACCATGGCTGCAAAACTGCCTTTTGAATCCATACAGTAAGCTTTACATGGCTTGTACTCCTGGCTGCCTGAATAATGACTCTTATTTTTTTGGAATATTGCAGTGGTATTTGGAGTGAATGAAGTGGATGCAAGACAAAATCATTTAGAAAAGGCTTCAGGAAAAACTGAGTGAAAACTTGTAAGATTGGGTTCTTAAATTCATGGGGTTGCTTTGTCGGACTCTTAGTAGCTGAGCTCACAATGAGCGATGGATAAGAACATTATGCAAGAGAGGGGAAGTAGTGCTAAATGTTCACACATGCCAAGCCAGCAAAACAAGATGTGTAAATGTCTAACGTTAATATCCCCTCCCTCCCTGTGTGTGTGTGTGTGTGTGTGTGTGTGTGTGTGTGTGTGTGTGTGTCTGTGTGTGTTTCAGCAAACTGATGCTTAAATACCTTCAACTGTTTCTCCAATACATTTTTAATGACAGCAGTTGTGAAGTATTCTGTTTCTAATAACAACTACATCTCTTTTTTCAAATTCATAATTTATTTGACAAGTAAACACCAGCCTCAAGGTATACACACAGGTTAATTTTTAAATGTTAAAAATGTGTGCTTAGAATCTAAATGACGTACCAGAGTGCATAAGAAAACCATCAGAATAGAGCTGGTTTAAAACATTTTTTGTGGGGAGGGTCCAACAGGAGCCCCGATACAGGCAACCCCTGGAGGTCCTCAGGTTTTAGAAATAGCCCTGTTCAATTAAACATTTTCATAAAACACACAAACAAACTAATGCATTTGCAAAAAGAATTGATCAAGAGCAGCTTTTTCATGTTTGCGTTAAAGTATGGACATTCCTTTTCCAAAGGGCTCTTGAGAGAGTGGGGCTAGTTTGATGGATGTGGATCAGCCTTTGATTACAATCCCTTCTAGATCCATTAAATACTAAACACAATCGCTTCCTTTCATTTCCTTCCCCCACATATTGATGTTTACACGTGTCTCCCCCAAGGTGTGACTCTCAGGGGGAACCTAAACAACTCCTCCCATTTCCTCCGACGTCTTAGACTAAAGACGGCAGGGCTGGAGCTACCCATCAGAAATCAATGAGGATCACCTATTTGTGTGGAGAATCACATTTACAGTAAAAGGAAAGCTTAACATGTATCAATTTGGAATGGAGTTGCTACATCTTCTTTGTAGGTGCAATAAACTGGTCCAGGTGTTGTTTGAACATCTCTTCACCAGTTTAAAGTCATGAAAGTCTGAGTGGCCGCTACATACACAATAATCAGCGGCCATTTAGATGCGCAGGGGGCCCATGTAACCCCAGACCCCAGACCACTCCCTTAAAATGTCCCTGTATATAGGCTATACACCATATTTTTTCATGCCTTTTATTGTAGAAAAAGGACAGTGGATAGAGTCGAATATTAGGGACAGAGAGAGCGGGGATTTAAGTGCAGGAAAGGAATCACAGATATGATTTTAACCCATGGCCACCAGCTTTGAGGACTACAGACTCTGTAAGTGCACGCCCTAACCACTTGGCCAATGGCTTCCCATGCACAACTTTTAGAACATTAAAACGTAGAGTTGCACATATAATTCCTGTTTGGAGTAATGTGTCTTTATTTCCATATCACCACGCATGTGTGTTTTTTTGCTTTGATATTCACACTGATGCAAGCTGTTGAGGAACATTACATATTCATCAGCATTCAAGAACCTTATTTAGATAGAATTATTCATTAGATAAGAATACAAAGATTTTTTTTACAAGTGGTATTAATCTTGTCTTAAATATGTAAAGTAAGTGATATAGTGAAAACAAATAAGAGGCCACTGAGCTCTAGTACAGACGATTGAGTGTTATTGATTCAGTAACATTTCAGTTTACTTCTTTGTAACAAACTGAAATGTTGCACTTCACCTCATCATCTAGCAAACAACACTGCATAAACTCCTGATTAACTTAACATGCAGACTCTAAGAGGATTGCTATTCTACGTAGGATTGCATGCATGTATATGTGCTTGTCTTCACACACGGCTAATCTAATGGCAAAGAAAATAATGAAGCTCATAAACTTGGCTATTTACACCTCATCACCGCCTTAGTTCGTGCTTCTATACTTCCTGTTTTACTACTCCATGACTAACTTGTATTAATTGGCTAGAGCGACACAATAAGTGCATTACAAAAGGATATGTTCTGATGAGAGTCACAGGATTGAGTAATACTGATGGCGTTCTTTTTTCGTATCACTAATATTGGACTGATAGATTTTGAGCGCTTTTTATTAAATTTTCCCTTTTGAAATGTCAACATGCAAGAGCCTCTTATACATTTTTATAACTCATGTTAAGAAAAATTTGTGCACATACTCTGAGTCTTTGGTTGTGTCGAGAAAAGTGCATGTCCATTAGGCCTCTCATAGTTCAATGTCACATAAGCAGAGACTTTGGAATCTCCTCTGAGTTTTTTGGCCCAAAATTTGCAAAAGATATCTTTCCTCGAAGTTCTATTGGTCGCCTCAATCAAAAATCAATGCAGTTATTTTGAGAACATTCTCCATGGCTGAAAGAGCCAAGAGACATACAAATGGCGAACAGCCTTGCTGAACCAAATGCCTCTGATCGATAAGTGAGTGAATTATGCATAACCTCCTGGTACTGTACAACGCTGCAAAACCCCTTTAACTGTTCCTGTGCATCTCATGCCCTGTGACATCATTTTTAAGAAAGGCGGGAAAGTTGAAGAAACATTGGCGAGCAACACAACTGCCCGCACATCTACACACACACATGCATATATTACACAGCGGTCCTGCAAGACTGCCTGGTTTTGAACTGTCAAGGGAGAGCAAAACTGCACTTGTGTTGCACTGGCTTGTTATCCCAACAATCTCTCAACGACGACACATGGTGATGCCTTTTATAATTAAAACTCAAGTGGCTCTATTTCATTCATTTATTCAGGCACGGCTGTTTCCTCCCTTCCACTTTCTTGCTTGTTCAAATTGATTTAACTTTTGAAATTGTCACTACAAAATAGGTTAGCTGCCGCAATTACAAAAGTCCTAATTAAAAGCAGAATGCAAATATATTCATAATTGTGTTGCTGTCTTATCTGTTTCATGGCTGGTGTTGCTTTAAAGGAAGCAGAGAGAGAGAGAGAGAGAGAGAGAGAGAGAGAGAGAGAGAGAGAGAGAGAGAGAGAGAGAGAGAGAGAGAGAGAGAGAGAGAGAGAGAGAGAGAGAGAGAGAGAGAGAGAGAGAGAGAGAGAGAGAGAGAGAGAGAGAGAGAGAGAGAGATGGTGAAAACACAAAGCCCTACAATGTGATCTAATTAGCTGTCTCAGACACATGACACGGTATTCTGACGTGTTCCTGTCACAGCATCAATTAACTGACTGGAACAATCTTCACTACGGCCTCAGCCCTTCATGACACAAGCAAGAAGAGGACTGTCATTGTGAGACATAAACGTTAAACACAAATCTCATGTTGGCATCACTATATTTCCCTGTATTGATGATGATTGACTTCTTCACGCCCCTTGGCAGTTTGATGGAATGAAGCAGATAGCTGTCAGATGCATAAATGCTGTGATGGAGAAAAGGTGGAAGGTTAAAAGGAAATAGAAGACAGTGCTAAAATATTCCTGAATGCGTTAGGTGCTACTTGATTGTTAACTTTGAAGTGTGTGTACTTTATTTATTAAAGTTTGTGTTTTGCCATAACTAATATTACTCCAGATATTAGTTTTGTAGCTTCAGGTTAAATGAGATCAACTGTTCTCACACGTTGATTGTGACTTCACTATGGATGTGTATCTCTTCTCATCAAAACGATACGATGTAAAGCTCGATAAATTGGCTCCAATAAACTTGTGGGAAGATTCACTAAATCAAACAATGATTTAATTCTGTTTGGTCGAATCGGATCTGATGCTTTTGATAGTTAAATCTCAAGTAATAAGTTTGCATCGTAAAAAAACAAAGACAATTGTCATTTCAAATCAACATTACCTTGTGTTTATGACTTGTCCAAGAGACAACAAGCTAGGTCTACTGTACAAACAATGAATCTGACATTATATGAACTGAAGTCTTTATCACACAACCATGCCTTGGTGTCTCACTTTGACACTGAGTTAAGAGGGAATACACAAAAATTGGCAGCAATCTTAGCTCTTCTGTGTGTCTTAACTTCACTATAAAAGAAGATGAAAAAAATCACTTCATTAATAGATTTCTGTGTGCCTGCTCCTAATGAGCATGCTGTTGTGTTAAAATAATAATTATTACTGTGAAAAACAGCATTTGACACATTTTTGTCCTTAAATGATTTTCACCTAAGAATTACAAATGACGATCAGGAATTTGTTTCTTTACTTTTTTTTGTATTTACTATGAATTTGCCATTTTTTTTGTTCTTCTTCACTTCTCTCTTAAATTAATATGCATTTCTGGTTCAAAGTTTTCTGCAAAATGTTATCTGCTTCTGACTTGTAAATCAGCTGAAATGTATTGACCATTTCACATAATTCATCAATCCTAACTACATGGTGAGGTTGTTAATTTACTGTAGTTACCATTGATGTAGGTGAGTTGTGGGAAAAAAAAGACATTTTAACCAATCCAGGGCTACATGGAGCGATTCTCTTGCATCTTTCACATCAAAATAGTTTACTGATTTGTCTTAAAACTTCTATTCTAGACACATCTTTCCCACTTGGGTTGAAGTATTTTTAACACAAATATTCCTGAAGTTTTTTTCCTATCACTGACCTGATGTACCATATAGAAAGCTTTGTCACTCATTTTCATCTTCTTAGCCCCCCTTCCTTGTTATAACATTCAGGTTCAATGGCACTTGTCACTGATTACAGTCATAAATCCAAAACAGCATTGCCCTAGAAACCTGATTCCCCCCTCTCACTCCCCCATGTCTGCCTAGAACATATGTAAAGTATTAAACTAACATTGAATATAATCAAATAAGCAGTCGGGCATGACAGCTGAGGCAGATAATCTCATATCATCAGTGTTGCCAATCTGTTATACAAGCTATATCATTATGCACCAAAGTATCTTGAACATCCTTTTTTTTTGAAAGATCTGCATTGAACATGTTGCCTAAAAGCATTTAATATCCTTTAGTAAAACGTGAAACTTTCACAAATAGATATACATTTGGATATTAAACCATTCCACAACTGAATGGTATGAATACTCTATTTTTTACATTACTGCATATGAATAATTAGTTTGCTAATTGGTTATTTGTACAACAAGCTTGGCTAGCCCTGGATGTGGACCCAAATGCAATTAGCCATAATCCAGAAGGTTTTCATTTTTTTCTGTTCAGATAAGTGTATACAAAAGGAATGATGTCACAATGTAGGTTCATTTTAAACATGTTAACCTATGAAGTTAAGCCTTTGGTTTTTTCTCATTCCTCTTGTATCATCATCAGCCCTTCTTATTTGTTCAATACAGTGAAGTGTCACATTTCACTATTCTCTGGTTGCTTTAAACACCAGAGAAACAAACAGGAAACCTTCTGGTATCTTGTACATCCTATACAACAGAAATACTTTTGTATGAGTCAGTAACACCTCCTCAGCTGACACTTTCTTTAAGGGAAAGAGCCCCACACACTATGGGAGTTCGTCTACACAGCTTCAGCTGGTTCTCCCAAGAAAAGGAAAAATGAACTCTTCCGAGATTGTGATGTACTTGATGGCTGCAATTATCCTTGAAGCTTGTGGTTTGAAGGTTTATTTGCATCTTTACATCTCAGCTAGATTTGGTCAATAAATAGGACTTCACACGATTTTGTTGGTCTACAATACCCCTACATTATAGTCAGCTATGCTAGTGGAAGAACTGGCCTGAGAAAAGCTGCCCCATCAAGACTAAGCTGGTCTTAAGAAAATCACAATAATGTTGAACATGTCTTCCACAAGGGTGAAGTTTAAAGTGCCATTTCTCTCTTCTGTTGTAGCTCCTCATAGCCTGCCTTTATCTGTGAGGGCTTGGCAAAGAGCCTGGCTCTGAAAGCCCTACTGCTCCCATTCAGGCTGAAGGAGATTTAAAGTTCTTTAGTTATAAAGCGTAAGTTAAAAGTGAAATCTTGCAGCCTCTGCGACTGACTTGAGGTTTTGGTGCTGGGATTTTAATAGTTTACACCCAAATCAAAGGATTGAGGATCCAAAGCCTCTAAAAAAAGCCACTTAAACTAGTTTCTAAGGACACAGGTTCCGGCTAAACATTATACCTCAAAGACAGGGGCTTGGCTTCGAATTCTGGGCCCCATGAAAATATATATCACAGTGGGTCCCCACCACAGCAAACCCTGCGCAATCATTATAACCACACCTCCTTTACCCATTAACGTTTTGAATAAACATATCTCTGTGTAACGCTCTGAAGATTTGAGTTAAATAATCAGTGATCACAGAAACATCTGCTACTTAAAAATGAACATCAGGTCAGGAGATATGTGATCCAGGCTTGGCGATACCCTCTCCCCAATCCTCTCTGCTGCAGCTGCGAGTGAAATCTGTCAGTGATGATGATGAGTTACTCTGAGGCAGAGACAGACTTCAGGTATGTGGCCAAAGCATGATCATCACTGTTGTTTATTTGGATGGTTTTATTGATGGGCTGGAGAAAAAGCTTCACAGTATTTGGTAATAAGAATGTCTCTTTGTATGAAACTATGTAACTGTTTGAATTGTGCATCCAACACTTATTGTTAGCATGATAAATTATGTTGATAATGTGACATTAGGAATCTGTGGAATATGGATGGTGAAGTTAATGTGTAATGAGATGAAAAGGAGGCGATTTGAGAGAGAGGAAGTTCATCTTTGCCAGCTTTAATTAGCTGAGTTTCTGTAGGTGAGGTGTCAGAGGTAAGAGTTGGATGGTTAACATGTGAGAAGATTTATTACAAAATACAGTATGTATTGGCTGAGCCAAAACTTGGATCCACTGAGTGGCTGTGTAGGCAGGCTAATAACGCGCTCACTGTAGCATGGGTGACTGTGGAAAAAAAGTCCAACATTTCAATACAATATAACTACAGCGGCCACCTGATGTGATGTGGCATTGTTGCACTTAAGACCCTATAATTGTGATTCTTACCTGTCCTCTGGGAGAGGGTGAATACTTGACAGTATATTGGCCCAAAAAATACATTAAAAAGACAAATTCTACACACTCTTAACTCTTATGTATAGTTAATTAACTGGGTTGTTATTTGAACTATCCTCAGCAAAGACTTTATGTTAATATAAAATGTATTTAAAAAAATCCCTCTTAAATCCTCTGCATGTCCCCGTAATAAGTTTTTTTTTTGCACAATTAACAACTTATTGGAGATATGAGGACTTGCACACAACTATGTCTCTTGCACCAATATAACCACATGATAAACAGAACTTAAGATCAGAAATATAAGAGTTAACCAGGACCAGAATCTTTGGATTAGGAGGGTGGTTTATCAGTTTTTATAATGTTTATGACTTCAGTGAGTGTAGCGTACATTGCAACCTTTATACAGTTCGGTAAAAGCTGATCTGCAATAACTAAAACTCTATGAAATATTGATAAGGGATTTCTACAAGGGAAGACTTGACTGATTCTATTTGAGAATATACTGTATATATAATAGGAAAAGATAAGATATTTCCTAAAATGTTCTAGTTTGTTTTAAGTTTATGGTAATTCCTTTTTTTAGTTTACTTGTGATGTGTGGAAAATCCCTGAATGAACCACATCGGCATTAAATAACAGTTTGGTTTCTGTTGAGTAAGGTTGCTTGTGGATGAGTTGTGTATTAATTTGAATAGGGAATCGTTTGCCCCTTTTTTCTTTTTTGGTAAGTTGATTTGCAAAACACAACACTGGTTGATTTCTGTCGGGAATTGCAACCATATCGGGTACAGATGTTTCCGTCATCTGTGGTGAATACATCCCGTGTATTCAGTGGGTTATTTGTAAACTCTCAACAAGACTGACAAAGGGCGAGGGAGAGCACAACTGTGTCTGCTGAAAATAAGAACATTAAAAACTCCTGAAAATAACTTATTTTTTAAGGACTTTTTTATTGATCCAAATACATTAAAAAATCTGCTCTGCTCAATATAATTTAAGGGATGCACAATTTCTTTATAGATTTTGATTACTGGCAACTTTATCTATTCAGTGCAGATCAAGTTTGACCACCAAACACTACACAGGTCTAAATTGATTTACCTTTCGTAACTCACTGGGATAGGTGGGGGATAGTATCACTAGATCTTAGAGCTCTTAGTACGCCTGCATGATAAGGAGATCGTGCCTATAGCCCAATGCCTTGGCAGAATGCAACAATACAAGACAATTTAGGTCCCTGCCTTCCCCATTGTTATAGCTCTCTCACTGATCACAGCAGTATTAAGATAGAGGCACTAAAACAATTAGGTAAGGATAATGAGGAGATGGTCTAAAATAATTTCTGTATAAACTGTAAGGAAGAAAAATATTTCGGGTTAAATTAAATACTTGGTTAAGGTAAGTTATTTTTAAAATAACACTTGGTCAGAAATCTAAGAATGGTTGCGCTCGTGGTTAAAGAGCATCATAGCCAGCTGTGTCCTGTAGCAGAGTTGTTCTATTGACTCATCCATCATCTTGTCTTCCAATGAACAGACTTTTGGTTCCTTCATAAATCCATCCAGCCATCTCCTTTGATAGTGACAAATTTCCAACGGTTGCTAGAGGGAATTTTCACTCAAGCTTTTACACATGTGGTATTTTAGCATTAACTTTGTAGGATTTACGCTTTTTTTCCCAGAGAGAAAATAGTCTTATAATCAATAACGACTGCATACTTCAGCCCACAACAAGCAGTACCGAGTTGAAATATACACACGTTGCTAGATCTATTTCTTCAACCAGTGCATATATAGAAACACACACATCCCACAGTATTTTCACTTGAGCCATTCCAATTTGAGTCAGATATATTTTAAGGACGAATGACAACTTCGCTGCTCGCTGAACCGAAGAAGGTATTTCCTTACAAATTAAAAGCAAGCAAGACACACTGGGACCCGGGAGTTGGATATTCATTAGAAGACACTTCCCTTTAGGCTGGTGATAGTTTAGACACTGAAATGCAGAAACTAAACCACTTGTCCAAACAGATGCTCTGGGAGTCCAATTTAGAGTTTCTTAAGCAGCAAACTTGACATAATGCATACAGTATGAAATGATTTTTAACTGTGTCTGCATACTGGTTTTCTGGATTTCCTTCACAAACCATCCATACATTCTGAACCTGAAAACGCTATTTCTCCCTATCTACCTACAGTCTACCTCCAGTCTAGGTAGTGCATAAATTATAGCATATTTAAGTCTTACAAGATGAATGGAAAGATATTGACGAATTAAAGGAGGAGAAACAGAGAGACAGATTGAGACTGATGGCATTTTTTCCAAGGAGCTCATTAATTCGAATTGATGGAGTCTAGGATGGAGTCTGGCTGCAGGCTGAAGTAGAGAAAACCAAATATTCCTCACAATTGGAGCAATGCTCAGATTTTTTTTCTCTCCTCGCCGAGAGAGCACATAGGAGGTCACTGTTGTCTTCCATTGTTGCAACTCCTTTTTGTTTTCTAAAACCTCTTTCTGTGACTCACCTTATCCCCATTCCATTTCTCTTATTTCTATTTCTTACCTTTCAATCACATGGCTCCTCATCTGTCCTTTTCTTCACATCTGTCTACCTCTTCCTTTTCCTTCTTTCTCTCAGTAATGACTCATTGAACGTGCCCCGACTGTGGAGTGCCCTTCATCTGTAAACATGGCATTTTCTGGGCAAGAGGTAAAAAAATGGCTGCCATAAGAGAGGGATGGGAAGGGATGTTTAGCCTTTTTTTTTTCCAATCAGAGAGAAGAGATCTGGCAAAACTGTCAACTACTCCTAAGACTGCCGCAATAAGAGATGATGAAAAACATCCACTGGAGATATTAAGCTGCCCTCCCCCTCTTGTTACTGATTTCTATTCCCTCCTCATGCTCACTCTAGAGTACATATGTAAAATATGAAAGAAAGAGAGATAAAGAATGAATAAACCAAAAGTAATTGATGATGGTTGGATTTGAAAATAGAATTGATGTTGGTTGGAAAATGGTGCCAACCTCTATTTCAACCATCCATCCATCCTCTCTGTCTTTGATTATTTTTCCAATTACAGTCATGTAAAATCATGTTCTGACAACTTCCCTCTCTATATACCTTCACTGACCACTATTGTACATTTCAGCCTCCATACAAGCTGTCACATTAGACCGCCTTTGGGGTTATGGGAAGTTCAACACTTGACATCCATCTATGTGAAAAGCATTGTCCTTTGTGGAAATGTGTTTTTTATGTTCCGATGGAAGGGCAAATAATGCATTTAGTTGTTTGGTTGTGCCCATTCATGTGCCAGTGGTCATCTAAGTTTTTCCCTCTTTTTTTCCTCCAATTCCTTCTTAGTTCTTGAAACTGCTTCACTGACTCGTCTTCTGCACCCTCATCCTTTGTACTCAAGTGCATGTCTCATTATTTTTACCACACAGCTCCAAAAATTGATGTTTTAAGGTCATGCAGCATGCGATGGAAATGACCGCGGGCTGAGTTGATTACTCTGGTGCTTCACTGCTTTCGAGCAGCAAATAGTGTATTTGTTGAGTTGTTCATGATAAATGGCATTTACTTCAATTACGCTGTCCATTTCCTTACCCCCTATCAATCCCATTTATCTTAACGCCCTTATTCATCCCCTACCATCAAAAATGTCCTGTTGTGAGAAAAATGGGAGGAAATGATTCAATTACTGGCCATAGTCGTTAAAACAATGAAAACGCCACAGTCAGAAGTGTCGGTCAGAATCAGGATGAAGGCCGTGAAGATGCTAACGGCTGAGAAAGACACTGTTCTAGAGTTCAGACTCCCCCAAGGCCATGAGATATGTTATAGACCACAGTGCAGAAATATCTGCCCAAGGTGCATTGATGTAGAGGTACATTCTGACACAATCACCTTACAAAACCACACAAAACAACAATGCAAATTGTTTCAGAGCTGACACTGAGATGGAAACAGCACATTTGATGTTCCTTTGCAAAATATCATAATTTGCATGTATTTGTTGTTTCAAATGATTCTGTTGTGTTGCTGGTGGTGCAAAAGTGATGTTTAGGCAGGTCAGGTGTCACAGTGCAATATTGTTTCCCTATATACCTAAAGGCAATAATACTGCGAAAGGAGTACAAATGCAAGGGCTAAAATAGAGTATTGTATGTGGTTTAGGTTGGCCAAGATGCCCAAGGAGCTCTAAAAGTCACATAAAATGATACCGCAGAGTCCTGATATTCCTACTACTTTAAAAGTTGTCATGTTCATTTGCGTAAATGAGATTATCTTATTGAAATTTTTGTTATAGAAAAACCAAAACATAAACTCCATCAATAATGATATGTGTTTTTTTTTTTTTTTTTTATCATACACACAAGTGGTAAAATATATTTTACTTCTAAAAAAAAAGAAATAAAAGTCACTAAGTCATGTTCTCTTAGATGCAATTTTTCTGTATTCTTCTGTTGCTCTCGCATTTCTACACTTCAAAGACACAAAGGTTTTCCTCACAGTAGAAGCTACCCTGCACTCTCATTTTGCCTCATGGGTCTTTTAATTAGGAAACAGTCTGCTGCCTTAAAAAAGGTGATGACCATTGTTGAAGTCTGGCCAAACATCACCTGCTGATACTCTATTTTTTAAAATCAGTGTCTTCAACCTGTTCCAGGCCTTACCTAGCTCCCAGATTAAAGAGCTGTGCTATATCAGTACTGGAACTGGGGCCTGTGGATTTCAAAACTACGTTAACATTTTTGTTTACACTAACCTACTCATGCACTAATAATTTGACAGTGCCATATACACAATATGCATGTGACCAAGGGACCATCTGTAGATATTCATTTTTTTCGGACTATTTTGAAACAGTTTCTGTTATTGATGTTCTTTTCTTGTAACAGAATAAGAACGGCCATCATTGATGTGCAGAAATTAATGACAGTGTTCATGATTTAACATTTAGTCAGGTGCGGCTGCTTATGAACTAATAATTGTTCTGTTTATTTCAGATTAGCGCATTGACGGAGCCCTCTTACATGCTGGTAGTCTCATTAGCTTCTCTGGATAAATGAATTGAAATTGTTTCCCAAGGGCCCTACGAATGAGAGGAATTTCTGTGATTCCTCAGTGCTTCAGATGGTAAGGGTTACAAGTTTGATTTATAAAACGCCTTTTATTTTCATAATTGCACCTCCACTCCATGAATGCAGACATATGAAATAATAACCAAGCCTTTCTTTGTGGGGGTACTTAGAGCTCATTTCCCTCCTTTGTGTCCCACACGCCTCTTTTCCAATTTGAGTTTTTTTTTTCCCTTGCAAGTGAGTCAGTACTACTTGCCATGCATAGCCTGCAGTGTGTAACTCCCTTTGTTCTCTGTATTTCTTTCTTTCCTCATCCCAATTTTTCTTCAGCCCTCCGTATTCCTGTCACATGATGAGACATGTAGCAATTTGTATGAATAAGCAGTCTGAGAATAGATACATTTTCATTTTCATCGTTGCCCATTAGAACATTAGGATGTATATTGATTTGTGGTGTAGATAGTAATGGCTTAAATAATTATTGTAGAAGCTTAGTACCAATAATACATTTATCTTGAATTAGTTAATTGACAAAGAGCCATATAGGAGCAATAGCTAAGAGGATGAATTTGAATAATTTTTGGTGAAGTTGTGGTTAGAATGATGCATCTACAGCTACCTCAATCTCAGGGAAATCCTGTGGCTTAAAATGTACAGCCATCCTTGCAGATCACTCACACGGTATTTGGGCTCTGTGGTGAATGAAGCACAAAAGTTGTCTCCAGAATGTTAAAATGCTCTGAATAAAATGTTAATAAACAGAACTTTACCATGTGAACGATACAGTGTCAATACAGCAGGTAAATGTTAATATATTTCACTTAGACTGTGCCTAACCCTTTGTGGTATTTGGTTCACTTTAGAAGAATTACAAGGGTATTTGTAACAGACAGACTTTCACTTTGTATTGATTTTGCTGGACATCCAATCAATATGACCAACTATCATTATTATTCCGACATTAGGTCCCTTAAAGTATTAGATTCTAAACTAATTTAATGCCAATAATCTTACATTTGGAAGGCAAATATGTTTTACTCGCTCCAGAAACAAAATGTTTTACGCTCTCTATTTAGCTAGTAGCTGTTAATCATAATTGGCCTGCTATATGGTACATGTGGAATTTAACAGAAAAAAAAACTTCACTGAGACTTGAGATGGCTGTACATCAGTTGGCGGGGAAATGTGAGGGGCTGAACGAAGGTGCTATGTCTGATGGTTAAATACTATACTTCACAGCCACTTTGAGCGTCATAGCTTTTGATCTTATTGAACATATTTATTGATTTTAAAGCAGATCTTAGGATCTACGTCTCTTCTTTCCTTTCAAGGACTACTCTTCCTGCCTTTCTGAAGCCTTCTTAAAAACAGCAAGTAAGAAGCAATGGCAAGGTCAAGACAGCTCTATGTCCTGTAACATATTAGCCTCATTAACTCGCTTCATTTGTCAGATCTTACAGGCAAACTGACAGACCCATGTCTATTGGCAATACAATACTCTCAGATCGGACTGGATATAAACACATTAATTCGGAGGCTGGAGATAAATTCTACGGAAATTAAACCAAATTAAGTTAACTTCTAAAGACTTATTCAGTGTAGGATAGTGTGAGAATGGATTGATGTCCTGAAACTATTTTCCCCACCTGAAACCTACTCTGATAACCAGACTCAAGTTTTGACTGGTACTGAGTACCCCTGAGATACTATTGGGATATAAATACAACTCACTTTGACTAACATTGCACTCTCTACCAGCACTTCACTGTTGTTGTCTGTAAATGTCACACCTTGATTAACCAGAAAATTGATTTTTCTTGGAGGATAATGATATTGGATTGATGCATTGACTGGCATACCCGCCAATAACTGATATTTGATTCAGATACCGATACTGCATCAAACTGAGGCAAGCAAAACAGTTGTTATGACTTTATTTCCCTAATTTGTGTGCACACCTTTTCCTTGTGTGTCCTTATTTTATTTCATTAGGAGCCTTTTTTCTAGCTGTGTAACTGGACTTCAGAATTAATTAAAAAAAGGCAACACATAATTATTATAATAACCATAAAGCTTGGTAAAAGTCAGAAGTATTGGTAGGTTTTAGGGTTTTAATCACTTGCAAATTGGATCCCTGTTCATATTATTTAGCCATGTCAACTAGTCTTGAGTGTAACCGGGCATTTGGGACTAAGCAGATGGGTAAAAACCAAGTGATCCACAACTGAACATGGGTTTTAGAAAATGAACGGATAGTTTTTGGTGATGAAGTCATGGCAAGGGAAAACATCCACACAACATTTAAACTTTATTTTGCTCCTCCCTGAAATGAACTTGAGGCAAAGACATACTCCCTGTGGTCATTTCTTTATCTTAACACCAACCCAGACTGCACATCTGAGCTGTCCTGAAACAATGTTGGGCGATGTCTGGAAATACTGTCCACTCATTCCACAGGCTGTCATGTTAGCTTACTTATCTCTTGTTTACAAGGCTCAATTTTCCCACAACCCTAATCCTAACATACTGATTCATAGTTTTCTACTCACTTAAACCTATTTGACCTGCTGTTAAGCCTCTCATTATAAATTCATGCTGTGGTGCTTATTTTTGTGCAGACCCACAGAACACTTATATTCTAGTGAAGGTTCAAATGTTTCTAAAAATACCCAATTTGACAAGATGAAGAAACTAAAAGGGAAGGGGAAACCTCAGAAGACTTGTACATCTATTTGATCCGTTGAAGATCAATGTTTTGGCAGACTGCTTTCTTCAGGATTAAATACAGCTGTCACCTGAATAACTCTGTCATCAACTTGGACAGGTGGTACAAATAATCTTTCACAAATCAACATAATCAAAAAATCAACAAGCACAAATCAGAAAAATACTTGACATGGGTTAAAAAGGAAATATATTCCAAAAAAATGTGAACAAAGTCAGTTCTGCTGAACTATTTGTTTTTTAAAATGTACTACAAATGAACAGATATCAAAGTTTGCAAGAGAAAAAGGAATACAAAAAGAAATAAAAATAGGTATATCAAGTTGTCTTCTGTCTACACCTCACAATATATGTTTGATTTGTATATTTTTGATTGCATTGTGTTACCAAATCAAACATGGAGTTTTAGGTTGGATGTTTCACTCAGTGGAAACATCATGCAGTTGTTTTAATGACAGCTGGCACAGGTCAATACAAACTAAGTGCCTGATACTGCCAGCATGCAATAACACATTTATTTCTGTTTTAAATCTTAAGCATCCTAAGGAGAAAACTGCTGTAAAAACCAATCTACTTTTTTTGCTTGGCTTAAGTAATGGTCAAATACATGAAAGCATGCAAACTAGTCAGCATGTAACATACTTTTCTCTGTGATTCAGGATATGTTGATCTGTGTCTATAACTGCTCTGTGTTCTATGTCTGTAACTTGTTTAATGTGCTGCTGCCCCTCTTGACCAGGACACTCCTGTAAATGAGATTATTTATCTCAATGAGGTTCTCCTGGTTAAATATATTTAAAACAAATAAATAAATAACATATTGGCCCCCTTATAGGTTTTATACAGTTGTTTATTTGTGATTTCTTTAAATATAAGCCTCCCCACTCTCTCTCTCTCCCTGATTTCCACCTCTATCCACTGTCCTGTCTCTCCAATAAAGACACAAAGTCCCAAAAATAAATCTTGAAAAAAATCAGCTCTTAGCACAAAATCAGAATTCAGCAACACTTCCAAGACAGCCATCCAATGCTAACATTATACGGTGCCTACGATGTTAATACATCATATTTAATTTGATGGCCTAATCCAAGGCAAATTAGAGTAAATACATTGACCCATATGGAAGCAACCTATACCGTAAATCCAAAATCCTTCAACCAATACTTTGAGGATGATGTATGGATATGTGATATAATGGCCCGATAATTAAACCACACAGGGATAACAAGCACATTAGAAAGAGGACAGAGTATTGGGTGAGGTGTGGTGCCAAAAGGTGTCAGCATAAGTTGTATTTTTGTGCTTTCATATCAAAGGCAGGAAAAATAAGTTTTTTTTCTTCCTGCAATAAAAAAATCTCTCAATACAGCTTTTAAAGCAGGGTAACCAACTTATGATTACACAATACTGCAGGTTTTTAACTGGCTACTTTAATAAATTGATCCCTTGAAAGCATTGGTGGGAAGTACAATGTTTCAGTAAGAGCAATTGGCAGACGATTGTGGAGTATGTCATACACACAAAGTCAGGAAAGGGGCAAGTCGGTGGAAAGCTTCACAGCTTACAGAACACTGTAAGAGAACAACAGCACACGTATTCAGCCCAGAGGTTATTTAAGATGAGAAGAGAGCAGAATAAACAAACCGGAGAGAAGCAAGATAACAAAAGGAAAAGATAAAAGCTCAAAAAATGTCAGCGAAAGAGAGAGGTTTCAAAGGATCAAGAGGTAACAAAGCACTCCAAGTAGGTAGATGTGAAAAATGAAAGGACAGATGAGAGTTTCCTCGATATCTGGATGCAAAACAAGAAGTAGACAACAAGGTAGAAAATATCATCAGAGTTGAGAGAGTAAGAAAATTGTGAAGAGGAGGATTGAATCCATTCTTTTGGATGACAAAAACATAGGGGGAAAAAAAAACGCGTTTTGGAAATTAGAATTCACAAGAGGAGTATCATAAAGGTGGAAAATGCAGCCCCTCTTTAGAAATGTCTCGATGGTACTTGGCACAAACAGTGGAGCAGAAGAAATGCCCCATTCTCAAGTTAGACAAGGAGATAAAAAGTAGATGGAGAAAAAGATGTGCTTTGACTTTCATTTCCTCCCCTTTACAGCAGCTTTAAATGTTACAGAATATCCAGCACAGGGAGGCATTTCAAAAAGCGCTTTTTCACATGATATGCTACACAGTTTCATAAGTTATTTATGTTTCATGTTTGTAGGGTTTTATGCATGCATGTATGAGCAAGAGCAAAATATGTGATATGCATATTTACTTACTCTGGCAATACAAATATGTAGCGCCTGCATGCCACAGAAATGATCCCGCATGTTGAACCAACACAGTGATCATGGTGTTGATATTAAAGTTGCATTTATCTCAAATTTGAATTGAATTAAAAAGGCTTGCTATATGATACCCCTGGTATGGATAAATCTCATTTAACTTAACAGCACAAAAAAGCATAAGGAGGAGGATTTTCCCGAAGTAGTCTTCAAAATATTCCTTTTCTTTGGGACATTTCTGTGCGTCAGTCATTGCATCAGTGTAAGAGCAAACAGCTTGGGACTAACTGAAAAACATAGTAACCAGGTGACATCACCGTCTCTCTCCTGTGTCGCTCTGTAACAGACACTAACATAACTTTAGCATCTTAATGAGGAGCCAACAGGACTTTTCAAAGGTTGGTATTTGCTGACCTGTGAATTCTGACGGAGGGTGTTGCAGACACACACATCAGGCAACATGATGAGTGCCGCATACAACTAAAACAAGCTCCTTCTCTCTGGTTTGTGCGATAGCTGTAGACATGTTAATTGGTTCTTTGGAGAATAACTGCTGTAAAAATAACGACTTGTTTCTTTCTTTTACCACTTTCTTTCCACAACGCTCCCTTTGACTTTGTCGTTATGTAAGTCAATCACTGCTGCACTTTCAAAGGAAGGCTCAAGGAGCAAGTCTATTTGCAGAATAGCAACATCAATAGACAGAGATCATTGTGATTATAATTTAAGGAAAATTAAAGGACATTTTATTCCAATAAGCAATAGGGCGCCACAGGAATGAGTCCTTAAACCCCGAAGTAAGTTAGCATGTTAGCGCCATGGGGTCTATACATATATGATGTCAAGATCATCCGACTGTGGTGTAATTCGCTATAGCATAACGTTAGCTTTTTACTTCTGTCGGCTGCATTAACGCTTCAAACATCATAAAAATGGTGTTCATTTGTGAGGATTATCCTGGTGAACAAAATGCCTGTGCATCAGAAACTTGTGTTTAACAGACTGATGGTAGCCATGCAAGTGTTTCTGTGTGCGTAAGCCAATAAGGGGTCATTATTGTCAACTTGTTAGGGCTTATAATTGATTGTTTGCAGATTCATGGTGATGGTGGCGACAAAATAGACAAAAAAGAGCTAGTAGACACTTCTGTCTTTAAAACTAAAAATAAAAACATGATTGAATTATTACTTTTGACATGTATTGTGCATTGATGTATTTATACTTTTTTGTACAATATATAAAGGATTTGTGATATTGAGGTTTTTCTTTGGACATTTCAGATCTTCCACACACGCGTTGCATTTTGGAAATAAAAATGAAATAAATGTGAAGCAACTGATTAAAAATAAGGAACTGTATTTATTTTTTTTTTTAATAAACTGATGGTATTGCAGTGCCTGACAAGGTTTATTTATATGAAAAGAAGAATCTACAAAATATAACCAGTGTATTCAGAAAAATCGCCCCTTAGTCTAACTGAGAAAATGCCAGACTTTTCCAATTTCGCTAGCGTTATCAAAAGGAGCGCTCACAGGCAAGAGTTTCAGGAATGCAAGGTTAGTCCATTTAAATTCTTAGCACAAGATGTATAATTACCCAGTTCTTCTCCATGGATTCCGTCAGAGGCAGTAAAGGTTTTTAAACTGAATCAGAATGCAGATAGAGACAAACATATCTGTCACAATCATAAACAATGTATATATCATAACAGTCAGGTTGTCAAGCTTTAATCTTAGATGAACCCCAACTAAATTTGAGCACCCCTCATCGAAGACCGCAAACAAGAGTACAGGAGATTATTTTATTTAATGGTTCCTAAATTTACTCTGGCTCTATTCAAGTATTAAGCTAACACGGAAAATGGGTAACTTCTATCTAGATATTAGGAAACGACAGTTCTTACATGTGTGTTTCTAAGAAACTAGGCTTTCAGTGGCTGCTAAAATTTCTATTAACCATTTTACTTGTTAAACATCTTTTCCCAAAGTAAAGAAAATGTTCTTTTTCATTTAGGAGAAACCATTACCATAACCATTGTAAATGAGTTTCTCTTCAGCGTGTTTTCTCAGGATTTATTGAAATGAATAGCAATGATAAAAGAAGGAACATGTATGTGTACCTTTCTCTTTGGGAATAAAAAATTAAAACATTTTGGATGTCAAGCATAAATATTGTATAAGGTTCCTACCGTCGACTTCTATTGAGATTAAGCATAGCACTCCCATAACATCACTGAACTCATGTTTGACAGTTTAAAAAACAATATCACATCCAGAGATTTTAAATATTACTTCAAGCTTTGATTTAGTTGTTTTATTGTGGAGTGGGGAACTGGGGCAAATATTACCCAGAATGCAAATTGACAGCATAGTTGAATCACCAGGTTGACCACTTCACGTTGCTTCCACTGTGATTTTATTTTTTTTAACCAGTATGCAATAGTATCTTACAAAACCTGAAAATTTGACCTGAAATGTTGATTCCCCTTTCAAGGTTTTCTGCTAAAAAATGTCTTGTGAGGCTAATAGTTAAAAAAACAACATAATGTGTTAACAGTAGGGGAACAGTCAAGGTCAGAGATGAAAGAAGGAGAACTGGCTTCTGTTTTACAAAATGTTGTGGTTATGATTAAGGGAGAAAGGTTGACTTTAAAAGTTTTGCCTTTCAGAGAAAACAGCAATTTATTGCATGACCAAGCAGGTTTGCATGCCACCGGGAACATGAGTGGTTTTTAAGTGTTTGAACAAATAAGCTATGATAAAGGCCTTTCTGATTTTACTTGTCAGGACCTCAAATTTCGCAGTAAGCATTAACTGTGCAGAAGCCAGATAAAGACTGTTTTTCTGAAAACTCCCTGTTTTTCAAGTGCAAGAAAATAAATACTGCTGTTATCTAGAGCTTTTCCCAAAGCAAACATCAACAGACATTCATATTCACATAAAACCAATTGAAAATGTTCCTCGTTCCTGCATGTATGTCTTCATATCCCACTTAGTAATTTAAATAGCATGAATGTTTTTCATTGAAAAGTCTGCTTTTAAACAGGTGCTTCAGGGAACCTGAAATATATTTATTGTTCAGTCATTTACAATTTCAGCTGGATCTAAATTTTGCTTCCGTTTCTTAATCTTAAAAAAAACAGACAATAGGAGACAAACTGGTATGTCATGCCAGTGAAAAGGATGGACGATTCAGTGTTTAAAAGCAAAGGGTCACTCTCTCCTGCCTTTCTAATGGGCTTGTTTGATGCACAGGGTGCTGTGTTCCTTGTTCACCATGGCAACTGATGATAGGTATGTTTGACTCCTCTAAATGTCCCTATTTGCCATTTTTCTTCTTTTCTTCTCTGAGGATGAACAGGGATTTGATGTCATCACGCTTTATCATAGTTCTAAAAACAGGAAAAAGTAAATGTCAGTCTGTAAAAGTCATTAAATCCTTAAAGGGATACTTCACCCATTTGCATTAAGCTTTGTATCATTAGAAACCTGGTATTATTTTTGAATGGTCGTGCATCCCGCCCACATTTTCCCCTGAGATGGGAAATCTCAAAATGATGATTTTTGCGTCACTGGAAGCTGTTGCGGTTAGCGGGGTGAAACTACAACGCTAGTTCCTCATATTTTCGACCACTGAAGCTACAGACCTATCACAGATCAGTGGGTGGGAACTCACTCCCAGAATCGAAACTTAACGTCCGCCATATTGTTTGGAAGCTATGCTAACAGGCTCTATGGAGAAAGCTGATAATGGCGGAAAAATATAAATATAGCAGCGAGACGCTATATTGCTATATTGCCGCCGCCGGCTGCTGGGGCGGACTGGTAGTGTCGGTGCTCTCACTGTTTGCCTGTGGACACAGACGTAGAGTCTGTTTTCTGCCAGGAATTTCCAAGATCAAATCTGGAAGAAATTTTGGAATCAGTTGAGGAAGTAAATATGTCGGTAAATGTTTTTATGACTATATTTCTACTGCTGTATTGTATATTTTGGAGAAACTGTAACGATTGAATTTCCTTCTGGGATTAATAAAGTATTTCTGATTCTGAAATTGAGGACCTTAGTGGGAGTGGCCTGCTGCGCTGTGCATTCTGGGATTTGGTGTCTTTCATCCACATGAGTCAAAGAAGACACTTTCTGCCTTTTCTCGGCCAAGAAGGCACCAACTTCAACATGTATTTCACATTTCTACTACATATATGACCCAATGTCAATACAGATTCATGTTTCAACGGGTGAAGTATCCCTTTAAACAGTGCTTATTATGCTGGGTACAGACGGTACTATTTTGGGCTGTCCCAGACGAAAGATGATAAATCATAGCAATATTTGTGGTCATGGCTCCAAGACCTACGTCACAGTGAGAGAGGATCATTGAGGACTGATTTCCCAGTTTTGCGATTGAAGACAGCCTGCAAAAAATATCGGACAGTGTCAGAAATTTAGCATAATTACCAACCAATAGAGATGCAGCATAAAATGATGCACTAATCAGCGCAACCAAACAGGCGCCAAAGTTGTTGAAAGCGTATGCTAACAATAACATGACCATCCTCAAGCTCTTTGAAGCTCTTTGCAGCTCTATGCAACACTGGCATCCCAAGTTGGCCCCTTTTTTTCCAACGCCAAGACTGTGTCCAACTTTTTCTTTTGCTCCACTTTTCTTTTTTTCTGATGCAAATTGAACATCATATAGCAAGAGCCCGCTTTCTAAGAGATTAGATCGGTGTGGCTTGCAATAAACTTATAAGTTATGGACTTATGAAACAAGTCCAGGGAAGCACGGTTGCCTTTTTTTTTTTATACGTGTCATCTCTGGCTATTCTGTATCTGTGTTATAATACAGCAGAGCTACAACAAATCTGGCATTTATCTATCCAACCCTGATGACGACTTCAGCTTTTGGTGACAATTCTTATCAACTTAGTCACACTTTCATTGTAGTGGGACCTGCGTGTTCATGCACAGATTTCAATTAAAACCAGAGAATAAAAAAACATGATATTCCTTTTGCCCTTGAAATATTGTGTATGTGTGTTTTTATCCCTTTTGATTATGTTCAAACATATAAGAGCTGGTTGACATCACTCTCTCCTGTGTGATGAAACCACATGAAAGATTCATAAATAAAAAATACCTGTATTCAGTAAATCATCTTATTACCTACAGCACATACAGAAATATTTACTTATAATAAACCAAATCTTACAATACAGTACTTCAATTAATGTGCATTCGATTTTGTATTAAAAGTAACACATTGTTAAGAATATACTATACCATGTTTTTTGAACACTGATACTGTATGTGTCCCTAGCTTGTCTACAAACCCCCCGGTTATGAGAGAAGGCCATCCTCTTTTCTCTTGCATGCTGCCACTGTTCTGAAAATATGTGCTCAAACAGGCTATTTGGAGATTTTCTCTTTGTGACATCACATAGTGCAGTAACCCCTCAGCCAGGTAGGTGACACACCCACAGCTAGGTGTTTGTTTATGCCTTCTGAGTCTGCCTACTCACTGTAAACATTTGGGCATGGTGCCCAAGCCATTCTAGAGGGGCGTGGTCGAACACGGCTCATTTGCATTTAAAGCTATAGACACAGAAACAGCTTGTTCTGAGCAGGGCTGAAATAGAGGGGTCATAGGCATGATCAATTACAGGATTAGAGAGGAGTTTAAGCAAGAAACTTCACAGGCATGTTTTGTGGAATGACACTTATTTAAACTTGTTGAAAATGAGGATCATATGTGACCTTTAAGTCCCACATGTATTTATCAATAGTGCTCATGATGGATAGGCCGGGTCTTTGGAATATAACAATAAGTAAGGTCTTTTACCTGCTTTTATAAAGTGTCTCGAGATAACACTCATTATGAGTTGACGCTATACAAATAAAAATTGATTGATTGATTAATTGATCAATAATGATTAAATCCAAGCAAACAGAGGAATGTGTATACATTTTTTGGGGGGCTTTTTGTGCCTTTAATGCAGAGAGAGGACAGTGGATAGAGTCGGAAACCAGGGAGAGAGAGCGGGGAATGGCATGCGGAAAGGGGCCACGGGTGGAAGCAAACCCGGGCCTACCGCTCGAGACGAGAGTCTCAATACATGGGACGCGCGCCCTAACCATTGCGCCACCAGCGCGCCCCAAATGTGTATACATTTCTACTATGAATTTTCAAATGGGTTGATTTTCGATCTATGATGGCAAATTTTGATTCAAGATGTGGGCTTTTTAGAAACGCAGAGAGCTTGACAATAAATGAGCCACTGAGGTTGCTTTGGTTTTCTTGAAAATAATAACAGCAAACCTGGGTCAAATGTTCTATGGTGTGAAAAGGAGAAAACTTTCTCTAAAACATGTTATCTGAAGAAAAGCTTAGACAGTCCTTCTATTTCCCTTTGAAAAAGTTGCTGTTAATGAGGAAAATAAAAAACACATTTGCAAGTATTTGCAACCTTTTCAAAGTCTAGTCTTCCATCCCTTCTCTCACTTGCTCTCTCTGGCTCCATATGCGTCTGCCACTGATTCATGATCTTGTTACATACAAAATAATAAAGCCAGTGTTTTTTGGGTCGTACTAAAAGTATAAAACTTCTGTCCCTTAGATGTTTGGAATATCTTATCAAGATTAATTCAGTCTGTCTGTCAGTTGAGTGTAAGGTCTCTAATGTCGTTGATTAGGTAGCTTCTGAGTTTTCAAAAACTGCTGGTACACTTGAGAGACAATTTAGAAGAACAAGAGTTAATTCTGTATAAGTTATTTAGTCATTGTTCTGGACTATCACACTATTTTCTATTATTTCAACATGTTAACATCTCAGGTCATCAAATATGGAGGTTTGTTATATCCTTTAAGCATCTCATCTGGATACAAAAAAAACCTGTATGGTGTGCTTTCTGCCACTTTCTGTCAGAAAGCTGTTCTTTAGCCTGTTTTATTTATAAGACAGTCACATATAATAAATATACTGTATATCTTACAGCTGAGGGGTATGTTTGCTCGAGAACTTTAAGACAACCACGCTAAAAACATGGATGTAAATGTACGCTATATTTTTAAAAAATCACAGCGCTTTACTTTTCCACTAGCAAGCCTCTTTGTTTTAGCATTTATTCGGCACACCACATCCATCCATCTGCAGCACAGGGGCTGAGCTGACAAACACGGGCTAATATAGTTGGCTTATGTACTTCCTGTTGTGTAAGTACCCCATACAACCCCACTTCAAAAATACAGAACTATCCCGTAAACAGCTAACAAAGCCTTAGTGATGATGGCATATTCAAACCCTTACCCATGTTATTTCTCGATCCATGCTCTCTATATATGTCTTAGGGCGGCAGTAGCTCAGTCTGTAGGGACTTTGATTGGGAACCAGAGAGTCAACGGTTCAAGTCCCGGTCCGGACCAAGCATGGAAGTTGGTCTGGTAGCTGGAGAGGTGCCAGATCACCGCCTGAGCACTGCTGAGGTGCCCTTGAGCAAGGCACTAAACCCCCTCCCCACCACCCAGCTCAGGAGCGCCCGCTGTGGGCAGCTCCGTCACTCTGACATCTCTCCCTTAGTGCATGTTCATAGGATTCTGTTTGTGTGCATGTCTGTATATATACTATATATATAGCCTATGTGTGTGTTCATGACTACAGAGTTTTTTCATGGCCACAGTGCTGTCACTGATTAGTCTTTAGTGCATATTTTGTCCTTGTCATAGTAGTAACTTTATTTTTTGCATCAGAAAGCTCTGAGATACCAAATCTGACAAAAAGATACAGAAATAGCGCATGGTAGCCTAGCGGTTAGTGTGCACTCCCCAAGGACGGCCCGGGTTCGAATTTGACCTGTGGTTCCTTTCCTGCATGTTATTCCCCACTCTCTCTCGCTCCCTAATTTCTGACTCTGTCCACTGTCCTATCTCTAAATAAAGGCCTAACCTCCCCACCAAAAATAAAAAGCATGTTAATGTGATGGGCATATCACAGCAGCTGTGGGTTTTAACTTGACATTGGCCGTTTGCTGCATGTCATCCCCCACTCTCTCCTCCCAACGGTTCCTGTCTCTCTTCGGCTGTCCTTTCTAATAAAGGAAAAAAGGCCAAAGAAAGGTGCCTGGCAAAGTAAGGGAAAAGAAAGTCTTTCTGCATTTTCTGCACCAGCCTGCTGTTACAGTGCTTGCTATTCTTTCTTCATAACCTTCTTCTCCTCTCGTTCTTTTTTACTTTCTGTCTTATGTCTTCAAAAGAAAGGAAATGGAAATGATACATTTCATCTGAGTTTCATCAGACCAGCTGACTGGTAACAGACAAAAATATTGTTACCAGTCTAAAGAAAGATTGCAGGATTGTCCTTGTGAAGCAAAGGGGATATTTCATGTGTCAGTCAGTTTTACATTTACTGTCCTTTGAATTAACCCGAGGAGAAACATGGTTCCAAGTCAAAACCCAACATCACTCTATCAAATGGAAGCTGACCGCTTCCCTGAGGCAACCTCCATACCTGTCCTGCAATACCAACGCAGAACACCTGCACACAGTTTGAAAGGAACATAACAGTGCATTCAGATTTTTCTCTTGCTATAAAATCTGATGGTTCTTTTGTAAAAAATGAACATATAACTAGGGACACGGTGACAGTGATGCCTCTCTTGAACAACATTCTTATTACAGACACAGAACATCCATAATGCGTCCTCACTGTCATTCCTCAAAGAAAGCTGTGCTTATGTACTGTGCCCTTCGAACAATATGTTCTTAAGGAACAATCACGCGTCAGGTGTTTCACAAACACTCAGCAGCTACGAGGGGAAAAATCATGCGGTTTAATTAGGCAGATTTCGTCCTTATGTGCAGAAACATGACTATGAAAAAAAACACTCCTTTATTCAACTTCCAAATACATTTTCACTTGTGTTTTGATTGACATCACAATCCTTTTTGGTCTTACTACTAATGACTTCCTTCTAATGTCTGAGTTAATTGCTATGCTCGTGTTGGGAGTAGTGGTTTTATGGTATTATCATGGGTTAATGAGCCTGGCATTACACTGGGTGGATTTTTAGCTCCCCTGCTAATAGTGTAATGCTAATAGTGTAGCACTACTGTGTGGTGTCAATTAGAGTTCAATCTTCAATTAAAAGTTTAACTATTGCTGTTCAGTCTTGCTGCATGAGCTTCATTCATGCATTCTAACAACTGCCTGGTTATTGTACAACATTTTGTTTTACATGTGAATGTATACATTCAGTTATTTTTACCAGGTTCAACTTCATCGAATCAGATTGAAGTGACCTTAAATGTCATGCTTTGCTCACATATTGGCATAGTTCAGATCATGGTGCTCAAAGCATTTCAAAGCGCTGACACGTGTTTTCAGGTCTCTCTTTATATAGGCTGCAAATACCGTACATGGTATGAATGAGTTCTATGAAGACATACATTGGATAACTGCATTTGTGTTCCAGTTATAGCGATATTCAGTGCACTATTCACTGACCCTCCATTTTTCATCTCTGAATCAGAAAGATTTAAAGACTTCTCTGCAGACTGTCTGAAAAGCTTGACAGTTCAATGGCATTAATTCAGGAACGGATGGTGGGTGGAGGTCACCAAGCATGAACACAAAGATGACTAAGAAGAAGTCCAAGAAAAAAAGAAGGAAGAGAAAAAAAAAAGACCAGCTTTATAATCCTCATAGTTTTTTTTTTATTCAGTTGGAGGTTAAGAAGTAGGAGGCTGTTGTGTGGGGAGAAGCAGAGGGACAAAAGATGGAGGAGAGATGTGAGCGAGGGGCAGGAGACCCATGGATCCCCTGCTGTATTATATTGTTTCCTGATGAAGGCCTTTGTGCACGGCTGATGTGCAGCTGTGCTCATCAAACACCTTCAAGAAAACTCGATGCGGGGTTCCTCTGTAATGGTTGTGTTTCGATGGCTACATGTGCATATAAATACTGGGTTTGAATTTTCTAGACAGCATAGACGGCAACAAAATCAAGTCAAATCACAGAAAAAAGCATGCTGACATGTTTTCCCTTTCTTGTGTTTTCACTGCACCTCCATGACTTTCTTTAACAAATTACCAATCAGTGCCTCATCTCCTTTTCCGTGTATTTAAGTGATTTAACACATTTACAATTTAATGTGCATTTTATGATGAGGAATTCAATTTCACACAAAAGCGGTCACCGTATCAGTTTGCATGTGCAGTTTTCTTCTAAAAGCAAATGAACTGTCTTTGTCATGTTATTTTGTGTTATTATCCCCCACTCTGTTATTTTGTTTGCTACCACACCACATGTAATCATGTTTGGCTTAAAGCCAGAGGGATCAATTCATAGATATTGATTTAATGACAGGCGTGAACCCACAAATTGTCCTGCTACTGTTTTCAAGAATTAAGCTTCTATTATAACCGCTGCATGGTGTATGTATTCATCAAAGCCATCCCAAAATAACCTCAGCCTAATTATTCTGCCAAGCAGTGACGGATGTGCATTATGAAGATATCCTTTCCTACAAGAGGTAATCCATGTTGTTCTGTCCAAACTACAATGTTTGGACAACGCTTCAGAGATTAAAAAAAAAAAGGCTTTCACATGATGATGGCTCTGAAACAGGATTTTCTTTTCTGAAAATAAAGGCAATCACTGCTTATAATCATATTAATTGATTTAAAAAATGATCGTCTTAGATAGTTGTGAAAGTGTTTAATGCTTCTCCTGCATTTACATAAATTACTCGAGAAAGATTGTATTTTGATAACAGGACTTAAATGGCTAAAATTGATATTGAAGTGTCTCAAATGACCATTTTTAAACAATGTTACAAATGGGAAGGGGTGGCTTGTTATGATGAACCACAAGACAATCATTGTCTGTTATCGCTGTTGCTTGTCACACAGGAGTTAACAAGTAAATTTTTTTTTTTTTTAAGTCAACTCATTATCGGTCCTCTAAGTTGAATTATTTGCTTTACTTTTGCTGCTCTCATTTTAAGCTGCTGTTTTCAGGGGGGGGAAAGCCCTCATACACTATGCGCACAGACCAAATGGCAGATTGATACACATTGTGACTAGCTAGGGAACATAGTGAATTCTTTCACTGTAAAATTATTCCTAAAGTTGTTGATGGCGTAAAAAAGCAAACATATCCTGACAAATCTCCCCTTTAAGCATTAAAAGGTGATGACATGCCACACTATTGTATCATATATTTTTTTTACATCTTGTTTCGCTTCCCCAAAGTGGACCCCCCCCCCCCCCAATAATTACAGGTTTAAAAATTCCCCAGTGCAGTGCAATCAGGCTGGACACACCTTAGCTGTGGGAATGCGATGACTCAGAATTTCATTGGAATGTATTCGCTTAACAGAAAGAAATTACATTTTAACCCAAAGCTAACCAAGGTGAAGCTTGCTAATGTAAATCATCACCTAACTGTAATGTCACTCGCTGACATATACTATCAGCCTTCCTTTAAGCCATTTGCCAGTCCAGTGAAACAGAAAGAAGCTGATATCATACTACAAGAAGGAACATGCCTTTCAACTCAAATGTACGGCTTACTAGAGAGAAAGACATCAGATATGGCACAAGCCTAAAAAATTCCACCGATAACCTTCACACTGCAATGCCCCTGAATAAATGTCAAATACTATCTGCTGTTTGCTCAGTAGAACCATTGCATCCAATCTGCCCATATGGAACTGAAGAGCTCTGAGGGATACATTGTGAAATCACACAGTGAAGTTTCTGAAGTGCAGACAAAACAAAACACGAGTTTGTGTCTTAATTTGCGTATGGACACATAATTGTGAGAGAGTCTATACAACAGGACCATTTGCAAGATAAAAACACTGGTTTCTTATCCCCACCTGCATGTTTTATGTCATTGTCATCAATGTCTGTGTGTTAAAGAAAGTAAGATAGATAAGAGCTTCATTATTACACATATGTCCACATCACCAGCACATGATTTCTTACCCAAGGGCACACATACCGCCAGGTCTATGAATATTCTATTAGGACAAGCTGCTTTTGTCCCTTTTTTAACCATGGAAGGCTGCAGCAGCTCTTAACGAATCATAAAGTAATATCTGTGTATGCTTGTATCAGGTAAGAGATGTCAACGTTTAGGACAAAGTATGCAAGAAATCCAACTAGATGACTTTATAAATCATGTTTGCAAGCTTTTACTGTATTTTAATACAGAGGCATATTTGTCTTTAATGAATTGTATAAAATTGATTTGGTCATGCATGAAATACCTACTGCTTAGTCTACACACTACACCTCAGCTATTAACCTTGAGAATTTCTTTTTTTTGCATTTCTAAGGCTTAGAAAACAATTACTCGTCAAGTATGACTACTATAATTTCATTAAAAGCTTGCTCTTTGTTTTCAATGTGTTGTCCTTTTTTTTTTACATTCAGTGGCAGTGGGCATTTATGCACTAATGTCAAATCTGTGTAATTATGCTTCTGAAATATAAATGAAGGAGTGAAATTAACCTTTTGTACTGTTCCTCCCACGCCAAGCTCCACAAGCCTGTTTAAATTCTGTGTTAAAAAAAAAGAAAGAAGAGAGCTCATCACTCCATTTTGGAATTATTTGAAGGGTCAAAAGCTTCAGCGTTGGCTTTGAAAACTGTTGGAAATATTTGAGTTAATGTAAGTACCCAACAACAAAGAAAAACATGGGTTTAGTCAATTTTTTATTATTTTATATATTTTAGTGTAAACATTGAAATCAAATTCTACATAGTGTACCTTTTAAGGTCGTAAATGTTTACAGAACTTGCATATCAAATCTAATTTCGACAGTTTGAAAGTTTCTGAGTGCAATCATTGAAAGCACTTTCCCCTCTGCTTTTGTGGGTTACATTTGGGGGTAACTATAGTGTGTCAAATGTAAGTAAATGAGATGGTGCAGTTCTTTATGGTGCAGTTCTTTATCTAACTCAGCCCTGTGCTCCTGATTGAACAGCATAACCTTGATTTAAAGTCTTGACCCTCAAGTCTAAAGTTGTTTCTCCAGCGTTTTTCTAGTAAACACCTGTTGTCACTGTATGTGGATGGTAAGTTATATATATGTGTAGCAAGACGAGATATGCTGAAAGACTATTATCCTGCTGCCTGTGCCAGGGAGAAGGTGAAACAAAGGGTTGATATGAAGGCGGATCTTGCATCTCCCCTCTCCCTGGTGTTTTCAGCGAAAAAGACTTTTCCAACTATGGGAACTTTTTTCTTGTTGTTGCACCAAATAGGGAAAGGACTGAGAGTCAAACCTGCTCTACCACCTGAGACATAAAACAAGGCCCAATCTTAGGGAAGACTGGTAAAAGCTGTGTTTCCACTGAGAGAATTATGTGTTTTTGTTATGAACCATGTGGTTAAGGGTAATGGGCACAGAGAGACACAAGGTGTTTTGGTATTAAATAGCCGCTTGAATGTTGAGCTACCCAGGTTCTTATGCTGCATTCATGTGCTGCTCGGGTGGTCCAAGTTTCCGTGTTGGGAAGTTGCTCCTGCAGCAACATGTCCGATGTGTCCTTGGACAAGACACTTAACCCTGAATTGCTCCCTCTGCTTCGTCGGCAGCGTATAAATGCGTAAGAATGGAATTAGTTATTTCTGATGGACAATGTAGAAACCTCTGCCATCAGCATGTGAATGGGTAGGTGTGACATGCGGTGTAAAAACCGCTTTGAGTAGTCAAAAGGCGAGAAGAGTGCTATATAAGCTTAAGTCCATTTACCATTTATATTTGAGCAAAAAGTTGATGTGCAATACGCGAATTAATCAAAAGTATGTTAACATTAACGAAACATATTTAGCCCCCCATGTGATGACAATTCTGACGTCAAGTGGAGCACCTAATTATTTTCTGAGTTTCCGAGTTGTTGTTCCAACTTGAGCAGGTGTCCATGTTCATTTTACAACTCGGAAAATTCGTTTTTTTTCATGTATCTGACACCACATGAATGCACCATGAAAGGGGGAGAGTTGGCTGTGCCCCCTGGTGGATCAAATGCGTAGGACGCACCACACACCCACACATTTATCCACACACAGAAAACCCTGTGAAGTGGTGTGGCTTTGCATGACTGTTGTCTTTAAACAGATACAAAAAAAAAAAGTGTCCTGTATTTATACCACTGAATCATTCTCTTAGTATTTCAGAGCACTGATTTTTTTTTTTACCAAACAAAATCTAAAATCTAAATGTTAGGCAGGCATTATTGTGTTTCATTAATAATTTACATTTGTATCATATCCATATGATTTAAATGTAACAATATATTCTTAAAATAAATTAAATAAATCCAAGATCATTGTTTTGACTGTGCCACTTCACTGAGGCCAAAAGCAAAAAATACAGACTGAGACCAAAGGAACCTTTTTAGATGACAAACAGAGCTGCTTACATTTCAACAGGAAATCCCTGCTTTGGCTGTGGGCTCTATTAAGGACCAACTACTGCTATGTTGTTCAGTCTTGTTAGCTATAGCTGCCATTTGAAGTGCCACTAGGTGCCCTGGAGTTCCTTATGCCTGTGTTAGTTGGTTTCTTCTCAAAGGCTAGCTGGGTAACACCTGCTGTGTTAAAAGAGCAGCCAGGGTGATATTTCAGACTTAGCTGGCTGGATAGAACAAGGTAAGTGGTGGCCATTTGCCTAATATTCAAATTCATTTGTAAGGCCAGGGGAAAAAAGCATATATTATTTTCTCTCTAAATCTGGGTTTTTTTATTTGTGAAAGTAAGTCCAGTATTACAATCTTGAGAGAGCACTTAGTCTGAAAAGAGAGTTTGTACTTTATTTCTGTAAACAATCATTACCTTAGTAGTGTTTTTATGTTAAAAAAAAACCACAACTCTTATCCTGAGTGTTTCAATAAAGAGTGAATTTACAACCATTTTCGGTCCTTCCTTCATGCTGGTTTTTCTTGACTTATTTTGAAAATGCAAGAGAGGCCACACATGACGACAAATCATGACGGATTTAACATAAAGTTCTTATAGATTAAGATTAACTTTATTGTCCCAGTGGGATATTTAGTGTGTGGTGTGCAAAGAGACAACCAACTCAGAACACCACACACTTACTGATTAATTCATTAGATACAACCAGTCATCTCGTGCCCCAAACGCGACTTAAAAGCAAACACAAATGATGGTCAGCTTTATGTGGCTAGCTGTTAGCTGGTACATTCATTACGGTGAACATCCTTTTCAGTTGGATTGTGGTATGTTTTACAGACACGTATAAACACTCATGTTGTTTCCACATATAAACAAGACGCCCATCTCACTTTCATGCTTTGCGCTTTCTGTCGTTGCCATGGTAATGTTTGTTGTGCTTCCTGCCTCAGTCAGCTTGCTTCCTCATTGGCTATTTTTTCATTCCATGTGACAATTCAGAGTCTGTGCTACGCTTTCCCCGGTGTTCTCCCCACACGACAGGACTTCTGATCGTAAATATTGAACATGTTAAAAATTTAACATTTCAAAGCAAGCGGCCCTGATCGTCTTCTGAGCGGATCGGGGAGGTTAAATCACTCTTAACACACCTCGCACCACAAGAGACGTGGGTAAGATAATCTTTGGAACCATCAGAAAATCAGGCCTTTGCAGACTTTGGTCGGAACAGGGGAATCGGGCTGATCTTGTAGTGTGTACCCCGCTGAAGTCACCTCTCTCTCTCTCTCTCTCTCTCTCATTTACTCACTCACATAATTCTGGATGACTGTGCAGTGTGGAGCTTTTTTCTTTCTTTGAAAATTGTGGCTGGACTAAAATTGAAAGTTATCAGAATAAGTGTAGAGCAATTCTTGTGTGAATGATACTCCATCATGTAATCTATTATCGCATTAAAAACTGTAAAACCTCTTCACCTAAGGGCCTTGTTTTACCAGTGAAATCGTAGGCGCTGGCAATAGCAGAAGGTCAAAGTACAAGCTTATTTAAGTGTGAGCAGCAAATGTTTGGTGGGAATGGTTTGGGTAAAATGTGAACTGTGAGCATGCGTAGGCTGACATCAATCCTGGACATCAAATTTGATGTCTTCATTCCCTTAAACAGCAATGTCTCTCCTGTGCTTCTGTTGGTGCATGCATTACCAAGGCCAAAACTAAATGCTTTCAACCAATGAGATTGATATGTCCCAAGTGCAAGGTCACTGCACTTGATTTGCGCCAGCATGAAAATGGGACCCAAGATATTTTATGGGACTGTATTTTTTGCACAATATAGCCTGAAAGGTTTCAAGATGTCATTGCAAATGAATTACATTTCCATGCATTTTGAGCAATATAACTCTCTTTTGAATTGCTGTAATATATTAAATAGAAATTCAACATAAGTATTATGTGGTCACAATCCATTTCAGATTGTACATTTGTCTGTATAGTTTTACATACAAACACTTTTGGGACATTAAGATGTTCAAATGTTGTAAAATATATCCAACTTACATTAGAGTTTAATTTGCAAACATTGTTTTGGTTTTTGCATAGATCAGAACCATGGTTTATATAACACCAATTATTCGATCGTTTGAATATAAAATGTGGTCCAAATATGAAGGTTAAACATTTAACTTTGATTTTGAAAGAGGCAGCTATTGAATGGTTTGCGTTTAAATCCTTTACAGCTATTTTACGTAACTCACAGGGGATACTTTATAACTGTTTATCCACTGAGTTTTCTCGAAGTGCCGTCTGGTCAAAGTTCCACTTTTTCAAATGTGGTAAGCATAACCTACAATACATCGACATTTCAATATTTTCATTGTGAATATTTTTATATAATTAAGTTGAGCTCTTAACACCACTTTAAATAAGCAAGCCAGACAGTGAGGCTAGAAGACCAATAAACTGTCTTGTTAAGAGTTGATTAGTTTTCATATGTTTTCATTTCATCAAGCTGTGAAGGTAGTAAGCATAAATGTACCAGCATAAAGTCTTGCTTTTTCCTCATCAACTTTATATTGCCTTGCTGTTTGACATGAAATGGTAAGAGTGTAGGAAATGAATTTATTCATTAAATCAATTCTACTGCCAGTAATGTATTGGGACAACAGCCCTGCTTTGGAGCAGCTTTTTATGTTGGCTTGAAAAAGCATCACAGCCACATCACCTCTTATTTGCCAAGCTTCCTTTCAGCAACTGGCTGTTACCTACTGGAGCAGTCACCTGGACAGGCCCCTTAGGCTAAAAGATATGTCAGCTTTCTCCTTGGCTGCAGTTGACTTCCCCTCACCTGGCCTGTGAATGTAGCCAGCTGATCTTTGGCTTGAGGTAAGCAAAGGGAGAAGGAATTGAAAGGTAGGAAGTGAAAGCAAAAATAAGGGAGGATGGGAAGGAGCAAGAGGTCGAATTGGGAGGGAACTGCAGAGAGAGAGAGAGAGAGAGCGAGTTTGGAGTAAGTGGGGTGGGAGGGACACCTGGGACTCGGTCCAGTTTGGACATCTTGTCACACCTGTAGCATCGTCTGTCTGGCAAGCATGAATGAAGAGAGTAAAGGGGGTTGCCATCTGCTATATCATGCCCTTCTCCAGTGTGCTGCCATGGGGATATTCTTGTCCAGCCAAATGTACGGCAAAAACAGCTACCATCGTCCACCCATGGATCCCTCCTGAGCTGATTAATTTGTTGATTCTTCAAATTAACATCCTCTGGCTATTGCCAACATAACTGTTGATCCAAGACACTGAGACTAAGGAGGGTTAAGGACAGACAGAATATTAATGATGAACCTCACCAAGGACTAGATTCTGTGAGGAATGGAGGGAATATGTCATGGAAAATAATCTCCTTGTTTCCATTTTAAGGGAATATGAGGATCAGAGCTGACCACCCACTGCAGAATTTAAAGGCACTCATATATTATTGAACATTTTGTAATATGTTGCCGTGGTGAAGAGAAGTGACAGTGTACCGCAGCATCTGTGTGGTTTTACAGCATTGAGGATAGACAGACATCCTGATCAAAGCGCCAAAAGTCTCTGTCTGGGGTATTAGTAGCACTTCAGTGGATGAAAAATCCATCCAGTATTCATGGTGAATATTAATGATTCACCACTGTCTCGTACGTGTCATCCATGTTTTTGCACCTATCAGGCACACGAGGAAATGTACGATAGAACCATTAGTAATTATCAATATTTCAAGACACGTCAACCCACACAGGATGTTAAGTGTGTGTGGTTGTGTTATCAGATGTTATATATGTGTAAGAGTGTTACCCTCATTGTTTAAAAGAGGAAAATTGTCTGAAAATAGCAGATTATTTTTAAACTCATTTAGAAACATTTCATGAACATAGAGGTTATCCAGTAGGTTCAGAGGATACCTTACTGTTTTCCAACCAACCTTGGAATATAGATTGTAATTCAACTTTGAAGAATATGAAACTGCAGGATCTATATTCATTTGTTGTTTGATTAAGTAACTGATAGACCTCTGCACTCAGAGTGCCCACTAAAAGTCTGTTTGTAACCCACCACATAGTGGCACAGTTTTATTGTAAAAAAAGACTAATTTTAAAGTAAAATAAAGCCCCATTTAAAGTGCTTCGTTTATTGGAAGTTGAAGTCGTTGGGGAGTACTTTGCTGTTTGTCTCTTTTTGTAAGAATTCAAACTCTTCTCAGTTCAAACACGTGTGATCCAATTTTTAATGTATGAAATTTGATCTCACTAAAGTGGTTAAATACATCGCAATTTTACAAATCAATTCATTCTAATAGGGAGTTTCAGAAGAATGCATTACAATGAACTTGGCCTTGATGTAGCTCCACTCAATAAAAATATAATCATACAGAGTTCCTGCCTGGCCTATTACTTCAGCTCATATTCATTTTATTAGGGTACAATACTCTTGCCATTGCACTTTCTATTCATCCTGGTCAACTTGTCTATTTTAAAGGGTAATACATCTGTATTTTCTTTAAACCCTTACTATCTCTTTTTAATCAATTTTTTCTCCCTGTTATAAATATCTAAATTATTCCAGCTCGCTCCTGACGGTGTGACTGATATGATATTTATTGTGTCTTGTAAGGTTTAAGATTTACAATAAATCACCCATATCATGGGCTTTGAGATCCCCTGACCCAAAATATAACTTTGTAGTCAGTGGATTTGGCAATGGGGGAATTGCCCATGGATAAAACAAATAGAAATCCGATTTTGACTTGAAACGCTAAGAAACAAACTCACGTTTTTTTGGTGCCTGCATCGCCTATATCATGTTATTAGATTTGACAGAAATGCTGCAGGCAGGCCTCAGTAGAGGACAACATAAGAAGTGTGCAGTGCTGTTTCTTTTCTCGTGTCTTCAAAACAGGCAAGAGCTGTAACTTCATCAAAATAAATTGATAATAGTGAGTAGGCAACCCCATCCTATTCCCAATCCAGGAGGATTTACAGTACAAATTGGTTTCTATATCAAACAAATCTTCTTTACAAGCCAACAATATACTGGTTGAGAGAACACTTAACCAAGCATTTATCCATAGGGAACTTAAAAGGTGTGTCATTTTTATCTATTTGCTGCTTCTCCTGAAGGTATGAGCCTGCAAGCTTTGTACAATATTGAAACAGATGAGATATGCCTCTTATTTATAGTCCGTGCAGCGGGTACTTGGGATTTTTTTTCTCTGTAACAGTGTTCAGTGTTCTAGCCCCTCCAAAATTCAAGTATCTAACTGATTCAATGTACCATAATAAATACATGAAAAATTGGCACTGATCTATATTCAGGGATTTCTTTCTGTGTTCTACTGCTTGAATGACCTTCACAAATAAAATAGTTGCTTACCTTAACAGCTCCATCAGTTTCCCAGGATTGGTTTGTTTAGTTATTACCATTCAAAAGTACTGGCTGTAGTTTGGCCTTTCATGAAAGCCCTTTCATTCTTTTCTGAGAAAAAGAACACAACTACTTTTCGGGTTAAGGATTCTTGCAATCTATTTACATAATATCTACATAAAAAACCTTTGAAACTGTGACAGCCCCTCAGCATTATACAATTGACTGGCACTTGCTTTCTGTCTCCAGGGGCCTCTTGAATAAATGTTGTGTACGTACATAAATTGTGTGTATGCTGTCTTTTATCCACACGCAGTTTGGAAAATTTATAATAAATTAGCAGATGAGATTGTGCGCACCCTGCCGCAAACTCTGCAATTTATGTGACATGAAGATGTTAACACACATCAGAGACTGTATAGTTGCCAAGCGCAAAGATATCCATGACGCAAAGGAAGCGAGGTGCACTCCCACCTCCTGTGTAAGCATGTCGTGTGCTGAACAGTGTGGCAAACCAACTATACCCGCATGTGTCCCCAGCAGGGCTGTGACATAATGATAAGAATTTTGATAATGGAAAATATTATATAGTTCTTAAAATCCACACCTAATTTCATGTTGTTGTTCTGAAGGTTCATCCAATATTTTCTTTCAGATTATGAAAGCAGAAAAAGAACGATAAAAAATGCAGCAGCACAGTTGTTCCTTGCGGCTTAATCCTGACTTTCACATCTTTGTTCAAGAAATGATTATTTGATGATGCCCTGTTCCAGTAACGTATTAATCATAGAGTACATATATAAAAGACAGCTATTACAAAAGCAGAGCTCGAAAATGTGGGCAGAAGTCATTTGTAAAACAGCATGGGACCAGCTGACATTAAAAAACCTCTTTCTGGATCCACTTTTAAAGTGCCCAACTGTCATATTTTTTCCTTGAAAATAACAGGTCTCAAAGCTCTTAGAGGAAGCCGAAACTCTCAAAATCACCCATCCTGAGCAAGTATAATATGTTTATATAACGCCCTCCATCAAAGCTATTATTTTCTGCAGAGTCCCAGTATTATAGTCATCTTTGCACCACAAAGCCTACTGAGGTAATCATGATGGGCCAAAGAAAATTAGTGGTCTCACATTCCAGGTAAAGGGTGGGTTAGATGGTGGAAATAGATAGGATAAAGTTAGGACAAAAAAAGGTACTGCCTCGGCCACATTGTGAGATAACACACCCACACATCATATGAACTAGATTAAACTGCGAGTAAGTCATGTGCTGTTATATTTATCCATTAAGGAAGATATTCTACAAATGTATAAGTTGACTGCAAGTGCCTTCAACCCTTTTCCTCAACTGCTGTTTTTACAGAGCATTGGATAACAGTAGAGTATACATTACACTGTTTTTTTCAAGTTGTGTGAATTCCAGATGTGCATGCCATTATAAACACCTGGTCTTTTCTAATCTAACATTTGTTTTGCCATTTAAGGTGCTTTTATTCTTGGGCTTAATTGTATCTCATTTCCCTAAATGATGCAACTCTTTCTAAACAAACGGATCAGACCATTGAAGAAAAGCTTCTACCGAAGTCCAACCTGAAACCAAAAACAATTAATTCAACTGAGTATTAAGTGAAACTTGAATTATAATTGTGTTTCCGTACTAACAATTTTCTCTTTTTAAGTTAAAAACTGCTTCCTCAGCTGTGTGATGAGATTGAAGTCGGTGGATAGTAGCAGTCTGTTATCTACAGGCTGATAGGATTGGTGGTAGCCAGGGGCAGAGTTGCACCCTGCTGCTGCTGATTTAAACTCTTCACACGGATGTTGCAGGGCAGCAGTCGCAGTGGCACTGGTTTACTTTATGAGAGCAATGTAAGAAACCCAAAAAACACCAGAAATAAAGTAGATATTGAGGCAAGGCATTCAAAGTTCCAATTAGTGGATAAGTTATATATACATAGTTTCTTAATTATGTCATTACTTGTTTCTCTTTTATGCTGTTTACGTCATCGGTTTGCATCCATTCCTTGTCCAATTCCCTTATATTTTTATGTTTCCCCCTTTATTTCAACCTCCTTCACCTTTCTTTTATCATTATTTTCAAAGGCTCTTTTGCCTCTCCTTCAGCTCTTCTCTACATTTGATTTATCTTGCCTTTTTGCAGTTCCCCTCTCTTGATTTTCTCATAGACAAATTCTCTCTTTCCTTCTTCATGAAAGGTTTATAGAGTCGACAGGAACGGCACATCTTGGCTGCTACTGATGGAAGAGACTGCAGGACATTAGCTCAGTGATGTCAGAGTATTTTTTTCCCCCACTGATGACTGAGAACAGTTTAAGATATGATGTTCAATCTTTATTTCATTTTCCATGTAGATGTTCCCCGTCCTGGTCTCCATCCGTCTTCCTTCCATGTATTTTTCACCCTCCCCTCTGTTTTAACCCCCATAAATAATCAATTTGCCTCTCTATGGGATCTCAAACAGCAGATACCAATCACTATAACTCTAGAGATCATGGTCTACTGAAACCAGACATTATCTTCACAGATGGCATTTAAACACAACCAACAGGAACTCTCAAAAACTCAGAGACATTTGAACATCCTGTCCCATAAATATCACAGGAAACAGGAACGGAAAAGGGAAACCGTACATCCTTGTTGGAGACTGATCTCCCTTCTGAGGAAATTGATGTTCGTCTAACTAAAAAGCCAACATCAAAATACTTGTGGCATAGTCAACACAGTATTTTCTTTCAACTTTACTTTAAAACTATAACAAACCAAATAAAATCTTGAGTAAAGTAAAAAATAGCCAGAACAACAAAAAAATAATCTTGTTTTCTCAGTTTTAACTAACTGTGCATATAGGGAACTTTACTTTAATTTCCTAGATATTAATTGGCAACAAACCTGCAATTCAAAGGCCTTGCAACAAAAAAGTCGGACACGAAAGTGACATTTTAATATTAGTAAAACATTGTTGCAGCTTTGGTTGTAACAGACCTCATAAATCTACTTTTGACATCAGCCAAAGCTCAGGCCCATCTTAAACATCTAACACAACCCAAGAAGAATATATCTACAGACATTTTCATAGTGCTCATTCAAGTTTTTCAGAAGGCCTTTAGACTAGGTTTACATTAAATAACATCAATGGCACTACTTGGTTGACTTCTTCTGTTTGACCAAATTATTTTCTAGAATAAATCACCACCACAATCCATCAATTTGTTTCTGAGTTGGTAACTATCATGATCAGTACTTTCATTGTCTAGCATTGGCTTTCTACAGCTGCTGTTTCCATGATTAACCATTCTTATCTGTGTTTAATTGTCTCCCATTTGATTGCAATGATCCAAATACTTTTTTTTCCAGTATTTTTCACAACTTTGGCTAAAGTTGGTTTTGAGACACAGTTATATAACCATTTCAGTGTTTCCCCTAGGTTTACAGCGTTGGGGGGGTGGGGACAAGCCGACATGCCGACACGGCGACACGACGACACAAACACTTGTAGGAATCTTGGTGTTCATGTGTTACTTTTAATGACATTTAAAAAAAACATTTTTTACTTGACCTTCAGGGGGGGCGGGGCGGGCCGCCCCCCTAATATAATGGTAGGGGAAACACTGCATTTTCAGTAACGCCTTTGATCACATTTTTGATGCCATTTGCCACTATGTTTGACGACCAACTTTTCAGACTATTTCCAGGAACAAGTCAGTGCAGTCACAGGAAGAGAAGAGTCATAACAATGCATTCTAGCCTACCAAGGAGAAGTCTAGAGGTCTTTTAAAAAATAAAATCAAAATGTTAAACAGCACAGAAGGACTAATGTAGCTCTAGCGAAAGTTCAGACAGGAAGACTATATTTTGCATACTCGTTTTATTGTTTATTCTCAAACCATGTCAAATCACTCCTCCACGCATGCTCACTCATTACTTCTCGTAATCATCACCTGGTCACATCTATCCAATAGCACTGCTCCACTCCCTCATTGTTAGCTTATCACATTGCTGCTGTCTCATTTAAAAATGGCTTTCTCTTCCACTAGTTCATTCATGCCATCGTTACGAGCGACCCTCCACCTCCCCATCGCCACCAAGCCTTCGCAGCTTCATCACCTCCTTCATCCCATCAGCCTCAGATGACATCATCAGCCATCATCTGGTCAACCCCAGCCTTTGCAGTTTGCCTCAGATGACATCATTAACCATCAACTCTAGTCTTCACAGTTCAATCAACTTCTTCATCGTATCAACCCAGGCGACATCATCCGCTAACACCTCCACCACCAGTGTCTGGACTCTAGGGGGGGATAGATCTTGTTGCAGCTCAGGGCAAACATCTTCAATCACCCTGTCTCCCTGTAGAGTTCAAGCGCCAAAGATTCTCTGACAATCATTCTATGTCACATAGATAAAGCTTTCATCTTTCAATCATTTACTTGTCTCTCCTGATTGAAATGCTAGAACCAATGTGAACTTAAAAAAAAACAAAAAAAACATCCTAGTGAGTGACTAACTGATAAACAAAACCTTTAACTAAAACATCACATGGCCTGTGTAGATTGTAATACAATAGCAACACCATTGACAAAGAAACCATATTTAATGTGGAAGTTGCAATACAATGGCAATTAATTCCTTTTTCCTTTTAATACAAAATAAGATTAATATGTCCTGCTATGAGGAGGAGGAGTTATTGAGAATGTAGCTTATATATATATATATCTTAGGCTCTTGTTCTAACAATGGAGTGTGAGATAGAAAGGAAGTTGATGCTGGCATTGGCAGCAAAGCACACAACATTGTTGTCTGTCTATGGGTCATGAGCTTTGGAAAGAGATTCAAAGATTAGGAGTGTAGTTGAAATGATATTCCTAGAACAGGAAGACATTTGGAGTAAATTCACAGTTATCTTTTACTTTAAAAGGGGCCAGTTTGGGTAGTTTGATCATCTGATTAGAATGCCTCCATCCTGGATGCACTGAGTTCACTGGAAGGATTGTAAATCCCACCAACCTGGGGTTTGTATATAGGCTGTACTTATGCTATAGCGCTTTTCTAGACTTTTGACCTACTAATGCACTTGTTCTCTACATGCCACATTCCCCCATTTACACCTCATTCTCACACTGATGACAGAAAATGCAATGTAAAGTGGCCACCAGTATCACCAAAGCCCATGCATACAAATGAACACTGCAGGCTGTGCCATCATGAGCAATGTGGGGTTCAGTGTCTTGTCCAAAGACACTTAGACGTGGACAGCAGGAGCTGGAATCAAAAAGCCAAACTTCCAAATGAAAGACAACTAGCTCACAAATGACCCATGATATTCTATAAAAATACAAATGCAACAACATTCACTTTTCTATACATCTTGCTTCCACTAAGTGTAATTTAAATACAACCTTGAAATGGTTTCTAGCACTACAGCAACATTTCATTTGAAACACAAAACTGTTGTGTGTAACTGGAGATTAAAACAAAATCTCCCAGTTAATCTCACTATCAATTTCAGTTGTTATAAGCACAAATGTTAATGACATGTTCCTATCTTGTTATGTGATTGATTTAGAATTGGCCTTTTTTGTTTTTAGACACTTTCAAGCCACGCTAAGCCTTTCAGATACAGGGATAATCTCTTTAGATCAGATGAAAAAACAACCTCTAACAAGAAGAACTCACAGATAAAACCAAAACCAATCCAACAGAATGATATTTTAACATTAGTGCATGTTGTGAGAGAGGGATCAAAAGAGAGCATTCTAATCCTTTAGGCGTTTTGGGCAGCTGTTCAACTCTGTTCTCCTTCTATTGCTCTTTCTTCCCCTCTCTCTCTCTCTCTCTCTCTCTCTCTCGCTCTCTCTCTGCCACACACATGTATGCTGTGTGTGTGTTTGTCTGAGTGTGTGTTTTTTGTTTATATACAAACACATATTTATTAGAAATGATAGAACATAGAGAAAGCTGTCATCTTAGATCATGTTGATGCAGAAGGCTACAAGAGCCCTGTTCATCACAGACTGTTGAGAACTGAGATTCTAATCAAGAAGCAGCGGATATGACTTCCTCCAGTATTCTGGCGTTTTAGCTTTATTCTTAATCTACACAATGCTTGTGGCCTTTCATGGAAATCTGATTTTGTCAATGATGATGATGCCACAGTCTGTCCAGTTTCCCTTTCCCCTAGGCCTCTTCATAGCAATTTACAATTCATCTTCTCAATTGTTCTCAGTTTTCTTGCAGCCCTGGATCTACTTGACTTTCCCCACCAACCTATTTACCTATCTTCATTTCACCCATCCCTCAAAATATACCGATAATGTCCTTTGCGCCATAACCAGTTCATTGCAAGCTACTGTAGTACTCCGAGTTGCCATGGGCCTTGTTGTTTTATTGCTGTTTTGCTTTTTTGCTAATTTAGCCTTCAAGCTAGCTGTCTGTAACCTAACTGGTCAGCCAACATTATGACTGTTGATTGATTGTACTGACTTAATATGATTAAATATAAAAAGGCATGTATAGAAATAAATGTGGTTAGAGTCGTTACAATGACCTCTTCACAATTCATTCAAATAACTTTTCTTCAGAATTTATCTTTTCAGTTGGACTTCAAATACAGAACACTTTGCATGCATGAGCTCATACATTTAGCCAAATCTCTTTGTAACCATTGTGCTTCTTTATGAACACTAAACAAATAACTTGTTTGAGTCACAGATGAAGAGGCATCTACAGTTTCAATAAGAACAGTTGAAGATGCCATTATGTATGAGACGGACTGTCCCTGACTTTCAGGACAAAACCCTTGTGTTTTTTTTACTGTTAAGAGACTTATGTCTTTCTGTTGATTCATCCTTTTTTTTCAAGCTTTTTTGTTTTTTTGATCATTTGTTCTAGATTAGTATTAAATGTCTGATTGCTTAAAATGTCTTTCAAAAACTTGCAACGGTTCTCTTTTTTTTAATTAACTGAATTCATTTAAAGCTGATTCCTGGATTAAAATAAAAAGAGGATCCTATGTGGAGTTCATCCTAAGTGTTGCATTTTTCCTAATGGGATACTGCCTGAAATCAGCTCTGCATCTAAAATGTTAACAGTTTCTGTGAACTTTTAATATACAAAATCCTATGCATTCTTCCTTTACATCACGTTCTAATAGCGTGCTAGAGTTGGATGTCGTGTCACAGCCCGCACAATCGCTGTCCCCTGCATCTGTGAATATTACATTCTTTGCTCTGTCAATTTCAGTTTCCTTTTTGAAAACAGCATGACATTTACTACTTTTGTTTTGAAGGTGGACAAATGGAAGTGTGGTGCTTTGTATTGATGAGCTGTTGACTATAATCACAACACTCAATAAAACAGCTTGCGGTGAGCAATATAAAGTTTTTCTTCTCAGAACACAACATTTCAAACATGCATGTGGATATCATTTCTTCACTACTATCTCCACTATGTTAAACAAGCTTACAGCACTTTTGAGCGAGGAAAGTGCATACCAGTGCGATGTAGAGACCCCTACTTCCTTGTTCCTTGTTCGTTGACCCGAGTGACAGAGAGGAAAACGGGGAAACGGGGTATCGAGCTACTTCGCGCTGCGTCACTCACGGGCAGTTAGGACACTCCAATAGTACACAATAGAGTCAAGCTGATTTTCTCTTCCTTGCTTGCTCGCGTTGCATGCTGTTATGAAAGGCTGTAAGAGTAACAGTCTCATTCTTTTCCTTAATTAATGTGTTCCTTTGAAGAGAACTGGTTCTGTATGACTTGAAAAACTTGAATCCATATTATAATTGGGAGGTTGAATGCTTTGCTTTTTATGCTTTTAAACTTTTTCACTTCCGACACTGTTGCAGCCTAGTTAACATTTCCTGAAGCCACATTTTTAGATAAAAGTAAGTTATTTTTGTGGTCTAGTTGGTTTTCTAATAGGCTGTTGCTTGTGGCTTCAGAATCCATGTAGGGCGAGAAGGTCTTGTGAGTTTTGTCATTTTATGGCATTGTTGATTAACACAGTTCAACTTCAAATTATTACCCTGAAGGAATGCAGATCTGCAGCAGCAGGCATCAAGGCCCAACAGAAACACAAAAGACAATGTCAGAGATATAAATACAGAGATACAGAAATTACACAGCTCCAGTGAAAAAGCGGATACAACCACACTGAGCTGGAGGCTGAGACAGTTCACACACATCAAGTAAAATTAAGTGCTGTGCAGTAGGTTACATAAACAGTAATGAATTATCAAGGTAAGATAGATAAGAGAAGAACAAATAATCAATGAAGTTAATCATCAGTTGTTGTGGTAATCACACTTACACACTGACACCGTAAGTGTTGAAGCTGAAAGGCCCATCTGTCTTTTGAATGTGATGGTTAGCTTTGAGGTTTGCAGTAATTGTTTGCTATCCCCACAACTGATGGGATGGGACCAAGGAGGTTTTCTTTATTCAGTAACACCTGAACCTTTTTGATTGCTTTGTATCTGACAAGATTTAAGTTTGGACTTAAAGTACTCTTTCATTTATTCATGAGGCCAGACATTAGTGGAGTGGTTATCACTGTTGCCCAACAGCAAGAAGTTCTCTGGTTTGAACTTCTGGCTGGAGAGGTGCCGTCGAATGGCATGCTCTCTAGATTAACTGGTGACTCTAAATTGTCCGTAGATGTGAATGCAATGTGAATGGTTGTTTGATCATTCTAAAACGAAAACAAGGATACCTTATGAGTTAAATAGACATGGATTTTTGTAGTTGGCACATTATAGGATACTGTAATGTAAAAAAAAAAGAAAAGGAAAGTGTCTGAAGTGAGTGGTTTTAACAGTAAATGTCTTTAAATCACTCTGTTGAATTTGCATACACCTCCCTGAAAGACAAACTCCAAAGCAGTGTACAGTATGATGTAGGCTGGGGATAGAAGATAACATAGACTTCAACAACACTGCAATTGCTTAAAGAAAATCAGATCACAATATGTTTCTAATTCACTTGTTTTATTAACTTTAATCCCTTGCTTTAAATGCTGAAAATAAATTATGTTTATGTGAATGGAATCGATCAAAGACTCTGAATGCTGGTGTGAATTGGCATGATGTAACTCCTTGGAGTTGTAGTGGTTAAGTGTGATATACTGTATACTTACAGCCACAGTCTTCTGGGATGTGCCACATAATATGCCAAGAGACAGGTTTTAATTATGATCTCACCAGCATGCTGCATGTGTCTCATGTTGGCTCTGATTAGTACTTAGGGAATCAAGGCTGTAATTGTTTGTGCTAACAAAATGTGTGTTTGTGTGTGTGTACGTGTGTGTCTCAGCGATGATCAGAGCGGTTGGTCACCCATGGGGCTTATGTTTTTACTCTGAACAGAGGCCATGTGATTTATGCGCTCAGGGCCACACTGTGCGTCCAATCAGCATCAAGCACCCTAGGGTGACACCATCATGGTCATCTCTTCTGCGGGAAATGATGCAAGCTTCACTGGATTACATAGGGTGTGAGACCAATAAAACGGGCCTCTATTCTTGTCACAGCATCAGATAAGGACGGGCTGCTGGATGCATTGCAGCAATTACTGCAGGCCTGAGCTCCACGGCTGTGGAATTGGGAAATGATCATCTGGGAAGCACAGCAGAGTAGCATTGCCTCAAGCACAATAACTCAACATGTCCACTTGGCTATGTCAGCTCTGCATGGAGAAAACGTGGGGGATACAGCGAGGGAATGAGAAAGACAAGATTCAGAGAAGAAGATGAAGAAAAAGCTTAAAGTAGTGCTTGGAAAGAAATATAATGCTATAAAACACATTCAAGTGAAAATTACAAGTCTTCTTAAAAGCACCTTAATGCCATTAGTAAATTACAGAAGGTACAAATAAATGTCGACGGTATACCTTCATAAAATACAACAAGCATCTACATTTACTACCCAACATCAGGTCTGGTGCCTTTCTAATCTTTAGCTTTACTCCACTCAAAGCTAAACGGTCTATGTTATCTTTTCACTTGTTCACTCTGCTCGAATTTTAAGAAACAGTATGACTGGATTAATGAATGGATGGCTTGAGCTGATGTGAGAGGACCATAAGGCCCATATCTGCTTTCAGGAAAGATAGAATCAGAAGCGATCATTAAAGACAGTAGGATTACCGGAAAGAAATAATTGTCTTGGTCAGCTTTTATCTGGTTGAGTCCACTTAGATTAGGCATGATAAACAGACTACAGTTAGCATTCGGTGAATGTACAAAGATGAAGGTCGCTTCTAAAGAGGAAAGACAGTCCTGAAAAACATTTACTGCCTCGAAATGAGGTATGATGACACAACCAATAGCCAGCCCCCTTCAGTCCTCTCTGCAATGCCGCATATTGGTTAATTTCCATATATGATCTCAGCTCCCAGTGGTTGCTGTATGCACCATGTTCCTGACAGGCTGACATACACCCTGCTGGAGATGGTTGCTGGGTGCACAAACGGGGGCGCAGTTGGAGGAGGTGTTAGGTCAATGACTGGATTAGACACACTGATTGATCCTGTGGAGAAAGGTGCCATCACACCTAATTAATGAGTGAGAGGGATGGTTATGTGGAGTGACCCTCTTTTACTGACCTGGAAAAGACGACATGACGGGAGAACTCTGTGGCTGAATGTGAGATAGGGAGGACTAATGATCTGTTTATGAATTTAAATGGTTTGTTGAATAATTACTGAATTACGTTATTGCAATTCAGTGTGTAAGTAAGTAAAGATGTGATGTGGCCATTGACCTGTAGAGGGAGGGCATGGGAAGCTATTTAAAAAAAAAAGATACCTTTATATTAATGTGGCATATTTAACAACATGAACACTACGCAGAGATGTGCTATATGGTTGGTTATTAGGCGGAAAAAATGTATCTTGGCAGTGAAAATGAAAGCTCCAGTGAGGGACCTTCGTTTCTGTTGATTTCGGTGCCCCCTGTGGCCAAAAAAAGATACCGCTCATCTATTTGATGTTTTTTCTGTATATGTCTAGGTGACCTTTTCGGAACAGAAAATCTTATCCTGCTATATTTTTACAGCCAAATATGGCGCTCATTGAGAGTCTCTGCCGGGCTGTTTAAAATGATGTTACTGCAGTGTGCTGTTAGCCTCATTTCACACCTACAACCCGGGAACAGTTTCAGGCATTAAAAATAACTTTCTAGAAATAACCAATCTTTACGCTGATACAGTGGTCTTGTTTGCATTTTGTTTTTTTTAGCTCATAAAGAGGCATCAGTATTAATTTCAGTCACTATCATAACCAGCTATCAACACCTCACAGGAGCTTAACGTATAGTTGAATAAAAACTATATATTCATGTCCATTCCGCCTAAGCTGGTGATGCTTCGTTTCAAGCTTGCAAAACCCTGACAAAGTAAGTCCTGACAGTCTCCTTTCTGAATAGTACACATACTAAAAAATACATCAGTTTCCAGTGAACTGCTAAGTTAACTGAAATGCTGTCTTCACCAAGACTTTAACACATCTCCCTTTAAAATTTCATAAGGCGGTGTCTCTTATGGGTTGCAATATCTCTGAATCGTTTCACTTTTCAAGTCTGCCTCACATCCAGTAAGCGAGAACGTCTGGGCTGAGTGTGTTTGCCTGACAGGGGCAATCTGGCTGCGTGTGGGCACTGATGGCATTTATGTGTACATTTTCAGGATGCGTTAGGGAAACCTAGCAGAAAGATGTTCCTGGTAGAGACAGAAATGGAGCTTTCTCAAGGCTTCACGAGAGATGGATAAATGATTAGACAGGAGGGAGCCTACAAGGGAACAGTGCAGACATAACTCTATAACCTTTCCCCCCCCCCACTGATCAAACATAGATTTACAAGCAAACAGCGTGAATATTAAAAGCTATAGAGATCAACAGGGCAAAAAAAGCATGATTAGTCTGACAAGCCAACAAAACAACAACAAACTTGTGTTTTCAAAAAGAAAAGAGAAGCGCATGGTCAAATGGTAAACTTCTGAAAGTTTGACAGCTAATATCTATTCAAATGTTTCAGTGCAACCGTTAAGTTTCATTTAGTTTTTTCAAAGTGCATTCTCTAGAGTTTTAGTGCACTGGCCAAATAAACTCTACTGTTAAAAAAGATTATTTTCGTGGCTGCCTCTGTTTCCAGTACGATGGAAAAATAAACATGTAATGAATCTCACTCTGAGGCCTTATATCAGAGTTCATGTTCTGACTCACATAAACAATTAATGCTGCTTTGCTTGATTAATATTTAACCATGACAACCTTCATCCAAACCTAATGGATTTAGCTGCCTTACCTCAACAGTGATGCCATTTCGGAAAACCTTATTTCTTAACAGATGACTCTGCACATCCTTTGCTGGATTCTGACATTAGCTATGGTATATTATAGATCACATAACATTCATGTACCCCGTAATAATGTCCTGCAAGCCGTGCCATTACAAACTCAGATGTTTTCGTAAAAGATACAACAATGGCTGTATCTGCGTTGAAAAGAAGTAGGTTGTAAAAAGATGAAATTTAATTTTCCTTTAATTTACAGTTGTGTATTTTCAGGTTCAGCCTCTGTCTTGTGGCCTGACACCTGATTCATAACAGATATCTTTTATATAGGGACATCAATCCCATCAGTGCTCATAGCGCAGGTAGTGAGCAGAAAAAAAAAAAAAACATCTGACCATCACCTCAGAGACCAGATCCAATTCCCTCAGCTCCTGGTTTTAACTGTCAGAGATTGTTTTCTCAGTTTTATCTGCCACTTTCTCCTTTTTTCTTGTCTTTACGTCGGAATCATTTGTCTGAAATTGATCTTTGCTTTTTCCACGTCATTCCTCTTAAAAGGGTGGTGGGGGGGTTGAGGACAAACAACTTAGAATTCAGTCATCTCAAAATAAGAATATGATTTATTTTCTCAGGAGAAAAGAGAATTGTAAGTTGCAAGTTTCCCTCTGCATGATCACACCAATAATGGACTGAATTATAGATTATGCCTTTTTCTAATGCTGCAAATATCCATTTAATTTTGTGCACACTGTTTGTTTATGGTCTTATTTAGCCAGTTCAGATGCTAGTTAATGTTATTCATGACCAATTGATAAAGATGGCCCCTCTTTGTCCTCTCCTGATCTCTTGCTTAGCAATGCAAAAGAGATTTGTTCTACAGGCATCCCATGATATCGAGCTTATGCTGTTCAGCATGTAGCTTTTCAAAGCTGTTCATGATAATAAGAGGAATGATGTTTGAGATACAGAAGGTGACCTAAAGGACTAGTACAGTTGCAAAGACCCCAAGAAATGTTAAATAAAATGAAAATGAAGACAGTCGGAGATATATAATTATTTTCCAACCAACTGAAATTCAAACGTGTTTATATGGAGTTCTGAGATTACAGGATTTAAAAGAACTTCTAAGAGGCTTCTATTCTCCCTTGACTGGGCAGGTGAAAGGTGACATTTGTGTGATATCCTGCTGGGACAGTCTCTCATTATTGCCTGTGTTAGGACCTTGCAGATAACCTCTCCCTGCAATTAATCACACCAGCCTTAATTATCTCATTATGAAAGACGATTCATCCCTCACGCTGCTCTTCACAGAGAGTGAGCAAAGGGGGGGAGGAGCAGATCGAGATAGTTGTTGAAAATGATGTGAAACATGAAGAACATTTCAGACTAATCCCAAAAGATATGAATAAGAAAAATAGTGTTCTTTCTAACTCCCACTGCTCGTCTCCTTTTTTTTTTTCTCCATCTACTCTCTTACCTGGTTGGTTGTCTCGCTCGCTGACAGGAACTGTCGAGAGAGGGATCTGTGCCGCAGCAGACGGCAGTGACGCCTCATCACACTGCCAGCAAGCCCTGTGGCCCCTGATGGCGCCACAGCTGGGTGGATGGACATGATCACTCACTCACAGACAGGATTAACCCCCCCCCCCCCCGACTGCATCTGTCTTTTCCGTCCTCTTTCTAATCTCTTTCTTCTGGCCTCTGCCTGTCTTCCCCGCCTCAGATCGTCTCTCTCCCACAGTGCTCATGTCTATGTCACAGTGGTGTTAAGTGTAGACAAAGCAGGGAGCAGCCCAAATTCTTGAGACCGCTATTTAGCGAGTAGGATTTCACAGTATTGAGGGATTTTGTCGGTATCATGCCGAGATGTGCTGTAAAAGCACAACTTGGACTATTGCAGCCTAAAAAGACTATGTGGATTATTTGTAACCACTTTGGAATCTAAATATTCAACATTAAGGAGGGTAAAGTGATCCAACCCTTTTCAGATGCAAGCTACTATTTTGGCCAAAGAATCATTCATAATGGTCTTGAAAAATTTGTCCTCTGCGTATTCCACGTCATTTCTCTCCCATACGTTAATGGAAAGGCTTTTATAATTGTACCTTTGTAATGTACTGATCAAGGTTTCTGGGCTCGCCTTTGTAAGAAAAAGGCAGGACCATCATTTGACTTTTACAGCATTATAACAGGACCCATTATGGTCTCCTATAAGACTTCTGTGATCAGACTGCTGTTATCTTTGCCTTTTTTCTGAAGAGGCTCTCCTTAATTTTAAAGTCTATTTGCTGCCTGTGAATCACTCGGCTGTAATGAAAAATTCAGTGATCTTTTCCTGCTACACATAAAAATGGAAATGAACAGCATCTGAAAGCGCTTTAATCTGACTTAAATATCCTTGTAGAAACAGCCTCTTCCTTTGAATTTACCCTAATCAGATTTTAGATACAGTTTGCCTCTGTTGATCTCTAATGATTTTGCTTGTTACTGTGTCATGGTGTTCCTCGCCATAAAAAAAAAAAAAAAAAAAAAAACCTTTGCAAATTATGCTAAAAGGCAGGACTTTAAGACTAAATAATGCACAGCTTTATTTAGCATCAAAAGAGACTCTAACTAGAACATCAGATGACTTACTGTTATCAGTGGCATTACTGAACAGAGTTTTTCCATGAATAATATATACAGTGGGTACAGAAAGTATTCAGACCCCTTTACATTTTTTACTGTTTCATTGCAGCCATTTGCTAAAATCGAAAAAGTTCATTTTATTTCTCATTAATGTACACTCAGCACCCCATCCTGACAGAAAAAAAACTGAAATGTAGAATCTTTTGCAAATTTATTAAAAAAGAAAAACTGAAATATCACATGGTCATAAGTATTCAGACCCTTTGCTCAGTATTGAGTAGAAGCACGCTATTGAGCTAGTACAGCCATGAGTCTTCTTGGGAATGAAGTTTTTCACACCTGGATTTGGGGATCCTCTCCAGTTCTGTCAGGTTGGATGATGAACGTTGGTGGACAGCCATTTTCAGGTCTCTCCAGAGATGCTCAATTGGGTTTAGGTCAGGGCTCTGGCTGGGCCAGTCAAGAATGGTCACAGGGTTGTTCTGAAGCCACTCCTTTGTTATTTTAGGAGGTTTGAAGAGGTTTCTTCCAGGATATCTCTGTACTTGGCCGCATTCATCTTTCCTTCAATTGCAACCAGTCGTCCTGTCCCTGCAGCTGAAAAACACCCCCATAGCATGATGCTGCCACCACCATGTTTCACTGTTGTGCAGTTCCTTCAACCTCATGATTCTCATTTGCTCTGACATGCACTGTGAGCTGTAAGGTCTTATATAGACAGGTGTGTGCCTTTCCTAATCAAGTCCAATCAGTTTGATTAAACACAGCTGGACTCCAATGAAGGAGCAGAACCATCTCAAGGAGGATCAGAAGAAATGGACAGCATGTGAGTTAAATATGAGTGTCACAGCAAAGGGTCTGAATACTTATGACCATGTGATATTTCAGTTTTTCTTTTTTAATAAATTTGCAAAAATTTCTACATTTCTGTTTTTTTTCTGTCAAGATGGGGTGCTGAGTGTACATTAATGAGAAATAAAATGAACTTTTTTGATTTTAGCAAATGGCTGCAATGAAACAAAGAGTGAAAAATGTAAAGGGGTCTGAATACTTTCCGTACCCACTGTACATATGACTTGACAAATGACTATAATTGTGCTTAAGATGAAATATTACATTGCTCGATAAAAGAAAATCTAGGTGTGATAAAACCTTTGAAGTGATGTTGAAAAATGAACACAAACACGAGCTATAAATACAATACATATGTAAATGCAGGGACACACAGAGAGAATCTTTAAAATGGTTTCAATGCGATATGCCGTGCTAACTTCAAAGTGTGCTCATTTCATTGCCACGGCTGTTTAACTTCCTGTGGCGCATGGCTCACACCAACACACCGACATGCATTTCAACTAGCACCGTAACACACCAGCACACTGCCCACTCTGGCTGCACTATTCGCACCAGCTCAGGCTTTAAGCGTCCCGACGGACATGCAGAACGGCTTCGTGCTGAGCCGCTTTGATAGAGACAGCTTACATTCTATCATAAGCAAAACAGGTTTTTTTTTTTTTTTTGGGGGGGGGGGGGGAACTGACAAAACACAACATCAAAGTGTGGTAGCAGAACAGATACTCTCATGTGACCCACTGCTTTGCTGTCTCACTCATGTATCACATGCATGGCTCACATGCATGGCTGTTGTTGCACATTTTGTCATATGAATATTCAAGGTGATATTATTCCTCATTAGTGTCCTCCAGTGTTGCTTTTTTTTGCAACTGGGTCACCTGGCAAATTATGTGTCCTGTCCTTTTTTTGTTAATGACCTGTGCAGAAGGAACATGGTAACCTAGATATATTTCATTATGACCCCACACTCCTTCGATCACAACGGTGTTCCCTTGTACTTAAATGCTACATTTGAATTCTTATCGTGTAACATTGCCAAAATATAATCAGCTTTCTGTAAAAATGGGTGACATCCCTGATTTGGCAAAGTTAAACATTGTCAGTATGAGCTGTTCATCTAGAAGCAGCTATACCAAATACACAAAAATGTTCCTGAAAAAAAACGAAAAACTGAAAATTAGCAAATGAAATCACACATTTTAAAAAATATTACAGAATTATTATTTTGTTTGAACTCGTGTTGTTCATGTATGAAGTTTTACAGGACTTGTTTATAAAGCACAAGTGCAATATACATGAAGTTTTTCTCGAGGGGATTTTTCTCCGATTGCAATCAGCTGGACTCTGATGATTACTATAAAGATTGAATAACAATTGGCTGTTTGCTAACACAAATAAGTTGAATAACGATGAAAGATTGCACCAACACAACCTAAGGACTAATAACCTTTAATTAAAAGCCCAACTTAGACGACAAACAACTCTCTGCACATGCTTCCCTCCAGGGATGCACCACCTGTCTGGCTCTCTCCAACAGTCTCCACTTGTCAGATGTTCCACCCATGATACAGGAACTAATTGGGCATGAAGGTGACAAACCAAGAAGCATCCTGTACAAGCCCTCCGCAACACACACCTGTCATAATGGAAGCAAGCTTTTGAATATGGCAGGTAAAATACCAAAGGCTGTGTGGATAATACGTTGTCAAGCTGATAAAATGAATGAACAATTCCTACATGGACAAATAAAAACAAGTCACAGATATGAATTTTTCAATCCAGCGTGCCCATTCTATTTGTGTTTGCATTGGAACTAAATATTGGGAGTGTGGAGGATTGTTCTGCAGAGGCACTGCCAAAAACCAAGTTTAATATGAGCCCTTGAAGTTCAACAGTGCCTGACCTGACCTCTCACAGTGGTATTCCAACTTGTCTGAAGTCTTCCTTAAATAGACTGTGAGAGCCAAAACAGAGGTTATTTAATCAAACAAGCAGCCCAGTAATATAACCTGCAGGAACCTGTCATTTAAACCTCTTCCTGCAGCGTTCTCTATTTCAACCCAATACAGTCTTTGTAAACAGAACGGCTGAGGTGTGAATGTTGAATCCAGATCACACAAGATTTATGTGTTCCAAACAAAACAATATTGCAGCATCAAATATTCATAGTCATCTGTGATCAGCAATGCATACGCTGCCATTGATCCATATGGAAAATGCAGCTGCCAGTAACACAGGCCTGATCGAGCGGCGTCGGCATCGGCAGAAATAAGAGCGAGGGACGTGGAGTGCAGGAGCAATTTGCAATCACATGGAGGAAAATACATGAATTTCCTGGAGTGGAGTGTGAAGGTGAAAGATGTTGCCCCTACGTGAAATTGGAAGCAGACACAACTCTTACATAAATATGATCCTTAGACGAGTGGCTTTTTCCATCCTGACAGCTTATTTTCTGGGCAGACAGATGAGCGATGTTTCAATGGGTGGGACAGAAAGCGAGTGGCTGACAGTGTTCTGTTTTTTTCCCTCTCAATGCTATGAGGACAAGAGAAGCCCTTTCTTGCAGGGAGGATTGAGATGAAGGGAAAGGATATGTTAAGTGATGGTGGACAGTTTTTTTTATGATTGAAAATGATTTTTAGAGGAGAAAGTGTTTCACAAGGAGGTAAAGAAAAATTGGGAATGTGGATATAAAGTGGTGTATCGCAGATTGACAGCAAATCATAGCGACCTTCTCAAATCTGCCGTTAATTTTCTTTTTGGACTACAAGTTTAAGATTTCTCTGATGTATGGTATTAAGTATGTTCACTATATGCTGTATGTATGAAGTGGTAGTAGCAACAACCCTATGAGTTGCTGTTTGGTCGGCCAGAGTATATAGCGTTATATGTTTCATATGTTGGTCTTGTGGAACCAGAAGGGACCAGATTTGGACAAGAGGGTGGAGAAGAGCGGCTGGCTAAGTCTGGTTTCTTGTAATATTTAAAATTGTTTGTAAACATAGGAATTGACTTCCTCTTGGTGCCAGCCACAAGTGGCCATTTAAATAATTGCAGCTTTTACCTCAACACTGCTTTGGTGGTTCATCCTTATACTGTATAGGTGTTGACCTATTGTAGAGAACTGTTGTCATCCCTCAGCAGTATATAAGCATAACCAAGGATATAATCAACAATATATGATCTTTAATTATTGATTCTTTGATCAATTTATCTTTTGGTGGGTCCATGTTAGCAAGAATATACGTCTACCACTTGTATTATTTTTGAACAATGCTCAATCATCTTAATATTTTTTGCCATTCTCAGAGATAATTCAACAATTTACTTGTTGACTATTTTAAATTCTACTCAAAGCCATCACAACAGAAGGAAAAAGCATCAAGCCATTTTGAGAAAATGCCAGACGCACAATATATAAATGTTAAAGACAACACAGTCTGGCTGGTAATGACAGCACGTAAATATCAAAACCAGACAGGAAAAGTTTCATCAGAGTAAATAGGCCGGCTTCAACCTGTCTTCTCTGAGGCATTATTTTATTGTTCATATAGTGTGTGGAAAAGAAGGAGTTTTAGCGCGGGTGCAGTGCAGCTGAATGTCATGGCAGAGCTTTAAAGGTGAGCAGAAGGATTTTGAAGTCAATCCTCTGTTTCTGCCAGGATAGCTGTGTGAAAGTAAAAGTGAGGTTGTCCCAGGTCTCCATTTATCCGTAACCAACGTCAAATAAACCAAAATGTAAATAATGCACTGTACATCACTGCACTTGTACACTGTACAAGAGTGAATATTATTACTCTGCCACTGAATCTTCCAAATGAATGACAAAATACATTATTCATAATTCCCCTCTAGACTGATATGCCTGGACCTTTTTCACACCACCTACTGCATATTCTGTAGGTGAGTATTGAGCAAGTTTCAGGATCCTATTTTGCATGATGGTCCACTGGCTTGGCTTACTGGGACATCAATTATTTTATTAGTTACACCTGTGCTCTGCCTGCTTTGGTAAGTCAAAATATCTGAAGTTATCCAGTGGACACATGGTTTACTGTCCTACCATTTAAAGACATGGTTAAGATTTTTGGGGCACAATAGGGGGGCAGGGGCCCTCCAACAGAGTAATAATTGATAAACATGCCCTTTTTTAATGATATTTTATGCACAATGGGCACCTTATTGAACTCTGCATCTCACATGTAGAGTACAACTGCTGTAATGAAACATTTCTTGACTAGTAAGAGACAGAGTTAATTATATTTTTTTAATTAGTTAATTGTCATTCACAGGTTTTTCCCCCCACTTACATTTAATTGTAAGTGTTGATCATGTAGTGTAGCGCTGCACAGTTGTGCAGTGTACCTCTCAGCATATGCTGCTGTCTGACTCTGTCTGTATCACATAAAAGAATGCCATGGAGGGGTACTGTTATTTCTCTTTGGAAAGAGCAGGTGTACATGTACAGAGGCTACTGTCAGCGCGTTATGGTCGTTGGTTTGACTCCCGATTGGCAACCATTTGCTGCATGTCATCCCCCACATTTCCCGCCTCTCTTCAGCTGTTCTTTCAATAAAGCCAAATAAATGAAGGACAAGCCAGTGTGTTAAAATGTGTATTTTGTGACCCTTGTCTTTTGGTTATTGAAAAAGATGGTTCAAATAAAGGCAGAAGAAGAAGCCAAGAAAATTGTTTGTAAAAAAAAAAAAAAAGAAGCAGCTGAATAACTTGGGTGGCAGCATCTAATGTTACAGCTGAAAATATAATTTACATTTAGGACAGAGCATAACTTCTTACCCTTCCTTCTGTTTATATAGTGCACTAGACTTGTTTTTTTCCCCTTTTCCCCTGGACCTTCACCCTCCCCCATGAGTTGACAATCTAAGATATGATCTCATTTAACAAACCATCTTGTGACACACACAAACAAATGCACAAACACACACCACCACCGAATAAGTAAATACAAGTGGCCACCTACATCCACATCCAGCTCTGCATTCACCCTTGGCAAATTTGGACCTTGATACCAAAAACTAAATAATCTGCATTTCTTTCCCAAATGAAATTCACCTAAGGCCATACAGACGCTAGAAGCCTTCTCTTAAACAAACAATGTTATTCTGCAGCTACAACTGAAGCTGTTGTCATTGCATTTTGAGGTTCTTACATTTTTGTTTTGCACGATTGCACAAAGCTTTCCTCTCTAGAGCGGAGCATCGTAACGCTCCCTATGAACTCTGATGAGATTGATAGTTTGTGTAGCCTGGATTAATTATTTGCTTGATTACATAGTGTGGTAATGTACATCAGAGAAGATGCATGTGCAGTAACTGGGTGCTGTATGACCAGCAGCAGTGCTGTGACTCACTCTCTATAGGGATAAAAATTACCCCAGTGGCAAATAATTGCTATAAATAATTTGTATTCACATCCACTTTTAATGTTTTGTGACAGTGTGTAAGGAGAAGCCAATGACTGCAAGTTAAATAATTCAATAATCATAATCTTTCTTTGATTTCTTGTTTTGGACTCCTTGTTCCCATTAACATAATTCATGTATTTTAAATGTAAGTGTAAGAGATTTTACGTGGTGATTTTCCTATGGCCTCTTTTTATTGGCCTACATAGTAAACAAATACAATCTAACCAGTTCTGGTTCAATTACTGTAAAGTACGAGGCTATAAATGAATGATTTGCATGAGAAGATCATTTCTTGTTGATGTTTCATCTTGTCCCTTCCCAATCATCAATGGACTGTCCTCACATATTCCCAAATATATAATAAATATTTGAAGGAATCCTGCTGATCAACCCCCACAGGAAAGATGTCTGCTCATGTCCTCGCTTTAAGCCAGAGCCAGCTGCAGATATCAAACATGCTGCTTGGTGTCTGTGGACTCTTTGAACTACTCGCACTGTCACTGGCCCACAGACTGCCGTCTGCCTGTTGACCTCCTGAGGGGGAGAACGGTAACCTTAAGAGTGCTTGAACTGTCTTTGGTTGAAATTAATGTACAATGGCCTTTCACTTAAACAGACAAGAGGCTATTGACGTTTGCTTTTCGCGTTATCTTGATGTAATCTGGATGAGCAATGAGAGTCATTTCAATGCAGGACGGATCGAGCAATCATACATTTTAATAAACGATTCTGTCATATGCATGGTTTGAGAAGAATGCCTTTGAAACTGTAGATATGCATCAAGGGAGAATATGACTGAGCTGGCAGCCTGAGCCTGTGCTGCTGAAACAGGAAAAATACCCCGTCAGTGATTTAGAATGTGAGCAGTTTGTTAGAATCCGAAAACGACTGCAGCAAAAATAATTATTGTTGACAAGTCGATTGATAGAGTGTTGGGCTGTTGACAAATTGCAGTAACAAAATCCTGTTTCAGTCAGCCACTCTTGTGGATTACCATTTCCTTCTACATGAACGCAACATTTTTTAACATAAAAATTGACATCTGAATTGATATAATCTGTCATTCAGAGTATGTTTCGTATTTGTCAAATTTAGATATCTGCACAAATGGCATTTTGATAAAAAAAAAGATGTGCCTGTTTTATGTAGGCACTGCTGATAATATGAATGTCACTGTCGGGGGTTTAAGCAAGAGAGATGGACTGGGCTGTGGGAGTGACTGCACAGTTTAAACACACCAAACACAGAAGTACTGTAAAAACTTTCAGCGTATTTTCACATGTATACTGTCACAATTCCAACTCCTTACAACACTTCCATTACTGACAAGCAGGACTATTGAAATACAGATGTTTGTACCAGACAACCAGAAGCACAGAGTTTGAATAAACTACAAGAAGTACAAAGGAGGAGGATCACAGTTTATGTTGATATGACTCCACAGTGAAGAGAACAGAGATCTCAACATCAGTCCCCTGGGTACACTGAGTGTTGAGCTTACTTCAATGTTTGAGTCATGGTGAAGAGAAGCAGACGAGCACATTTCAATATTTATTTCCCTGAAATTTAAGCCAAGAACAATCCAGCAGTCTCCTCTGGCTTCATGAGACAACTGGGCTAATAGGCTACTGTTTCAACAAGAACCCTGTCCACATAAACTTTCATCCTTCCTTGTTCCTTTTTTTTCTCCCTTTCCTTCTTCCTTCATTTCTCCCTTTCTTACTTTCCTGATTCCTTTCCTTGTTCCTTTCTTTCTCCCTTTTTTCTTCCTTCCTTTCCTTCTTCCTTCCTTTCTTTCTTTCTTCATTTCCTTCTTCCTTTCCTTCCTTCGCAATATCTTCCTTTCTTTCTCCCTTTGTTTGTTTGTTTCTTTCTTTCTTTCCTTCTCCCTTTCTGCCTTTCTGCCTTTCGTTCTTCCTTTATTTTTTCCTTTCCTTCTTTCTTTCTTTCTTTCTTTCTTTCTTTCTACCGTCTTCTTTTTTCCTCCTTCCTTCCTTTCCTTCTTCCTTTTCTTCTCCCTTTATTTATATACTTCTATCCTTCATTATTTCCTTCTTCCTTTTTTTACTTTCCTTCTTTCTTTCTTCCTTTCTTACTTCCTTTCATTTGTCTGTTCTTTCTTTCTCTCTATCCATTCTTCCTTTCTTCCTTTCCTTCTTCCTTACTTTGTTTCTTTATTTTTTCCTTATTTCTTTCTCTCCTTGAATTTCCTCCTGTTCTAATTTTTTTATACTTCTATTTATTAATATCAACCAACAAACTTTGCTTTGCTTCATGTTAAATTCCTCTCCCCTATTTACACTCTCTTCTATTGAGCGTGTTAAAATCCAACTCAAAGAAAAACATCCACTATTCTGTTGGTCTTATTGACACAAAGTGTTTCTGTAATGAGGACCTGAGAAAGCCCCAACGGGACAATTAAGAGCAATGAGAGAGTTCTGCTGACATAGCTGATCTGTACAGTAATTAACACCTCTGCCCCTTGTGTTCTCCCGTAGGACAGACCCTTCCCCCACAGTGGAGAGTAAAGCTGCAGGAAAGTTTTACACGACTGTGATAAACACACACTTCACACATGTTCGCCAGACTAACTAAAGACTCTCAAATCTTTACATGTCGCCTGAAAATAACAATTTTGGATGATTCAAGTCAAAAAGAAAACAGAAGCTTTGTCAATCTGAAATCATGCATGAGGAGCACTGAGCTAGTCTGTGAGTGTTTGCTTTGTTAGTTTATCTTATATTGTTATGTTTAAGTCTTGATGAGATGTTAGTGATTTTCTAGTTTGGTTCACTTTCATTACATTTATTTAAAATAACTTGGAAAGGTAGTTTTTTTTATCCTGTCTCCTACATGAACAAATTGCAACAATATTTTTCAATGTCTGTGTAATTCACAATCCCTTTTTTATCAATATGGCAAATGCTTGTGAGGGTCCCAAGTTCAGACTCCATCACCGTCTGGAGACTCTCTGCCTCCAGTCCGGCCATCCAGTGCCGACTCCATTCCCCAGGCACAGTTAGTCAGCTCTCAGCATGGCGCAGAATTCGATGCCTATGTAATGAATAGTCCTCCCAAGACCATTAAATTAAACTTGACTGTTTGGAGGCATTACATTTCAACAATATCCTGAATAGAAAAGAAACAAACACAGTTTGCCTTCAGCAAACTTATCTGCTTAAATCAGCAAACCAAAGTCTGCAACTGGAACCAGCTTTGATGTCTGCTGTGTTTTATCTAACCCTTGACGGATTGGAAGGTTACAGCTTTAATTTTGGTTTTTAACGACTTTATGTTTTTTCTTTCCAATAAAAGAAAAAGAGGAAATTCTGATTTTAACAAAATTTCTATTTTTAAGGAAACTACCACCCCTCTTTTTTCTATTTTTTACAACAATCAATAGAGAATGCATGTTTGAAACAAAAGACCTTAACCTGGTGTAAAATATGACAAAATGTTTTAAACTTGGTGTATTCCTCAAATTACTGTGAGAATTATACCCCCCCCCCCCAAAACCAAATTCCCTCCCACTTCACACTACTATCACATTTATCTTTTTGTGTTGTACTTTTAAGAAGGCTAAAAAATATATATATATATAAATTGTTGCCACTAGATAACAGCAGGATGAATGAGCTGAATTGTAGGATAAAAGACATCTTCTTGTGCAGTCACAGTTAGTGTCAGCCACAATAATTGTCCAGAATAGTTTGATGATATGCATAACAGAAAAGAACAGCCCCCGTGATCCCCCTCAGGTACCCAACGACTCCTTGATAATTTAGCAAATTATATTTCCATTATTTTCTTTTCATTCCACTTATTAGAATAAGAAATTAATGCGGGATATACCCGCAATACACATTTGCCATGAAGCACTGTATTTTTTTTTCCCTTTGCTAATCACTTTCTCTTCAAGAAGTGGGAAACAGAGGGAGGATAGAAGAAAGACAGAGAGAGAGAGTGTGAGAAAGGGTGTGTGTTGGGGAGGAGCGTGCGAAGGGAAGAGTTGTGGGGCGAGTTAAGAGGACCCTTGGCAGCAGCTTTAAGAGTCATAGATAAAAGTGAGGGGGTAATGTGACTAAGGCTGAGCAGGTGAGGAGCACTGAGATCAGCCTAGAGGAGAGATAATTACACAGAAGCACAGGGATTACCATGATTCTAGATGAAGTGGAAAAGTCATGCAAAGCATATTATTATGATGAGAGTAAGTGGAAGTAGATCTGTATATAATTTATCCTCAGTGGCAGCACGAGAGGGGCGGATTCAGGAACTTATTTATCCCCGGAGGAGTTAAAGGTATTTAAGTGTAAAAAAAACAAAAAAAACAAGCAGGGACACATCAAAAAAGTGTCATAAAGAAAGAGCTCCAATTTTGCTAAATTAAATGGTGGAAACAAGACTGGTAGAGCAAGGCAAGGAAACATTGGAACGTAGCATGAACCATGGCACATTTCATCATGCACAGAGGCAATTCAAGTGTTTTAAATAAGCAAAGAAAGGACAAAAAACAGATATTAAAACCATAATTAAACAATAAGCAATGACAAAAGAGAAAAACAGAATAAAAACAGTTAGGATGGATTCAAATATACAGTACAGCCATGGTGTTGCAACAAGTCCAACATTATAGACAGATCAATTAAACAGTGGTATGGTAAATGGACTTGTGCATGTATAGTGCTTTTCTAGTGTCTGACTACTCAAAGTACATTGGCACTGCATGTCACACCTACCCATTCACTCACTGATGGCAGTGGAGACTATGTAGTGAGACCATCAGAAGTAACTAATCCCCTTCATACACATTCATACGCCCCCTCTGACAAAGCAGCAGAAGCAATTCAGGCAATTCACACATCAGACATGTTGCTGCAGGAGCTGGGGATTGAACCCTTGACCTCCCGGTTGAGAGACGACCGACTCTACCAACTGAGCCAACACAGCTGCATTTTCTATATATATTTTATGCTTTTTCTATATATATTTTATGTTCTCTTTTAATTAAAAAAAATGATATACCAATGTAGCTTTTACTCCTCACTTCCTTGTATATCATAGGAATAGGAGTACTTCCATAGGTATTCAAAGTTATGCCTTCTAATCACTATCACTCGTACAGAACGCTGATGGATAAAAAATTCATACATCATAAAATATAAAGGGAGTACATACATAATATGCATTTAAATATTCATATGTGATCCCACTAAGGATCCTCACTCTTGTGGGTTTTCTAACATTAAGAGCAATACGCAGAAAAGCTGTGTTGTTGGTATGATACTATATGAGGCTGCCCGTGCTTAAAGAAATGGGAACAAGCTTTCACAGATATGTTTCAGTTCTACGTTGTGGTCTAATGCGCACATTTGATGACATTTTAACTAACACTGTAGTCGCCTGGCAATGGCAGTATGGAGCATTATTGTCCCTTTACACATTTCTGCCAGCTGTGTTTTTGTCAGCACGTAATTAGCTGTAGTAGGTGGGCAAATTAGTCCCAGAGGAGTGTGTTCTGTTCATGCCCTGGCATGATGTTATTATAGAATCACAGCAAAGAGTGTGAAGATTTTCACACACACCTACATTTGTGTCGATGAAATGGGCGTAAGTAGGATAATTGTGCAGTTATCGAAAATATGCTCTTATCTCTTGGGACCTTTGCGTGAATCTTCATCAGTATCTATCTGTTATCTCAGTTTTATGATACAGACAGTGATATCAGGTGACTTGACTTAAAGACAAGGCTATTACAGGAGAGTGAAAACCCCTGGAAAATACCCACCTTTAACTTACTGTGAGAGATTTTAAGCTGGTTATGAAAGGGGGGTGGCAGTAGCTTGAGTCTGTAGGGATTTGGTTGGGAATCGGAGGGTCACTGGTTCAAGTCCCAGTGCGGACTAAATCTAGGAAATTGGTCTGGGACCTGGAGAGGTGCCAGTTCACTTCCTGAGCACTGCTGAGGTACCCTTCAGCAAGCCCTCAAACCCCTTCTCCAGCTCAGCAGCACTCGCTGTGGGCAGCCCCCTCACACTGACATCTCTCCATTAGTGCATGTCCATAGCATCCAGTTTGTGCATGTGTGTGTATTTCAGCCTATGTGTGTGTAGCATGTTCAACAACAAAGTGTAAAATTGAATTTCCCCTCGCAAGATTAATAAAGTTTATCTTCTTCTTCTTACAGACAGACATATATATATATCGATGCCTCTATATGACGTACAAAAGCAAATACGACAGCCAGGAAGAAGACTGAATACTGTTTCTACTGTATGTAGTTTCTGACAAAGGGATTTAGAGGGCTGATAAAATCGCCCTTATTTACTTCTACCACACACACAAAAATGTCACAGTGAGCTGTACACTAGTTGGTTAAAAGGTAGAGTGAGGTTTTTTCGACCAAAAACAACATAAGCACTTACAGGACAAGATCAGCAAAGAGCTAAGAGTACTGCTTTGTCCAGTGTACAAAGAATAACAATAAGTTGCTTCAAAGAGTTTGGAATAGACAGAGTTAGCAGAGTTTTTTATGAACATATTCAACAACTGCAAACTCATTGTGGCACTTTTCTAGACTAATTCTGTCTACCTACAGTTTGGGATCCCATCTGTTAGCCTCTGGGATTGACGGCTAACTTTTCTGGGCTCCTATCCAGTAAAGCATTTAGGGATATCCAGGCACAGACCATTAATGTTTGCTCGTCATCGCTTGTTGACAGTTTGACTTGCATCTTGGGGAGTTCGAATAGACTTGGAGTTTAAGTTAAGACAACTGTGAACGGATTGTTAGCTTACTCATGAGTGGATGTCTGTTTATTGAGATTGTAAAAAAATAAAAACATAAAAAAGACATGCACATCCCTTGTGGGTGCTGCATCCAGAAACAAGAATAGGTAAATAAAAGCAAACAAGATCTGCAAATCAATCATTTAATCCTTTAAACGGGGGCGTCTTGATGCGCAGATCTTGTTTGCTTTTCTTAATGTATTCTTTGTTTACTGAGATTGACAAAAAGCTCTTTATGCAGACTGTTTTGGGGCTGATAGAGGAGGTCACAGTTTTTAACACTTAGATTCATTGCATGAACAACATTCTGTACAAAATACTGTTAAATGTTACGCAAGTGATCAGCAAATAGTGATATATAATAATGTTCTGATATTCACTCTACTAAGAGCAGGGAAAGTTATCCTTTGTAAGACCCCTGCTCCTCTGACCTTCATTATAGCTTAACATTACTTTGTTCCCTGGCAAAAGATACATGGAACATGGTTTAGGTTGTTGTGCAGCAGATTGTGGATGAGTCATCCCATCACTGAAGGCCAGTGGGTAAAGAGGACACATCAGGGTGACAGGGCCAGAGGGTGGTGCTTTTAAGCCAAAGATGATTAAACCTGCCGTTATGCCAGGGAAGTCTGGCGATGGAAACTGTTGATTCTCTACCAGGTGACTCACAAGTTTAAAATTGATTAGCAACCAGAGTGAAATCTATTAATATTACGAGGGATAACTCTGAGGATGGAGCTCCATCTTTTGGAAATATTTCACTCAGGCAAAACATGTCGGCTTAAAGCACAACAGGGTATTTTATCTTGATGAGAAGGACGGGTATATTTCTTTTGCTGCTCCCAACACTTCACATCACCCTGACTTGCCAACAGAAGTGTGGAGAGAATTCACAGTTGGCACGGTGGATTTCACATACAGCCGGCGAGCTGACTTTAAGGAGATCTTTTCCTTGAACCACAAGCCGTCTTGATGAGTGTGTTGACCTCATCACAGTTTTAATGCCAGTACTGTTTATTTCTTATCTTGTGCATTTTTGACTCTTTTTTTGACTTTCCAGTCAAATCTGAAGCAACAAAAGTAAACACACTGATCAAGGGTTTGGAGGTTGAAGAAAGCAAACGCACACATGGACAATTTGGGTCGGGCTAGAAGCAAGTTGCTTAAATTAGAACAGTTAACAATGAAGTGAACACAAACTTCTTTTGAACTGAGTCTCAGCAAAGTTAAAGGGCTAATGTAGCCAAGGAAAAACCTAACTCTGCAAATGTGTACAGAGTTAAAGGCAGACAGTTACGATAAGAGTAATGTTAAGTCTGACACACAGTTAGATTCCCACTGAAAATCAGATTTTTAAAGATCTAATATGAAATTACAGATTGCATTGTTATTTTCATGAAATATACAGCTGACAGTGATAGACCTATAAATGTGTTTGGTACATGTAATTAATTCCCTTGATACAGAGGTCATTAGATTTATGTATATCAATATCGGAAGTGTTCACTGAAAAGCCGGAGAGCATGGAGCATTGTGAAACCCAGAGCCAAGGTCTCAACAAAAGTTTTTGCATAGAGTGCAGATTATGCTTAAATAAAAGTTCCACAAAGTGTTGGAAGTATTTTGACGCCCTAAAATGTCACCAGACATCCTGAGGACTCCATCCCAAAATGTGCTTGCAGGGCTGGATAAATATGCCTTCATTTTTCATCCTCTCTCTTGCTTAGCTGAGCAAACTATCCTCCATTTGCTAAGGTCTTTGCCAATAAAGACAGAAATTTGATATCTTAAGATAACAGAAATGATATTACCCAGAAGCCATAACTGAGTCCTGTCAGAGAGTAGACAGAGTGAATGATTGCCCCCAGTTATGCAAGAGCTGATCTATCCCATTAGGCTTTGGTGTAGGCGCGAGCTCAGAGCTTGTGCCGCACGAGGCTCACTAGCGGTTATTGCCTGACATGAAAATTCTTCTTCAAGCGCAAAGTGTCAGAAAGTAGGATTGATGCTTCTGCTCATTATTGCTTCTGCATTTTGCGATGAGAAAGGTAATATTGGCTTGGAAAAAAAATATGAAATCGCAAAGCCATGTGATTGATATGTCTGGGGACTTTGTGGCAGTACAGACTTCGACTGTTAAAAATGTAAGGATACCAAAATAATAACCAAAAAAAACAAAGAAGAGCTAAACATACTGTATAAAACAGCCTACATGTGGGTAACATAACTTTTCTTTATTTAAGTGATCAGCAGAAGACACAGAGCTATGTATGGTAAGTATGTTCAGTCATATATTGTACTTATATAACTGGCCTCTAGCTGTTGGGAGCTCTCAGGAGTATTATAGCCAATTTATCTGCTTCATGTGGTTCACCCTCTCTGGCCTCCAATTGGACTGTATTTTACAGGGCAGAGTATCAGCACTACCTCTGAAGTGTTGTTTTTTGAGTCTTTAACACATCCTATTGCTCAAAGTAACAGAAACAGAGAGGTGGAAGACAGGAAATGTCTGAGGCAAGACCTTTACTGGAAAGACATACACACATCCTAAAATATTATTAAAAAAAGAAAACTGTCAGTCATGACTTAAAGTAATCTAAAGCCAGAGCCGGATTTATTCTTGCTGTTCGACTTGCCACCCTAAATGAATACTTTTACTGTATATTTAGATTTGGAATGACTGCCTTAGAAGAGGAGCAGGTCTCTGCAATAGAAAATGTACTGACAACAGCCAACCTCTGGATTGCTGCTGACTTTTTAAAATGTATTGCCATTGTGGGTCCTTGTTACAGAGTGATGGCAGATATCTACTGCAGACATCTTCAGCCATGGCCATATCAGACTGAAACAATTTGGATGGAGAGATAGGATTCCTGTTAATATAATAAGTTTATGACCCTTCAGCTTAGACCATTTATAGTAATATTTCAACATACCTACATTTCACAACATAACTTCATAAGAATCAGAAAAACTTTATTAATCCTGGGGGGATTTGGTGCCTAAGAAATGAAATTTACGTAGTGAAATATCTGAAATTTAAAGTGCTGATGGTTAATACACAATCAGGCTTCTTTAAACAGGTATGTTTAAGACTTACATAACGAGCGGACCAAATCTGCTTTGTATCATAGTGGGCTTTAAAGTAAATACTGACAATGTTAGGTGGAGGTTGTGTCTGTATTAAATGGACAATGATGAAATCGTGAAACAGACTGTGGATCATCTTAGACCATTCAGCCATGGTCAGACAACATAGAGACACAACACACATGGCTGACAAAGTGTGGACCATCGCTGACCCATGCTGACCAAGATCTCACAATAGCTGGCAATCATTGACAAACATTGGCAAAGTGGCAAAGTCTTCATCTTCACAGTATTGCTTATATTCTGCTAGAAGGTACAGCCCACAAATTCCTGGCTGCTTCGTTACATCTCTAAAAGGCTAGAAAGAAGACATCACCTTGACTCCTAAATATCAGACATACACATTTCTTCAGTCTCAGAGTCACATTTCCTTTTCAGCTGACAAAAGACACTTGGCTCCAATCCAAATAAAACTGCTGCTATGAGGTCTCTCACACAGATGTATTACAGTTTCACAAACCTAAAAGAAGAATTACTCTTAGATGGTTGACACAATTTAAAGATATATCCACAAAATTAACAAGATGAATGAATTCATGAAAATACGTACTAACAGAGAAATTAACCATAATTTGAAGTTAACCTTGAATCAAAATGTAGGGCCACCTATTTTTCAGTTTATCAAGATGTGGGCACTGGACAATCGCCGTCAAATACAAAACCACGCTACAAATGGAAATGAAAGTAAGGTTAAATTGTTTTCACCCATTTTAAGAAAAATAAATACTACTCAGACATAAACAGGACATATCCAGAAAGAGATTACAGGCACCTCTTTGTCAACAGCTGTCACCAAAATCAAGGTAAACTGAAAGCTCCTTACAGGACTTTAATTTGGCAAATCAGTTTTTTGTAGCATCATAGAATAATCCAGAAAAAGCTGTTCTTTGTCAGTGGTAACAGCTACATATGTAGATATGTAAATGCATTCCTGTGACTGCATTTTTTAAACTCTGGTCTTGACGTTATTCCAGACACTGTTGGAGCCACATGCTGTCGACCAATCAAAGAACAACAAAGACAGATGGGAGGTGGAGGGAAGCCCCAAGGGGAAAGGCCTTATGTCTCAGTTTCACTGCCACAATGGGGCACGTGTGCTTGGTATTGTTGCTATTGTTCATTCACACAGTGTGCATCAGCTGACAACAAAACTACATCACATCCTGTCTCGGAGCTATTGATCTTTTGTGACAGGGCCTCACGGTATTTTAACGGATGACGAGGTTTCCGTGTTAATCTTTAGCTGGAAGAGGAGGCCCAGTGACCCCAGTGTCTGGCAGTTGCATGGTTCAAACATAAACAGGAAAGTGAAGCTTTTGTTACGACCAATCACATCCTAGCACTGTGTGGTGTTTTGCTGTTTTAACCAATCGGATACTTCTGTTTCGATTCAAGTGTTTCTCATACCCTGCTAATGACATTCAACCTTTGACCAGATTAAATAAGCTTTACATCACATTACAAAGGCAGTGATGAAACAGGTGTTATGTCAGTGTCAGATAAAGATGAGGTCACATTTAAATTTGAATAAAAGTCTATGATATGCTATTCTAAAACAAATGGGGAAAAAATCTTATATATATATATATATATATAAAGTTGAAAGAGTATACTTTGGAAAAATAGACTAAAGATCAGTTCATTGGAGTATTTAAATCTGTTTCATGGATGTCACCTTTCTTAGTTATAATCGTTAAAGACAAAGACAAAAACGGTTATTTTAGTGAAAATAATGATGAAAGTGAATAAGCTTACTTGTAAGCACTTTGTATTCAATGGCTCAGCACTCAGAAATTTCCCTAACAATGCATCTTTAATTTGAACAAGGCTGCCAGTTCGCATTTAAAAATCTAATTTCAGTTCCAAATACATCCTCCCCTCTTTTTGTTGCGCTCTATGTTGGTCAAGGCTGTTAAATTTGAATTTCTCAATTGAAAATGTATGGGCGGTTTAAATAGGCAGGCAGCTGGGTTAAAGAGTAATAATAGCAGCTTGGGTATTGAGGAAGTTGATGAAGGAAACCCCTCTGAATGGTGGGGGGGGGGGGGGGGGGTTGGACCGCTGCGCTGCTTTCTATTGTTGACCATCTGTAAGCGTGCCTCACACACACACACATACGCACACTTCTTTGGGCACGAGCCAGAGGGTGGTGTCAATAGACGTGTTGGGGGATGGGGGATTTCTACCGTTGAAAGTAGTTATTTTCTAAAGGGGCTGTCAGAGGCATTTTTTGAAGCAAGAGTTTGGTGTTGAGAGGTTATTTAAAGAAATGGAATTTGTGTCCGTTGGCTGAAGGGAAAGTATTGTTGTTGAGAGCTGACAGATGTAGGTTGAGAGCATCTTGGAATCAGGAATTTAGGAGGATATCATTCAACATTTTGTATTTATCATAAATAAGACATGAAAGAAATACCTACAGCTTGGAAGTTCAATTGTGCAACAAATCTAAATGGCCACAGATATCTTTATTGATTTTAATTGCTACACTTATATGTGGTGATCTTATATTTGGGTGCCCATATACAACCATAAAAAAATCTGAGGTTGACTGACGAGATGAAAGATTAACAAGTTACAATTAGAAGACAGCGTAGCATTGTTATATATTCATCATTAAGAGTTGAGTAATGGAAAACGCATCAGGATTGTGTGAAAGGGATTTGATCCAATTTGACTGACACAGACCTGGCAACACAAGCGAAGGATCCACCAACTGTCATCCCATTTTGATTCAAATAATGCAAAATCCTGATTGGTGAAGTGACAGCACCACCCACTCCCTTCCAGTCAGAAGAGCTGAGTCAAAAACACAAACGCATAAATGTCTAATTATAATCACCAAAGTGTTGTAACTGTGCCAACAATATTTTAGTAATATGTTGAATTAAAAATCTGGTTTGTAATGAAAATGTTTTAACTACAAATAGAAATAAGAAAAATCAGAGCGTCTGCATTTTGCCAAATCTATTGCTGGTGCCAACTCTTCCCCACTGGCTGTATAAAATAACAAATAACATGGTTGACAAGGTTACAAGGTTCTGTCTGTGCTCACACTCACAGTCTACTACCTTTCTACCAGAGGAGTAATGGACAATGTAGCCAGATTGACCTCAAACAAAACAACAAGCAAACAAACAACAAAGCACTTGTATATATATATGTTTTCCAGGGACCCTGAGACTCATGCTAGATAGAAGTGTCCATTCCCCACTTGTCTGAAAGCCACATAAGGGTACAGAAATAGTCTTGTAAATCCAAAATGTAAGGCTATTTACTCAATTACACTGGCTTGTTTTTTAGTGTGAGCATCCAAAAAGACTTGCACACTGTCAATGGGTGCAAAGAAGACCTAACGCCTTTTCTTGGGAGCCAGAAATAAGCAGAAATATATATATATAGCCTTTACTTTCTATCCCCCATCGGAGAATGACGAAATTGCTGACAGGAGCTACTGTATAGTGTCAGTTGGTTAGAACAGATCATCCATAAGCCTAAATAATGCAAAGAGAAACTGCTATTGTATATTCTGGCCAATAATACAGTATAGGCCAAATGACGGATCAATCAAGTGAAACAACAGCAGGACAATAGAGAATGAGCTGCAGGAAACTTAAAAAAATAAAATTATAGTTGCCAAAACAATTATTTTACAAAGGTCAAGAGGTTTACGAATGCATTTAATTTGATTTGATTATATACCGGTAATAGGTTCACCCTATTATTTTGGTTTGTATTAATAAAGAAAAGTCTCAAACAGTTGATGGTTTAAGGCGGTTAAAGGTTAAAGGAGTCAGCTCTTGCAACTCCATTTGCCGCCGACATATTGCAAAACTGTTGTTGAGTTATTCACACAGCCATAACTGTTGTGTTTACATTCAGTTGCTTGCAAACCAGTAACAGTTTTTTTTTTAATTTCATTTATTTATGTTGAGGGGGAATACGCAGATGGTTACCAAATAATATGCAACCCAGAGGGCAGCAGATCTCAAGGAGGAGTGAAAAACAGAGCTGCTACTTCAGGTGCCCTTTCAGAATGTGTAGCAACCTGCCTTCTTAAAGATGTCTGCTATTGTGAAAAGAGAAGTTTGACATGTAAAATAGAGGAGGGGAGCTGCGGTAACAGAGGAGCAAGATACTTGTCCACCAAAGTACTCAAAGTGTTCACCTTCTGGTTTCATCAAACACAGATACAAGTGCTCTCGGTCAGGGAGCTGTGTTGGGATCCAGTCCTTCTCTCATCCCTGTCATCTTTTGAACTTGTTGCTCTGGGTGCCAGCACTAAGGGGGATTTGATCAAGTGGAAGAGGGAAGGTTCTTGCTGGCATGTGAAGCAGAAGCAGTTGGCCTCACAGTAAGCATCAGAGAAGACCCAGCGCTGAGCACTCTATCTGCTATACAGGGAGTAATTGGAGTAGAAGAAAATATGGAAAAATCCACTAAAAGGGAAGCTGTCTGAATATCTTAATGTGATTTGTGTGTACAAAGTCCATCTTGTACTGTTGACTGGAACTCTGCAAATATGGATGCTGTGCAGCAGTTGTATAGAATGACCTGTTTCTGTGCTCAGATGCACTGCAGTTTGTCTCAATATTTTCACCAGTCTGGGGCCGGTTGCAAAAATTAATAACCAAGGAGACATAGTGTAAGGATCTCTGAAAAATGGAATGAGTAAACTCATCTATGATGTTATTTCCACATTCTGTGTCTCAAGGGCATGTTACCAATTAAATCTCAGTTAGTAAGTGAATTTATTGTAGTATTTAAATGTAGTTTTCAAACAAAGCTATGCAGAGGAGAAACGTCCATGGCCTAGTTCTCCTACTGTACCAGTAGGAAGGACAAATATGCCAACTGTGTGAATGAATTGAACCATACATTCTCTGCAAAAAACATCAATAGTCTGAATAGTTTCATTCTGATGCTTTATATCTTCTGTGCTTTGTAGTGAAGAGAGATGATGTTTGGTGTATAAGGCTATCGGTTTTGTATATAAAACATTCATTATGATTTATTCTTTCCTCTCCTTTCAGGGTTCCATTCAGGGTTAAAGGGGAGGCGACATCTCCCAGTATACGTTGGATGAAAGACTTGAAAATACACCAAAATAAAATTCTGCATGTGACAAAAAATAAATCCTATTGTCTGCTTGCTGCCCAATCCTACCAGAAAGCCATCCTAACTGGTGATTGATTTTGTGAAACTGATTTGTTAGATTAAGTCTCCCAAATTATTTTTTACTAGGTTTAGGAAAAAAATCATGGGTTGTGTTCAACTTATAATAAATGATGAACTGCAATCCATCTCTATTGACCTCCCGTGTCCCGTAACTTCAAATGACCTTGACAGTCAGTGCAGTTGCTCTGTCCACATTTCTATAGATTGGTTTAAATTGGAGTTAGTCAAAAGCCTGATTGGTCTAATGGGTCATTTAAAGGTAAGCCATGTATCTCCATTGTATAGAGAAGTTAAAGACTAAAACAACTGGGGAAAATGAGTGGTATAGAAATACTCAACTACAGCATGAAATTAAACATTGTTCGGCTCATTTCTTATATTAGTAGAGGCAAAACAACTGTCTTCCCATAGCTATTGGGGCGGCAGCAGCTCAGACCATAGGTACTTGGATTGAGAACCGGTGCGGACCATAATACGGAAGTTGGTCTTGTAGCTGGGTAGCTGCCAGGGCACTTCCTGGGCACCGCTGAGGTGTCCTTTAGCAAGGCACCGAACTCCCAACTGCTCTGATGCGCTCCCTGCGTATAACAGCCCCACTCTGACATCTCTCCACTAATGCATGTCCACAGGTCCTGTTTGTGCATGTGTGTGATTCGGGCCTATGTGTCAGAGAAGCATGTCTCAAAATAACAGTGTAAAACTCTGTAAAACAGAGTGTAAAACCAGAATTTCCTCTCAGGGTTTAAAAAAGTATATCAAAATTAAAAATATATATTCTGAGGATGACGCTTTCTGTTTAGTTCAACCCCTTCCTTAAGAACATAAATGAAATAGATACATACAGCACAGGGGCTCAATTTGATGTGTTGGAGGATTTTGTTTTTTCTCTCTTCTTCTCACACTTGTAAATATACTTAAAAAATGTAGGTTGTCATTTTCTGGCTAGAATAAACAGTCAGGATTAAAGGTTTTAGTATCTTGCTCACATGCTACTGTCCTGCTGTCATTGATAAACCCTGATAACTCTTCATCACCAAAGACAGCAGAATGCAGCTGGACTGCTATCTAGAGCTTACTACCATATTTTTCAACCATGCTGCACGTCTGGCCACACCCCAATCAGTGATGTCAAAGCCATTTCCGGCTGATTGAAAACACCTGCATGCATTATGAGCCATTATGTCAGTACACGTGTGCACTGAATGGGCTGCATCTGAGGCTATTTCAGTACCTGCTATTATACAAATTTTGCTGCAAAAATTCAGATGGCCAACTCATGCAGGAGCAGCCCAGTAGATTTCAATACCATTAGCCACCCTGCTCAATAATTAGCTTCATTTGCTAAGAAAACAAAATGGGGCCAGATGGTGAGGCTGATGAGCGCTCATCGATCTGGGGTCCCTGTTGCATACTTGCTTAATTTTGGAAATGGAGGGGACGGCCTACTGAAGGGTGAGAAGGGAAACACGGGGACAGATGTGACTTCCCTCATTTATGCTGAACAAAACGCTTAAAATATGAGTGTTTAAAAAGGTTTGGAGCGGCCATTGGAGTTTGATACAGCCCCACTTTAAAATATCTAGGTGTGTTTCTTACAATAACCTGCAATTTAGTTCACTTTGATCTTTTAAAATATGAAAATAATGTCTCAGTCATACTTGATAAGTCAAATCTGATAATTAAAGGGACTGTTTGATGAGCTCTTATTCCTCAAGTGAAGGAGATTGATCCCTCATCTAATCTGACGGGGGTTAAATTACATTTAATCGAAGTCACCTCTGCCACTTTTATGTTTGCATAGTCTTCTGCTGAACCTTGTTTTTTTTTTAATCAAATGATAATTTTTGCAACCATTTTTTTAACATAGTTTTTAAAGAAACTATTAAACAAAATAGAAGTTTGATCTTAAGTTAGCGTGTTTAGTAAAATTCTCTTGGAACTATAATACCACAGATTAGGTCTTAATATTTAAATATTTTTTTCCTTTCAATAGATACTAAAGATTTTGGAATTAAAAGTGAGCAGCAATTTCATCTGGATTTGACCCAGGTGACCCTCCTACTTAGGCTGAGATATTAGTCTTACAATCCTGTGAGAGCGAACAGGCAGCTTATTAAAAACAAGCCTTGATTTCCATAAGACATGGCAGAGCACTTGGTTTGGTAATCTTTCCGAAGCTGCCGATGAATATCTAACCATGACCCTACAGTTGTTATGGACAGTGCTGCAGAATGCGGTGTTTTTTTTTTTTTCCTGCAGAAACTGGTGGTTGCTTTTAGCTGCTGCTGTTTGCTGACTTACTATTGTCTCTGTGAAATCTTGTTTAGTCATGCTGTGATTGCGCTTTATTGGCAGAGACATGGTTGTTGAATATTGGTGGCTGTGGATGGAAGAGGAAACAAACAGATGGTGTCAGGATCAGGGTTGCAGACATTTAGTGAACAAAAAAACAGGGAAGGAAATGTTTCCGCGTTGGAAAGCAATATTTACCTCTTCACTGAGCTTGGGTGAAACACAAATCAGGCATCTGATTATGATCTCGGTCTTTGATTGAAACCGAATGACCAGAGGCATGGGAGAAACCTGAATCCACGCCCGGAGACAATAAATTCACAGAGGTGATCAGAGATGCTGGGTTAATACCAACTGATGGGATTTGAGTGTGAAAGCATGTGCAGTCTAATCATAGCTGGCAAACCTGGCGTCAACTCTTTCAGTAGCAGGGCACCATGAAACAAATTGAGCTGATTTTGCTGCTGATCATGTCAGCAGGAGGAGAGACAAGCAGCGCTGATAGAGGATGGGACACTGCCTCATTAATGAACAACTGACTTATTTGCTGGACAAGTAAGTAGATAGAACCATTACGTCGATATAAGCTGCTTATTTTAATGCTTTGACTCTTAGTAACTGGGCTTATGGAGGAGTTTTGTTCTGACATAACAAGTCAAAGACTAATTATAAATCTCAATTAGGAACTTCTATCCATGGAACTTTTTTTTTAACAAATAATTGAGAGCTTATACCAACACTCTTTTGACAGAGTTAACTTAAAAAACTTTCACTTTAGTGAAAGTGTTTGGCTGCACATAACTTCATCCAGTGCATCAGGACTTTAGGGACTTGAACTAGAGATTAAAATAAAGTTACTTTTCTGAGAATCATGAGCCCCCTCAAATATCTTTTCTTGTTTTATCTAAATGGTCAACAGGGTACCCGTGCACAGCCTAAACACGGGTGCTCCTAGGTGCTCACGTTTGCAGGATCATACCATGAATAATAAATCAGAAGTCCGAGGCACACTGAAGATAACTTTACTATATTTTTATTGTGCGCGAACAACGCATTTTGCCTGTAGCTTCCTCATGTTCACCCAGCACAATCACAGGGCATACATTACACAGGTGCGTTAAATACAAATGGTCACATGACCAATCATCTTATGAAGTTAATGTATGAAAAGAACAGATCAGGAAAACTCAGAGGGCAGGCTGTCCAGAAATTCATGTCCTTAGAATTATTCTGTTTTTGACTTTTTTAACATTTTAAGGTTTAAGGTTCTGACCCCCAACATATCACACTAAACTGAATTGACACTAAAACAACAATTGTCCATAACATGACGGTTTAACATAAGTAAATCAAAGGATTCGACAGGTTTCCAGCATTTTGATTTAGCATGCCTCTGCGCCTTGAATCTGCTGAGGATTACCGAATTGCTTTTGGATGAAATCGTTAATATGGCTAAAAAAACAACACCCAGAAAAAACATGTCATTTTGTTATAATAGGATGTTTTGAATTGGATTCATGAGCCTTTGTCACACTGCAAAACATAAAAAGGAATAACGAGTATGAAAGATTTCAATTGAGTAGAAAGAAAAAGGAAACGGCAACTTCATCCAAGCGGCATTATCCTCGTGTCTTATTGTGATGGATTCAATCATTTACATCAGCTTTGCTTTTGTGATCCTGTTCTCACTGTTGCAAGCAGCAAAACTCCCTTTGAGGAGAAAACTCAAATTGTTCCTCTTTCGACAGTTTTCCTTTTTTTCCACTACAGAGAATATATTTCCTTCACTCTAACAGCTTTCCATATCTCCTCATCGCTTACTGCACAAATTGGCAGCAAATGAAGGTAACTAAAGCTGTTAAATAGAGTTTTCATCATAAAATACAAACACTCCTGCTGTAGCCCACCCATGGGTGAGAAGGGAAAGCTAATAGATGACTTAGTTTCCTGTGTTACTGAGAACTAAAAAGAGAAATCCTCCTGAATGATGAAAAAAAAATCACCTTTACGATGTTGTTTCATGGTTTTGCCTTTGAAGACAATATTGTTAGGAAGCAGAGAAGGCATAATGTGATTTTGTGTTTCTCTCTTAAAAGCCTATAATGATGTTAACCTTAATGTTTTTGCATAATAGCCCATGTTAATATAAAATTTGCTTTTGTATTTGTTCTTTCAGGTGAATCAATTACATTTAAAACTAATGGATATGAATATCTGGATATCTGGATTTGCAACTAAATGAAAAGATGGAGAAAATGTGACACCTCTCTATCATGTTCTTCACCGTAGTCTCTTTTTCGCATGGCACTGTATGTAAGTTGGCTTCCACACATGTTGGGAACTGCTCCTAATCCATTTCCTTTTGGTGTGCTGCTGCTGGATTGCTGCTGAATCAGAGGTGGGCAATAGAAAGGCTAAGGCTTCGACAGAGAACAGAGGGTTTTTCCTGTTCTTCTTCTCCCAGCATTAATGGCTGGAGCATTCCTATTACCTGCTCTGAGCCCTGAAGATGGGATTCCTGCGGTGCAGGCCGGGAGCTGCTCTGCTGCGCTGCATCGTGATGAGTTCTCCACTGATGTTTTCCAGCTCGCGCTCCTCTCAACTCTGCCAGTTCTACTTTTCTCTCCCGCCTGTCTTCAGCCCGGGCGTTGTATAGCTTTCTCTATATGTCGAGCACTTTCCTGCTTCTTTTGTCTATCCTCTCACTGAACTTATGTGTCTATCTTTTTTCACATTTTCTTCTCTGTACGTGTGTATCTGTGAGCAAATATGTTCCTACCATACTGTTTCTGTTGTTACTATTCTTTCAGCCGAACCACTAGAATGGATGTAAATTGAATACCAACAATGGTTGAAGGGAATTATGACATTAAATCTTTATTTTTTCCTTGCCAAGAGGGCAAAAGTTGGAAGTAAATATTTAAATTTTTTTAACAACACTTTATATGAACCTACCACTTAAAGTGAGGATGCATTGGTGCAAGTGTTTTTTTTCTTCTTTATTTTAATTTGATTATTTTAATTTCTAAATATGCTTTTAACTTCCACTTCAGCTTCTCCAGTCCTTAAAAACCACACAATATATACTTACATTTCACAGCAGAAACCGCACCTGAAAAAATCAACACAGGAAGGTAGGGTTTTCTTTCTTTTTGATGATATATTTTATTAAATTGGATCATTCTTCACACAGAAATGTAGTCAAAGTCGACATGCAGTCTTCATTACGCTAAAGCAACAGAACATAATGGATCTGTACATTATATACACCACATACGCATTGGCAAGACCATCTGAGAGTTCTACCTTCCAGAGAAAAGGACCAAAATTTCCGTGTCTTTGCTCCTTACTGTCAGTTTTTCTTCTTATTTTCAACTTCTGTTTCTCTCCCTCTACTAATGCTTCTCTGTGTTGTCACTCCACGTCTCGCTATCCGACACCATCTTCGTCTCATCTGCTTGTTCTCTCCTGGGATCCCTGTTTGTCGACTTATTCCCTCTACGTCCTCCTCTCCTCTCCTCAATTCCTACTTTCTCTTTTCTTCCCCAGGAGTCTCCTGTCACCAACCCGAGCTCCCAGTTGTACATCGCGGAACAAACAACCTAGACACAGTAATGCAATACGAACAAAGTTAAAAAGAATATAGACACTTGAGGACTGAGAATATTACATTGAACATAAATAGCTTTAGTAGTATGTATGTTACAATGATTTGTGTCCAACGCTGGTCTAATTAGTACCTAGTGAAGTAGCCAATGAGGGATGGCTGTGTCTCTTTGCATTTAAAATATGTGTTCCACAGATGGACTTGATATTATATTCCCTGAACAGTTCCCCCACTGCCTCCCCAGGCTATTGCCCCTTCCTATTTTCACACTTGTCTTCTGGGTAGCTCTGACATGGGATCTTCTTTTTGCTGCAGGGGTTGACAGGAACCGATATCTCCCCCATCTGAGCCTGCATGAAGTCTGGGTCTCTCATCACAGAACTGGCTGTCTGACAGCTCATTCATTCAGCCCAGCCCCAATAGGCTTTTGTCCCAATGCTTGCTGCCTTAACTGGGCCTCTAAAAAAAACCAAAAAAAAAAAACCACTGTGTTGGCTGTGGAAAGCATTGGGGTTTTGGGCTTAAACTAGCATGTATGGCGCTCTGGTCACAGGGGTTGCAGCAGGGTGGGGGAAAGGGTGAGAGGGGACTGGTGGAGGAAGTTGCTCAGGGAGCGAGACAAGGAAAATGAAGTAAGGCACAATGAAGAGAGATGTTACAGTCAATAAGTAACCTAATACCGCAGTGGTGGGCAGAGCAGGCATTCCTCTTGTCAGTCCCTGGTGGTTAACACAGCCAGCCATTTTTCAAGTTAAAAGAAGGATTTGGGTTAGATGTGGAGGCCCAGGAGAGTCAATGTGGCATTTGCACTATGCAATTGGAACCTGCTGTAGAAAGACAAAAGAAAGCGGTATTGCTGTTACTGTGCGCTGGATACAAAGAGATATAAACTGGATAAGATACAGTCTAACATTGCTGTAATCTCATAAAAAAAATATATATATATACAATTTGAAGTATTTCTAAATATATCTTCACTCCCATGACAACTGAGCTGAATGTTAGGTGCCAGTGGACCTTGAGTTAGAACTGTTTTGTCTAATTAACAATTCTGAGGTCTCAAATTAACTTTGAAGCTCATTATCTTCAGGAATTAAAAAAAAAAAAGAATAAATTAATAATTGTTAGTTGGATTTGTGTAATTAGATCATTACAAAATACTTGAAGCTAATAACATGATGTTATCAATCATTCATTCAATTTAGATACACCAGTTTAAGAGATGTTGGAGGATTGACAATTAGATAAGTAACAATTTAAAATGCCTTTAAATTTGACTAAAAAAAAAATTCCCCCCAAAAAATCACAAGCGTTATAAAATTGTTTATAAAAGCTGAATTGGGTTTTTAAGTGTTGAAGAGAAAAACTAACCCATATTCAAACAGAAAAAAATTGTACTCCAGTTGAAAATAACGTTTTTTGCCTGGGTTTTGTAAAAGAAGTCGGGAGAGAAACAACATCCCCAACACACCTTCATGAGAACAATATTGGGCATAAGACACCGTTTTAATCACTCAGACCTAGATACTGAGGAGCTCCACCAAAATAGCTCTGTGTTCCGCCCTGCTTATTCCCTCACGTCTGAGAGGGTGCACCATCGCTGAATAACCTCCTCCACACTCTGATGGTGGCCAGCTTCTTCCACAGATGGAGGGAAATTGGATGGATAGAAAAAGAAATAGAAATAGGACAAGCTAAGCCCGAAGCAAATAAAAAAAGAAATGGGAATCAATTTTATCATCCAATTATCATTTTGGCCTGACCCCTGTGCACTCAATATGACTAGTTTCAATAATAGATTTTTAAAATGCTTTTGCTGTATCCTAATTAGAATTACTACATAGAAATAGAGATGGACTTCTTAATGAATCAAGTCGCATGCATGCAGCGTATAGGTTGGGCTGTAGTGAGATCAAGCACATACCCACTCTGTATTTGAGCACATGTTTTTTTATTCATACAACCAGAAAAGACATGAAATCTGTATTTCTTCAACATAGAAAAAAACAGACTCAACGCAAAGCCCATCAGTCGTGCTGAAAATCTGTACAGCTGTCATTTGTCGCAACTATAACAAGAATAAGAAATTTACAGTATGATTGAACGCTTACTGTAGTTGTAGAAAAATATTTTTTTTCCCCATGAATGTGCAGACAATCTGGTGCCAAAAAAGTTATGCTGACAGGGCCTGGCACAGACAATCTGCCCTACTTGTTTTGTAGATTGTAAGATGCCGGCTTACATCATGCAGAATCTGCAGCTACATTCCTCCATTTTGACTTATCTCCCTCCAAAATGCAAGAGATATAGTTTAGTGGAAATGTAGGGTGATTTTGATCAAACTCGTCAATGATTCAAAGTTAAAAAAGAAAGAATTAGACACATCCGTGGAGAAGGAATGGAACAATGTGACAGGTCCTAATGGTAGGCTATAAACTGCAGTGATGGGATTATTACAATGTGTGGTATTGAGGGTCATACGAGTTCTAAATAATACTACAGACATTTACATCATATCAGTTATAGTTATAACTTATAGCTATAGTTGTGAAATCTCAATTATGAAAAAGAGGGGACAGCATGCTGTTTGGACTAGTAACTCAAAAAATCTACCTCAGGTTTAATGATACGCAAAGTTTAGCTCTAAAATAGCTGATTTTAAAAGCTGAATGTGCGACATTTTACACATCAATAGCAGAAATCAAGTATACCCTCTGAAAATAATTCTGTGAGTCATGACTGTCTACTATGAGTATGGCACCCGAGTCCCGCTGTCTGTGATGTTGTCCGAGCCGTATCTTCAGTGTGTTTACATCGACGGGACAGCCGGCTGGCTCATCCCCTTGCGTATAAAAGTTGCTTAATTGAGGGACTAGAGAAAAGAATAATAACATACTGTACTCACTGCTTATTTAAATGTCACGTAAGCGTTTTTAGATCACAATCATTTCGTGTAAATGCACATGCAGTGTGAAACTATGAGCAAACTAAAGATAGCTAGCATTAGCATGCTAACACAACAATGCAGAGTTGTTTTGCTTTCATGCTGGTGCTCAAGGGCGACATCTACTGAATCAAAAAGTTGCATATTCTTCCTTTAAATCATTTTCTTCCTATTCATATGTATAAATAAACAGTCATGCCATTGTTCTTAAATATTGAGATTCAGGAGTTGCATTTACAATTTAGTTTAGAAGCATTTTGTTAAGAATTAATTGAGTATTTCATCGTGCTCTATGGGTTAGGGTTAGGGCTAACTTTCAAGAGGAACATACAAAGATGGTTACTCATATTCTTATGTGTCTAATAATTGCATGTGATGGATGAATGCTTAATGTGCTGGTACACAGCTTTGGTGTATTTAGCTTTTTCTTAAATTGACACTAGAATTTTGTAACGATGCAGAATGTGGGAAAAAGTTTCCCTGCATAATGGCAGCATGACTTTGGACAGTTATTGGTAAACAATTATACTGTATGAAGGATAGTGGCTCCAGAATGACTAAGTGGAACCACACAGTTAAGGTTCAGTTGATAACTACAGCTACATCAGACAGTTATTTTGTTATCATAACCTTAACTTTATAGCAGAAATAAAGACTTCTCTCTGAAATTAGTGCGGAAACAAGCTCTAGAAATGTGTTATCAGAAGGGCATTCAGACCTTGTTCAACAGTCTAATCCGCTATTATTGCCTGTTCCCGATTTGGACCCAGATTGGCCCCAAAAGTTAATGGGTGCTTCCTTTGCCCATACTTCACCCCTTGGTGTCAGATCCTGCTGACAATCAGTTCATAAAGTGGCACTGCTTGTTCCTGAGTTGGATCTGCTCCTTAATTTAATGGTCGCTTCCATGGCCCATAACACAGCGTTTTAACAAGTTGGAAGTGCTTGCACATTTTCCATAATCCTACCGGGAAAATAAATGGCACAAAAAATGTAACATTCTTGCGAAAAATCAGGCAAGCTGAATCCCTCCCCCTCTAGAGCACAAAAAGGATTTTTAAGTACCACTGGAAGGCTTTTGTTTGATGTACTAGTAATTCACTTTCTTGTTGCACAATGTGCAGACACTATATGGCTTGTTCATTAAATGGCAGAGGTCACTGACCTTTAGCCTTTATGAACTTCATGTGAACTGTGCAGGCCTGTTTATGTGGCCTCTGTGTGCTCCTGTCACTCCTGGACACTTCAGTGGCAGCCAACAATGACCTCTGCCAGCATGTCACAGACCTGAGCTGCTTTCATCATAATGGGCAAATTATGCAAGGAGCTGAACAAATAGAATGAACATGCACATTTCCTCCTATCCCCTATTTTCTGCCTTTCTTTTCTCTTATGAAGCAGAACATTTCAAAAACTCATAAAAAATATTTTGTTTGTTCAAAGCTATAATTGGCTCACATAATCTAAAATAAGGAATTGCATCCTGATTCGTTTTACATAGGAACGTTGTGTGCATTGAAAGGTGAACTCAATTCCTGAAGGATGTAACTCCACTTATCATCTTTCATAGACAAAATTAAACAATCATCTTTGGAGATCCGTTCATACATCCTGTCCCAATTATTCCTTTAAAAACAATCCTTCTTTGAGCATTTTTGTAGTAGTAGTAACATTAACTAATGCAAAGGTCAAGCACTCGAGGGCAAATAAGGTGCATCAAAAGCAACTGGGTGCTTTCACTGACTAAATCACTTACACTATTCCTTTTACCTGGTTGCATGACAACAAATTAGGGCTGGGCGATATATGGCCTAAAAATTTAATCTCAGATGTTTTACCCCAAACTCATTTTAAGATTTAAATTGTTTTTTTATTCTTCAGAAAAAAACCCTGTAAATTGCATTAATACATTCTAACAAAAGCTAACTGAATTTCTCTTTGAGGATTTATAAAGTAACCTGAATTTCACTTAAGAGGGTTAAGTGCAAACTGTAAACGTCTATGCAGTTTCATGATGGAGCAAAATGAGGCAGCGTAACTTCACCGCATGCAGCTGATGACCACATATACCTGGGACCTCTCAGCCACCCTGTAAGAAATAAAAAAAAGGGGGGGAAGGATGTGAACCACGAGAACCTAAGGGCAGCGTCGGAGTAATTAAAGAGAAAATCTCGATTCTCAATTTTGAAAATCCAGATTTTCCTCAAACCCCATTTATTTATCAAATCGATGTATCACCCATCAGCTCTAAAACAAAGGTACAAGTTTTCTCAAACATCATGATATGATAACCACAATGACAATGATAACATGTTGACCTTTAGTGGGTAACAATGTCAACAATGTCATCCTTTTCGTTCTGTGGGTCAGCATGCTAACAATTTGTGATAGGTAGACCCTAGGGTGTGTTTTTTTTTGGTCATAAACCTGATGATGTGACTCACTGGGATTCAATACAACAGTGATGACTCACTGGACTCACTCAGATAATTACTCAAGTCTCAAATTATAGAGCACCGAGGAGTGAATAAAGCTACTTTTTAGTCCTTTTCTTTGGGTCATTTTTTAAGATACTCCTCCACTGATACTTTATTTTCGATATTTAATTGTGAAATAAGGAATTACTAGTGTTCAAGTGTTAGGCTTCATTTGGGCTTCCTATTAAAAATAAAAAATCATACATTAAATGTGCCCCATCAGACCCCAGTGTGATGGTGATAGACATGTGTGCAGGCTATGCATTCTGAAACTGTTTCTGGTGTTTAACATAATAAAAGCTTAACGTTTCAAATTGCAGGAGGTTGTAATTATGCAGGACTAATCATTTTAAGAGACAAACAAAGTTCTTATTATAATGAGTCTATTCCAGTGTCTTCTTGAATGTCTGTATATTTGATCATTCATAACAATCTACCCAATAGTTGTTATATATATTTAAATATGTACGTGAGTCTCAGTAGACAAACCAATCGTGTGAGAGACCATCACTACCACCAAGAGAACAATGCTGTTTGTGTGGCTTCAAACAGAAACATGAAACAGACTGTCTTCTTCAAAGAGTGTTCAAATGCAGGAGGCAGATATACAAAATCACAAACTTGCCATAAAAGTCAGATAGTGTGCCATTCAAAGCTGAATTTCACATTAAAGAGACATTAAAAGTCTGGTCAATGGGATATCAATGTTTAATGGTTCACAGCTTAGTTTGAAACGTTATCATCCAAAATAACTACAGTTACTTTCTCTGCAGCACAATTAAACAAAGTACAGAAAAGCCGCATGGTTTAAGGGGAAAATGCTGAGTGTTTCACTCTAAAGACTGCAGATAGAAAATATTTGGAATATTTTGTTTTCATTTGTTTTAATGAACTTCTTAGAGTGTCTAAGCAGATCTGTGCGGATGAATAATGATTGATAGCATGGAAGTATCAGCTACAATCTTGAAGACCCAGTTAAATGGTTTAGGTATCTCGATAGACGTTACTTTTGGAAATGTTGTGATTTATTTTTGTGCTTTTGAGTTCATTCTGGTTGGTGGCTTGAAATAAAAAAAGGCCCCTTGCCAATTTTCTTGTGCTTTGATGGGATAGGATGGGAGACATCTGCTGGGGACGATGGAAGCATTTCCACCACAAAAAATGGATGTAATTATTTTAAGTGTGCCGGGGGAGACACAGTGGACAGATGAAGGCCAGAACAATGTGGCCGAGGTTAGTAATAAAACAAAAAGTAATTGTAACAGTTTCCGTAGAGACTGCTAGTAATCCATATGGGAGCCTTGTAGAGATTAAAGCTTTTGACCTCTGTTTGGACCCATGTAGGCAGTGAGAGCACAGTTGGATGAATGACACTGAAAAGAAACATGTGCAACTCAAAGTGATGACTCACTTTTTGTTTAATACTAAGTTTTTTTCTTTTTAATTTCAGTCTTTTCAGCATTTAAAAACCCCTAAACGTTTAGATTCCAGGCTGTCACGAGCATTCATCTTTTAAATGTATTTAAAATGTATTAATTCACGCCCGTTCACCTGCAGAGACGTCTCTGCCATTTCTCTGTGTGTTGAATGATTATCACAACCTAAGCTCCTGCTGATAATGTTTAGATAATTACACTGAAAGAACACTTTGGGGCCATAATTTAAAGATCCCTTACAGACAAGTGTTCAGACATAAAGAAACACTGAGCTGGGTGCTATCATTAATGACTGATATGGCTTTCAATTAACTAACTTAATTAAAAACGATCACTCGTTATCCTTCCCAAAGTGCAACTGCTAGACACAAGATGTCTACATGAAAAGTCCTTAATGTGCAATAGAGGCTCGAGTTCCCCAAGTCACACTTGTGTGGCATACTTTGTTTTGAAAGGCTTATTGAAATCTAACAAAACAACAAACACATTTTAGACGTAAGGGGGGCTTTCACAGGTCTATCATGAACTTTGACTTTAGTCTAGCTGATGAAAGTGTTTTATTGACAGATGTAAGAAAGTAGATTTGTTGAACTAGATTTGATGAAAATAAAACACTAGAGAACAAACAAACACATTCCAATCATTTATTCCTATTAAGGTTCCTGAAAACACTCTAGTAAACTGAGTATTTTTTTTAATCTTCATTGGGAAGTCTCAAAGTCTCAGCTGAAGCTGATCTCTCTTTCAGCAACTTGAAATGTTTTAATTGTTAATTTAAAGGTGCACTATGTAGATTTGGTAGTGAAATTTGAAAGTTGGAGAAGTGAAACAATTCTATGCTATATTTTCTGAACTAAATACACATTTTTTTTTCATTGACTGTTTTTCTTCTGTTTTAGTTTTTAGCTACTACTCTTTTCCTCATTCTGTTACAATCATCAAATTATGTATTTGGAAAAAAAAATCAAAATAAATTGTAATAAATTCAATCTGATTCATCACATAAAGACACAACATACTGTGTACTTCTCACACTTATAAAGGGCCGAATCGTCGCTGGAGGCGGTCTGACCTATAAGTTGATAAATCGGTCATGAATGAGTGTTTTTTTTGTGTGTGAGAGAAAAAAATCATTCCAAATCTCCTCTCTTATGCAGGAAACAATAGTGAAGGAGTGCTGTAAAACTGCTTCTCTTTCACTGCATGTTAGTGGGGATTGTGTAATACACTTATGGTGTTCTTATCTCTGTCACTCATCAGGATTTTGTGTATATGTGGAACATTTAAGTCTTTTGTTGTTGTGAGTGGTGAATGCTTGCCTGTTTAAGTGTTGACTGCTGTTTGTTACTTTGTTCATACTAATGTAGACACTAAATATGTGCAGAAATCCAATAATTTTTTTTATACTAAGACAATAAAGTGTTTGTATTGTTTTGAACATATCTTTTTGTATCGCATCGTGTCGTATCATATAATGCCAAATCATCCATTTTTATTGTAAGCTTGTCATCTCTTTCATGTTAATGATGCATATTTGGTACTTGTTCCCTAATAAATGAGTCTTTATTTTAAGCGGAGACTTCTAAACAAATGACACATGACTCATTGCATTCATGTACTTTCCTAACCCGACAAATTTGTGTGAACTTGTGCAAATACCAGGACACTGATCAGGCTGACATCTGGCCCCATGAATGACACAGAAGGTGGTCTGCTCAAAGAAGAGCCTAAATGCAAAGAGACAGAGAAACGGATTGAGAGATTGAAAAGCACAGCAAGAGCACCTCAGACAAAAGGGAGATCCCCAAGAAACCAAAAAAAAAAAACTAACGGCATTCTAAAAAAATTCTTCTGTGTGACATACATGCTCATATATTCCTATAAATAATGCAATCCTCCTCGTAAAGTGACAGCAATTGTGACACTCCATGTTCACAATGAATGTAATATCTGTAATAACACAGAAGAACCTTCCTGTTACCAAGGAGAAAATACTGCTGTATACAGCAGCACATACCGACTTATTGTATTCAGAGTAGGATACGTAAGGGGGCCATGATTGCGCGGCCCAGATGGCTGCAGCAAGTAAGTGCCAATTGATATAACAGTGCCACTCAATGGCTCTGCCACCAAACCCATTTTGATTAAGCCTGAGATGCTGAAGTCTGGCAGCTGCATCGCTCGCTTCACATCGTGATGTCTTGATGTCAGGATCTCCAGTCCCTCAGATCGAAACAATCACTCCCACGCAGCCTCTGTCTGGAGTCTCGAGAGCGCAGGCCTCATGAGGAAAAGAGAAATCGGAAAAAAAAACAGGTTTAAATTGTGACAGAAACCGACAGATTTCTGCGTAATATCAGACAGTGAAAACAAAAGTACAATGCTTTTTTTTTTTTCAGCCAATATTGAGAAGCTGAGGTTTATTTTTGTCATCACAACAACACCTGGGTTTGCACAATGCTTCCCTGTTCACAAAAAGAGACTCAAATTTGAACTGGTTCCCTTTTGTCGAATTTGAAAGATGTACTGTGCCTCTTAGGGCCCTGTTCCTCAGAGACCTTTTGTCATGACAGCGATAGGAAAATTAATTTAAACCGAGACACGTCTTCAACACAAAAAAACCCAAAAGAAAACCTTGGAGGAGTTTTTCATTTTCTGTGCTTCCTCTCCAAATACCTTATGTAAGTGTGGTATTTTGTGCACAAATGTTTGGTTCTTGTGCAGTTAATAGGAAATTAAAATGTTGCCTCAGAGCATGAGGATGAGCAGGAAGAGCTGTTTGAAGTTTCTGTTTCAAAGAAGAGCACAATTGTGTGACATACAATGGGCTCAATAAATATTTAGACAGTGATACATTTAAGCTCCATACTCACTAAAAAAAAAAAGGTATTACTGGGATACATGCACACTTTCTGCTTTGATACTAAGATAATTAGTCAAACATTTAGTTCACATTTAAGGAACAACATTGCTTTTTGTCTTATGTCAAAAAAATATTTTGACTTCTTTTTGACTTACATTGAGGCTCAGTGTCTGCAACCAGAGAAATGTCTGTTAGCCTTCTTAGTGTTCTTGACTAAACACAATGATATCTCCGCAGTGGCGGATGAGATTAACTCAACATGATTAATTGCATTTGCAAAACAACTCATTCAGTCATTGCCAACAACATTCAAGTTATTGAGTGTAGGTCACCTGCATTCAAAGCCTTATACAAAAAAGCTAGTAACTTGTACAAAAAACAAAGAACAAAACACCCATAGAAATTGTTTCCCTAAAAATTAAGGTTCCTCAAACAGAAGACAGGCTTTTATTCAAGCACTGACTAATGTACATGCTAATACTTGCATAACAAGTTCTCCTTAAAAAAGTTCTCCTTTAAAAAAAAAGAGTCCAGGCCTGCTTTAGCTATTTTTGCACGTTTCCCAATGAACCCCTTGTCATGCACCGTGATTTGCTTTTGAGTTCATGTCATCTAAATGAAAAGTTAATGCTTTAGTGACACAGTTTGATGCTGAAAACATACATTGGTATATTTACGAGTTAGGATCTAAGTATTTAAAAGCTAGTATTCAGAGAATCAGCCTGTTATGTTGTCTTTTGTGCAGGTGTTTGGCAAAATAATCTGTTTTTCCCATAAGACCTCATGTGAAGTTGAAGTCATGGGATGCCACCTGAAATAACACGATAGTGCAAACCATTGATAGTCTCTCCTGTGTTGGCTTTTTCATTGTTTCTCAGTGATTTAAAAATGAAATGATTTTCTTCTCCCAGGCTTTATCAGGATCAGAAATACTTTATTTATCTCTGGGAGGGAATTTTCCCCCTAGCTTTGAAAGCTCCTACTGTAGCTTTGAAATGAGCTTGTTTTTTTTTTTTCATTTAGGCAGGTACATGCATGTTTTTACTACCCTCCCACCCCACTAACCCTGGCTCACTGGATAGCCACCATGTAATTCTAATCCATCATTTTGTCCTGAGTGATTTCTTGCCTCTGAATCATTCAGTAATGGAATTTAAACACTTAAGTAGTATCAATTAAAAAAATATGTTACTATAAAAGTAAAAGCAGTTTTTTCAGTGTGAGTATAAGCTTTAATAAGTCATATTTTTGATTAAATTAGCAATAAATAATAATTGTTCTACAGTAGGTGTGGCCAGGTTGTGCATTTTCAGTAGCTGTGACTCGACATGGTTTGACGAGAACATATGCTGAACCAGGGAAAATACAGCTTTGAGATACAAAAACATTATCAGCACACAAAATTGAACAAGTTCAGTAATGGCCCATCACATCAGCTCCTTTTATTCACTTTAAAAGCAGCAGACAATTTTTCTAATGGGCAGAAAGAAAAAGTCTAAGCCAGCCTCTATTGAAAGAAAAATAAGCCAACAAAGCACAAACAGTCAATGCTCCAAAATGCTGCCAGGGAAAGACAAGATTCCCTTTCAAGATACATTTATATTAGACTGAATTAATCCCTGTTACTATGATTTCTATGTTTAACTGTAAGAAGAAAGTGGTGTTTGTTTCACTTAAGACAGAGTCCTTTTGGGAAACTGATGCAAATTTTGGGGAAAGGGTAAAGATGTCAATGCTTTCAAATACTCAGTGTCATGTCACAGACATAAACAAACTTCATTGATTCCTGAAAAGGTAAGATTACAAATGGTTACAGTAAAAGAAGAAACATTGGACTTTCCTAAGAAGTGTAATGGAGGTTCTGCTATATAAATCTAACATACTGTATTTAAAACAGCCAACAAGATCCTGCATTTCTTCTTGATGAAGATATACTAACCTTCTTTAACAGTGTGCTGTCTCCATTGTTCCACTTTTCTACTTAAAATACTAAACTAAGGGCATTACATCACTTTCCTTTTGGTCAATTCCGGGCATTGACGGTAGATCGATACGACATGCTGTTCTCCTCTCGTGGTGTTTGGAGATCATGTCAGGATGGAGTGATGAATGGCAGAAGAACAGGCTCAGCAGTCGGGGGAAAAATGAGCTGGACGGGGAACAGGAGGTCGGCGGGGTTAATGGCGTTGGCCTTGATTATTTGCAGGTGTGAATGATCAGATATTAATCATTCGGGAGCGAGGTTTGAATGACAGGAGGTGAGAAATGGCCATGATCAAACTGGTGGAAATGTTCATGAGCTGTACACAACCTTCGCTGAGGTCGACGAGCAAGATGAAGTGAGGGAGAAAAATGCGGCTGTCTACGCTCCACTGTGTGTGTCACAACAAATGCTGAAGTGTTCTTGGACATGTTCGCTGCAACTACATAGTGATTCAACACCTTTGTACAGTTTTCATTCATAAACCAAGAAAAACAATTGCAGTAATCTAGTGCTTTGAGAAGTGGGTATACTCTTGATTTCTCCCTCCAGTTTTTATTGAAGCAGCCTGTTCTGCAAAGGATAAACACCCTGTGATTTAAGCAGTGACATGTAAAGCCACTTCTGCGTAACTAGTTCACCTTAAGTGCAGATATTGTAATTATTACTGGCCCACATACAACAGGGTGAGACAACTAGATATTTATGCATCCCTATTTATTTACTAATGTGAGGGATAGCGCATTAAAAGGAATGCACAAGGGTACACAGATCACCTTTGCGGTTGTTAAAGTTTTGCACTGTTTCATTTTGAATAGTATGGTTTGTTTCTTTGCTTCTTTGCGCATGTGTTGCTCAGGTGTAGCTACATGTTTAAGCTGAGCTGCTCATCAAGCGGTACGGCAGATAGATTCTCTATCTCTGATTGGCTTACTGATGTTTTTATCCACCCAACCAATAAAGGCAACAACCAGTACTAGCCAGTTAGAGACATAGTGGGGCAGTTAATGCCTTTGTTATCCTCGGAAAAGAATATTGTGGCAAACTAATCACTTAGAAGTTGGTATACGCAGTGGATACTGAAAAAATCTAATCATCATCGTCATCATCAATATGATCATCATCATTGTCAGTCCCCTCACTATCTTGCAGTCCACTAGCGTTTAAATCATCCATAAAGACGACACAAAATATGCACCATTTTTATTTAAAAAGATTAGCAGCTTATAAATTAGTTTCTAAATTACTTTATGCACTTAAGGTTTGTGTCAGCATATTGTTTCCAAAGTCACTTCAAGTCTTTGTGCTTTAAAATTATTTGGCTTACACCTACCTGTGGTAGCAGTGAAAGGCATTCAAATTAACCTTGTAGAAATTGTACATCTTTCACTGATGGTCTTGTTTGCCTTTGAAGGTCATATAGAGGCATCAGTATTTATTTCAGTCTTGCTTCATTTGCAGCTAGAAATTCCTCACAGGAGCTTTAAGTATATCAAGGTACTGCACATGAATGCTAAATCTTTCTCACATCTAGCTAAAGAAATGACCTCAAGGTCATCTGCAACATAAGTTGTATCATACAAATGGATGTAGCTACATATTATTTATCTTAAATAGTGAAAACCTCAGGTGTTGTAAGATGAAAATAACCAAGTGCTGCACACTTTTTGACATGACAGACAAGCTGTGCTCGGTTGCCCGACTGGACCAAAGCAGATTACCCAAGGCTCTGACAAGAGCAGATACATATATGTTTTTAAGACACACTTGAGAGCCCCAGAAAGCAGCTGATATAGATTTATAAGCTCTGTTTAGGATGCAGCAGCACGTACGTCTAGAGCCAGCTGTCTGTGTCGCGCAATGAGCAGCAGGCTTCTGGGAATACTACTGAGTATGGAGAATGTGTGGGTACAGTTCCAGAAGAAAGAGTCTGATATTGAAATCTGTATATGAATTTTATATAAATGTATTCACATTATTATATATCAACAGTTGATTTTCATGCAGATACAGATACATGTGACACAATCCCTTTCTTAATTATTTTTTTCCAGCATTACATCCACCTGAACAAGCGTGGGGTCTGACTTCATTTTATTTGCTGAACTGTAGCAGCATAGCTCGATGTGTTACCAGCACCTGTTGATTAGTAGGATGGTGTGAAAACTATTGGCAGGAATGTGAGCCATGCCATTCACGTGAAATTGCACTAGTCCTTCTTCTGCATGTGTGCACACAAAACAAAACTGGGTGCCATTCATAGAGAGCAGGCTCCCAGCTCTACTAGAGGTCAAAGACTCAACATGGATCGTGAAGGTTTTTAACGTGAGAGTGAAGGCATGTTTGGAAAGTAAAAGTTTGCCTTTCAGTTGTTTATTTTCATATTTCCCTTGGTTTGATTTGGTCCTTTCCAAGGGAAGATAAAAAAATGTTTTTAGTGCTGGTCTGTCTAATGCACTGGCTCATTGCAAATGGACCAAGCATGGTTAAAAGTAGAGCCCGACCGGTTTAATAGTAAACTAGTATACTAAAATAGTTATAGTTGAGTTACTGTGGAAAGAAAGTGAAAGGCAAGATGGATGTCGATGTGGACTGTTAACCTGAGGATACATGTAAATACACACTTACACCCACTCACTCGATGCAGAACAGTATACAACCATCGTTGTGACACATACCCACAAACACATTTCCCATGGCACTGCTCAAATCCTGATGTGATATTTAAAGCAACATCTGGCATTTAATGTAATGCAGAGATTATTCATCATTTCTGGACGTATTGTCCATAAGTGTCAAGAGTTGAATATGTAGATGGCTTCTGAGATTGATGCATCAGGCTCGACTCGTGCAAATAACATGATTTGTCACATGTAGCACAGATGCTGTTTTATTGCGCAGACTTTACATTGCTATAATTTAATGATAATGACAAGGTCCATTTTCATGAGGCGCACATTTAATCACAAAAATGGAGGCTGGATTTAGCTGCCTGTCATTTTAGAAAAAAACAGCACGCAGCGTGAGTCTCAAGCCGATCAATGGAGTGACCTCCCACAGAGCTGTTTATGTCTTATGCATCTGACACATAATCAATTGATAAAAGCAGGATTATGAAGTTGAACCAATCAGCTGTTTAATTCAGAGTCACCAGCAATTCTTACATGAGCTGCATGAGTAAGCAGCGTACTAAAAGAAGTGATGGATAGGAGGAAGGGAACTACATGAAGGCCTTATCTACTGTGCTGCTGTAACAGGCCAGGAGTAATAACTGTAGATGTTTTATAAGTAGAAGGGATGATGACAGAGGATACAGTGTATATAACTGAGGTAAATCATAAATGTTCAAACAGTAATGCATGAATTCATGCCTCATGTCACAGATGCTATAGGCTTACTGTTTTATTCTCAATGACAACATTGATTGCATGGTTAATCATGCAATTTCAATTTAAAATGGGATCCCCCTTACCTTAAAAAAGACTATAAAATATGCCTATACATTTTATATCAGGCTGCTCCTTGCATTCCAAATGTATGTGTGCAGCTATAATTTATAGAACAAAACTGCAAAAGGCAGCGTTTCAGGTCAGCCATGCCGGGCCTGTGAATGGAGACAAAATGTGTCTAACTGGCAGGCTGCACCTTTGGTTTGGATCTGTTACCCCCTGTTATTTCCTTTCCTTTGTTTCATGTTGCCTTTCAGATGTACATTAAATAATTCTAAAATGTATTTATATGTACACATGGAAGTCACTGCAAAACAGTTATTTATCCCCCAAAAAGGCAGATGGTACATGTAAGATAACTCCATATCTACTTTTGACTCAATTTGGACACTTTAGGAATCCGCATTTCTAATTTTGTGTATAGAAACATGTGAACAAGGATAACTTTTAATAGCACCTGAAGAGGTTGAGGGTGGCTTTTCAATCTGGAAACAAATTCCACTGATGTCTTTAATAGATAAAAACTTGTTCTTATGCCAACATTGCTACTTTTGTAACTAGATAGGAGGTTTTGAATCGTTGCTGTAAATCAAAGGCAGCTGAGAAAGACAACTTATTTCATCCATGAAGTGAGTAATGATAGTTGTTTTCAATTTAAAATAGAAATTACTTCTGCATTTCATTTTGCATTTTAATCTTGTTTTTTTATTGTCCAGAGGGATTTTTTTGTATGAAGTGCAGTTGATCATTCTTATAATATCTGATATCTGTTTAATGTTGTTGCAGTCATAACACAGCTGAGGATTGGACAATGAGCAGTTTGAAGTCAGATTATCTTTATTGTACACATATCTTAACAAAATCAATGCAGTGCAATGCAAAGGCTATGCAAACACAATCACAGAGAGGACATGTTGATGCCACAAGTTGGTATAGTTTGAATCCATTAGTCAATCCAAGCTTCTCTTTAGTATTTGTCCTTCTCTATGGTGCTAGAGCTTGCAAACAATGCAGGTCTATAGCACCAGAAGCCTGGTTCTGCTGCTGAGAAATCATCAAGGTCACTTGGTATGAATTGACTGTAATTGTGTGAATTTACTTTTCTACACTTTGTACTTCAGATTTTTCTTTTTCTTTTTCTCTCAAGTTTCTCTCAAGGAGAAGCCTGAACTCTGCTCTTCATTACAAAAATGTTGAGGCACTGTAGTGGAGAGTGCACTGCATCACTTCAAGAGAAGCAGAGAAGCTGTTTTAATTGGCCATGAATGATGATGAGACCTCTCTTCACCCCAAAGCTAATTTATGTCCCAAATCCAACACCTTGAACAACTGTGCCAACAGCCTTCAGATCTGGTCACAAAATTACAAAATAAAAAAATCTCCTGGCTTAGAAAAGAAAGCCTTTATTTGCAGAGAAACGGCAATATTTATTTGAACATAGATCAAGGCCAGGAAGCGTGAACTCCAGCTAACATCACCCACATACCCCATTTCCTAAACTAAAAACATTAATGAGGTAGTAAGTCTTGTTGTTTATTCACATCTGCCTACTAACTGTATGGTGAAATAAGGAAAAAGGCTTGTTTGAATGTGTACCTGCACTAAAAATCCAACATTTCAGAGCTTCTTTTTTCTTCCTCCTAACATGCAGCCGTGAGCATATTTGTGTTACTGTAGGTTCCACAGCCAGAGGAACTGTCTGGAACTTCTTCAGAGGTAAAAAAAAAACAACAACAATAGGTTAGGTAAAGGTCTGACATCAGTTTAAACCTATTAATTAACTTGTATTTGTTCTTGCACAATTCAAGTTATTCAACTGAGCTGTTCAGTTAACAGTTCACAGTTCACCTAAAAAAAATGTTTCACTGGAATATTGAACATTGAGCAAACACTGGATGTTCAAAAAGTAGTGCAGTTTCATATATTCCAGCCCCTTATCTTCTTCTAAAATATCATAACCCAAATATGCAACCAGGGTTAATTGCCAAGAAAACAAAACACACCTGTAATACATCCTTTAAATCTCTATACCAAATGTTAATTATTTTAGTACATTTATTTACACAGATTAAAGTTTGTTTTTTGTTTGCGGGCCAGGTTCAAATTGTTCCACAAATCCATCCATGTAGTGTTTTTCTGAACACATGCAGTATAGTTAAAGAAGTACTGCCTTTTGTTGAATGATCCAAGCTGAATCCTTTCCCCAACTTTGAAAGATGTTTACTGAAATCAAGCAGCAATAGCCAACTGAACATGTCTCCACATGAGACCCTGCCACAAGTGGAAGTGAATGATTGATGCATGATGATGTCTGAATGGTTAGTAAATGATTGATTGATTCTACATGTAAACAAATCCCAATCAAGATTTTGGCAAAGTAGAAAACTAAAACAAACAAACCACAAGGGCACAGTGTTATTAGATACATTTTTAAATGTGAAACTGTCAGAATAGGTCTGGAGATATTGATCCAAGAAAAAATCCAAGGAATCATCTTAGGGTTTCTTGACCTTTCTATCAATCATCAGAATAATTAAGTATATTAATGGAGACACACTGCACATGAGGTAACAATATTCCCCAAAGAGGAAAGTTAGATTTTCAGCTTTTATTTTGTGTGGCTGTTTTTCTTTTCAAGCCTTCCATAAAAGCTAAGAAAAGAATGCATCTAATATCTTTAAAAGACGCTGCTGTACTGAATATCCAGCCAAACCCCACATCAAAAATGTGTTTTCAAAATATCCCTATCATCCTTGAAGCGTTTTCAGAAGTGACCTCAATGCATCGTTAGTCATGACTATAATTCAAAAGTATTGAACTGATTCATGGCCAAACACAAATCCTCACACACACACACTACTTCAACATTCATTAGAATATTTTTTTTCAAACGGTTATATTCAGTTCGGTTTGTGCACTGTCTTTATAAGCGTATCAAAAATGTCCTTGATGCCAAACAATCCAAATGATGTCTGTGTTATCTTTCAGGTCCTTGGTTAAGTCGAGCTAGGAGTGTAATGTGAAAAGGAAACCTCCAAAAATAAATAGTACATTAGTTTCCTGTAAAAATAAATCAAATAGAGGGCAAGCATGGAATCAAATCTAGATCTGTTGGGTTCATAATTCAAGGAGTTGTACGCCTTTGACAAGAACTGATTTTTCTTGAGAAAAAATAAGATACACAGATTTTTTTTTTGTACTAATGTTGAGAATGACTTTAACAGTGTCTCTGTGTCAAGATCATAGAAGGATTTATTATGCACACTTAAACAGTGAAGTCGGCTTTAAGGCGTGCATGGATTTGATTATTAACTTGATCCCATATCTGGGAATACAGAAACATAAGCAAATCAGCTAAGTCACCTCCAATATGCCAAGCACTCTTCCTAAATCAAACACAAGGTAATGCATGTTAGCTTGCACTATATTTCTCAAACTCACTCTGACTATATTCTGCAAACTAAAGCAGACAATATTATAGCAGACTGCAGGTCGTACAGCTATATTTACTCCCTAACTAGCAAAAAATGGTAAGCTGTCAGTTTCTCTCCCACACTCATTATACATATTGTTGCTACTTTTATACATTATTTCATCACTTTTGTCCAGGCTGGAAATGTAGAAACACATGCACATCAGCCTAGCATGGCCACTCATTCAGTTGACACCTTTAAGGATTTTTTTGGGGGGCCTTAATTGAGAGGACAGGACAGTGAAGGGAATGACAGGGATGAGAGAGTTGGGGATGACATGGCCGAGGGTAGGAGCTGAACCCAGGGCCGCTGCTTCAAAGGGCTATAGCCTTTTTACATTAGGTGCATGATTTAACATCTGAGCTAAATCAGTGCCCCGACATTCTTGTCTATTGAAGAAAATATTTGCACCGGCGCACCCTAAGGTGCCTGTGTGAGCTTAGCACATTTTAACTGAGGTATCGCTCCTTAACACAACCATTCTGAGTGATAACATGTACAACTGCTGGATAGAAAAAAAACACAATTGCTTGTAGATTTTACGACTCTTCCAGGCTATATATTTCCTTGATGTCGAGCGTCTGTCAAAGAGTGAGAGTTTGTAAATTTTAAGTGTAAGACCATAAAATCACAAGTGTTCTTTAGACCTCCTTTGCACCACGTCTTTGACGAACCTCAGGCTTATGTTTTGTTGTGTAGCACAGCTGTTTAACAAACTTTCCAATCAGAAGGCTTTCTTACAATGTTGAGTGGTCCTTGATAGCATGTTCCCCAGACAGAAGAGAAATTCTATTTTCTAAAGTGTTCTCTTAAAGGCTGTTAGATGTAGAACTCAAATGGAAGAGCAACAGAATGAAACTTTGGCCTCAAAGTTGGAGCGTTAAGACTTCACAAGGACATTTTTACAATTGTAATGTTCCTCAATAGTGTTCAGTCGGGAACCTTAGAATAAGGTTGAATGAGGGGGATTAAAGAGTCAACCCTAAAAATCTCTGTGTCATTCAGTGAAAATCTAGCGATCAAGGAAGAAAATAAAATATCACCTCTAAAACAATATTACAACGCAATATTAAAGATTTTAATTCATTCCATTGGGAGCACCAGGGTTACGGGCAGGCTCACACCCCCTTCCTCCTCTTCCTCCTCCACCTCCTCCACCCCACTCTAACTAATGAGAAGCCATAAACGAGGAGGTTTGGAAAGTGTTTATCTCTGTGGCTCTGAGGGGGCCAAGGTGCCCTCGCACACAGCAGCGTGTGGAGAGGGTGACTGCTGGGCATAATACTTCACACATCAGCTGCCTCTCACATATGGCTGTCCTCGCCTCGCCCTGGCTCCTGCCCCATCTGCCTTCCCCCACCTCGGTCCCCAAAGTTTGTTTTTCAAACCTGTGCTTGGCTGCCTCCCAGTCCTTATTGTGTTGGCCCCCAAAAGCCGGCAGTGCTTTCATTCCATGCCCTCTTCTACTTCATTGTCATGTGCACATAAAAAAAATAGAAATATGCCCTTCGCTACTCATTGCAAGCCCAGGAACCCCTCTTAACCACCGTAACCTTCCCTCCACCCCTTCCTCCCCTCTGGATCACTGCCCTTGTCCCGCCAGGCTTGGCGTAGGGTCACATCTGGAATGCCGAGTTATTGCTGCCCTTCCTTCCATCTACCCACAGATGGCCTGTTGATTTTAAGCCCTCTACTGTACACCCAATGCAGCCTGTTGGCATAAAAAGGGTGGTTAATGTAGAGAGAGAAAGCCTGTCCAGGGTGTAATGCCTAAATAGTTATTTTGGGGGGGAGAAACAGATGCAAGGATTATTACTAAACACTTCCCATTTATAATTTCTACCAAAGTAATGATCTGCTCAGGTGACCATGGGAATTGGCTCGTTGCTTGGTAAGGCCAGACACTTACACGCTGATGGATTAGATGGTTAGGTTTGATGAGGCAGAGTGCGACCTGTTTGGCTGCAGCCATGCTGGAGAGGGCTGAGGTTAAACTTGACATATGTCGCTCTAGTCACAATCCCTATTAACACATTCTGGAAATAAATACAGACTGTAGGTATGTGATGTGATTTTTGGTTTTGATTTCTGTTTGTAGTCTGAGTTATATTGTCAACTTTGTACACAGAGAATCAATCCTAAGGAGAGAAAAAGAGGCGGAACAAAATCTACTGTGACTCAATCCTGAATCCAATCAGATTTCATCTGGTCTGACAGGAAATTATCCTTAAATAATGCCTATAATCAGATACCTACATGCAAGTGCAGCGAATAATCCGCTCTTAGATATCATCTCTAAACTCAAACGCCATGCTTCTCAAGTTGCTAATAAGACTGCAAACAACAGCGACACATGGAAGAGGAAGTCTTGGCTTGAAGCCCCATATCGCTAAATGCTGGTTGTACAGGAAGCCTGAAAAAAATAGGCTATGTCATTCCCAGATTATAGCCTATGAGTCTTGAGATTGCTCAAGGCAAATAGTGAGCATTCACTGCCATGCATGTCTGAATTTATTGTGTTTACAACAAGCAAAAAAGCTGTAGCGTCCCTCCATTATGATTGCAATTAACAACAATAAGGCGGAAAAGTGGACATTTGAAAGTCATAAAAAACCTGTCAGAAAGCTAGAGGTCAAATTTTGACAGACATGAAATTTAAAGAGCCCATATTATGCCTTTTTTGGGGTTTGTATATTTAATCTATGTACCTACTTTTGTACATTCACAATAGCTAAAATCTGAAAAAAGTGTCTGTTTTCATGTACTGCTCCTCCTTGCTCCCTCTACGCTCTGAGTCCGTCAGCTACGCTCTGCTGAGCCCCCACTGCTAGACCCCACGTGGGCCAAGTCTACTCTGATTGGTCTGCCGATCCGCTCTGTCGTTATTGGTCAGTTGCTCAGCACGGTTCTCGGAAATGTCCCGCCTCTTTTACCATATTGGGAATGCAGCCACTGGCTCCGTCCGAGGGGAGCGTAAACATTAGCACCTTAGCACTACTGTGCTACCGCAGGCTACGGCATATTGTGGGCGTGTTACAGAAGTTAACGGGCGTGCAACATGAGCTGCAGGTGCTTGCCACAATGAGCCAATGGGCTTAGATCAGTGATCTCACACTGACAATGACGTCGGACTGACAAATTTTTATCAACGGGGGCTAGAACCGAGCGTTACATGCGGCTAATGCTACAGCTAACAAGAGGACATAGGAGAAGTCGCGTTTCCGCGGACTTTGAATTTTTGCACATAGATGTGCCTAAACATGCACAGGACACTTTGAAAACACACTAAAGAGCATATAAAACCAGAAAAAGCATAATATGGGACCTTTAACAAGTCATATGTTGCTTTAGTTAAATACTGAAGATTCACTGCCTTGTCTTTGTAAATGCTTGATTTAGACATTTTTCACAGCTCACCTTTTTACAGTATCAAAACAGTTATTACCAAATTGAATGTAACAGAGCCCGAGGGTTCTTTTTCCTGCAACTGATATAAAAATGATATGTTACCCTGCACTCTATATTGATCGCATTGTATGAAAAAAGCACTGCGTGTGCAAATGAATATTTGCACAAGTATGTACTGATAATCTCTTGCGATAAACAGAAGTGGGGATTTTATTAAACCATCTACAGGGTTTTGTATCCATAAAAATATGATCTTGTATTACACTTACTCATGGCATTGAATTCGTGTTAACATTGTATTCTATTATTGTTGCCTTTATGTTAAAAGAGCCTGGGGTAGGTATTTTCTAGCCAATTATGTGCATCAGGGATCTATGAACAGCTGTTGGATGCTCTCGGTTGAGGAACGTGTTGTCGTTTACACCGGGGTGGTGTGCGATGATTAAAAAAGAAAACCAAGTAGGTGGGCTGCTTATTACCTTTGTCTATTGCCTCTTTATTGTGAAATTCCAGCTGTTTCAGTTAATGAAGTGCAACAAAGTGGAAAGTGAAGGAACCAAACCACAGTATTGAGTTCCTTGCTATTCATGAGTTTTCAAAAGAAAGTGAGAAGAATTTAACAATGTTACTTTACAGTTTATGATGCCTGTTGTGTAAATATTCATTCATACTCTGTGCTATCCTCTCCTCATAAATCACAGTACAGTAGAATCATGCTTAAGGTTTTTGACAGCCATAATTTGGCATTGTCTCCCTGCAACACGTCTGTAAATAAGAGAAATTCATTTGAAAAGATGACTCACCTGCACCATATGCTCTTTCACCCATCTTGAGCCAAACACCTATTACTTTGAAATGGTTTACAGCTGTTCGTGGTTTCAGGAGTTTGGCAAATGCACCCTGTCAAAATCAACACAGCGTCTAAAGCCAGAGGGATGATAGTGAAGCCAAAGAATGACTTCCCAAATTTGGACAATCTTTCTTTCAGCTGCTTATCTGCTCGGCCAGAAAAAAAAGAAGAGAAAGATTTCTTTATCAGAAAAAACTGCAACCTTCACAAGGTGATACACTGTGATTGTGCGTGCAAGAAAGAGTTCTGACAGGCAATTTCTATTTGTCAACATGGGAGTAATCTTTGCGGATCTGGAAGTGAAATCCAGGTCAAATACTTTTAAAAACTGTGGATATGTAAAATAATCATGATCATCAGTAAGGCTTTTTCATAACCAAGCTCTTAAATCTCTTGACCTCAAAACAGTGCGTCATGATCCAAGTATAATATTTATGTTTGGTTAACTCTAAAAAAATGGAGTCCTTTCCTGCATCTGCTGTAACGTTTCAAAGAAAGATAAAAGTATATAAGGGAAGAAAATAAGCTCAGATTTGATTTATGTAACATAAATACGCCAGCTGCACTGTATTGTGCCTTTATATCCAAGTATATCAGTGCTAGTAGTTTGACATATCAAAAGTATCAACAAAAGAGCAAGAGAGACAGGGCTGTCCTCCAAGAATCCTCCAAGCGTACGGCCGCGGTTCAAATCCGGCCTGTGGCTCCTTTCCAAATGTCAATCCCTGCTCTCTCTCCCAGATTTCTGACTCTATCCTCTGTCCTATCTCTAAATAAAGTCGTAAAATAGCCCCAAAATAAACCTTTAAATAAAGCTGAGAAGAACAGACTAGTGAACAGAAAACCTGATAAAGTAATTTCTTTACTTGCACAGAGATTCAGTGCAATGGATGCACGCATGCAGTCTATGGTCGTGCGACAGTCAAACAATATAAATGTCATCAACCCCTCCTACTAGCATTCATGGGTGAGAAGTGGAAAATTTAGTTCTGGTTGGCAGGAGAGATGCCAGGTAAAGTTGTAATGAAAATCTTGCCTTTTTTGAGTTCACACATGCAGCTCATTTGGAAAACTACAGGAAGTTTTCAGGAGTTTTGCGCATGTGTGAAAGCACCCATAATATTGCTTTACAACATTGCAACATGGTAAAGTTACAGTATCTTATAACCAACTTTTTTTTTTTTTTTACCTTAAAGTTACCTCTCAAAACTGTAGCATAAATATACTGAAATGCTTCCAACAAAACAGAAAATAAAAGGTCACTGTATCTTCTAAACTCAAATGATGGCAGAAACTATGGTAATATTTTTAACGGACACTCTTAACATGGCTGGTTTGTTTCGCTCTACCTATATCATAGAAAAAGTGTGGCAATCATGTTATTTTGGTACTTCCCAGGCAATGTGGTGCACAGGAGAAAGATAGATTTTAGAACACAATACAGACACATTCAAATGTAGGAAAACAGCAGAATAGAGGGGCAGCTCAGTGTTTCCATGAAGCCAACTGGATTCATCTGCAGCCGTCTTTTATGCACAACCTAACAGTTGGCCCGGGGAATTTCTGTCTAAAATTGCACATTTGGCAAGCTTCCCTTAAACACCTCTTTCCCCTGATAGTGCTCTCCTGCTACATACTGGCAGCACAGGTCTATCTATATTTAGAGTAAGTGATTATCGTAGTATTACCACCAGATGTTTTATGATGCAACATGTGTAATTTATTCAAAAGGTGCAAATATAGAGGATAATCTTTTAACATTGAATTGCACCTTGTTTTGCCCTCGAAGAAGGCTCACTTTATTGCAGTGCAGATGGTAAAGGGTGATGAAATCTTAAGCATACATACTTAAGAACAACTCCTGTAGCCTACTTACTGCTATGGTAGGTTGCTTGAATGTGATAGCATGCTCAGGATAGAGCAACTCAACTGCTGTTAAAATGTTACACTGCTGTGTTCCCGGTTTGTACTTTTTATTACTTCAGGGTATCTAACAAGCATAATTTAATTGTGTCACAATTCATTTGCAACTGAAGAGACAAAATATTTGGCTACACATTTTGAGTTGAAACAATATATTTGGTATTCCATGTCAAACTCTTGCTAGCTATGAAACAGTTAGCTAGTAAGAAGTTGCCAACAGCTCATATTACGGTTAGGTAGAGTTACTTCATACAAAAAGAAAGTAAATTCCTTTCTAGCTAAATACCCAGCTAACAAAGCTGTAGCTAACAAAATAGTAGCAAAAAAAATAGCTTAGAGAGAGAGAGAAAGAGAGAGAAAGTTTGCCCCATATGTCACATCTGTATACACGGATGAGGCAGAAGCTTATGACCTGTACTGTAGCCAGTCAGTTTTGGGAGCTCCAAATGTTTGGTTTCACTTTGGAGTAGCTATCAGTTCATCCGTATAGTCTGTCGTTAAATATTATTGTGTCATCCAAACATTTTTTCACAGGGATGTCTATGGGCTCTGAGAACCTTCTCTGGAGCCAGACAGTTCAGCTACTAGCTTGCTCAAATACACTTCATGTTGTATATTTGCAGTCATAGGGTCTTGGAACTAGGCCAGTTGAAAGGTGGCACCCCTGCTTACACCATCCTGCTGCTTATTTAATGGGATCTGCCGACAGGGAAGGTGGCAGTAAGTTGACTTTGTCGTCTTTGTGGGATTGTTCCTGACCAGCCGTAGCCTTGTGGTGTGTGACATTATCATGCTATAAAAGTGAGAGATGGATTCATTACTGCAGTTAAGGAATGCACCAGCCTGGCAGTGATTGCAGTAGACCCTATAAAACCGTGCGGACACTTTGGTGACTCATGGCATGTTGACAGCTTGGAAACAATGGGCTAATTTTAGGATCTCCACCTCTTATCCCTCCACCAAAACAAAAAGATACATAGACAGAAAATGAGCTGATGATATCATCTTATTAATTACAGTAAAGCCAAGAGCAGATTCATCGCCTTGCTCGAAGATAGGTAGAGCTCAATATTAATTATTTTTTATATAAAAGCCAGAGGTTTATACATGCTTTTGAGCCAAATAAACAGAGTGGCATTACATCTAAAAAACACAAGAAATTTTCATTATAAAAAAGTATTTAGCATTTGACCTGAGGCACAATCAGCAGCTTCACATTTTTTCTTTCTTTATCTTTGCACTGTCTTTTATGGGAAGTTAATACTGTAGTAAATTGTCCCTGCCTCATGAGGACCCCATTATCTGTGGTGGTTTATTTCTTTTTGCACCTTGAATTAGAACCAGTATGTGTGTGGGGGAACATAAATTGGGTAAGAAATTAGTTACCAAAATCAATTTTTTTAGTACAATTGGTAACATTTTGAATAAAAAATTGGATTCTCCCTGTTAATAATTTTTTAAAACGAAACATGTTTTGCTCTTGATTGATATTCAAAAGAAAGCAGAGACTGGATACATGGGTGAGAGAGAGTAAGAGGAAGAAATTCAGCAAAATGTCGAACCAGGCCCATTGCAACAAGGACTTGGACCTAATGATACCCACTCCTAAAGGAAGGATATCAGTGTTCCCCCTTGACTATTTTCTGATTGTTTGGACATCCTTCTGTCTGATTATTGTGGGAATGCACAGAATACCAATATAAACTGTTATACAGAGTCAATACAAACAAGGTCACAAATGTTCAGAGCCACTGCAGTGTAATGGCCTGCTAAAACATTTGAAACCACAACAGGCCCATATTTCTGCTTCTAGAGCAGTGACAGAGCGGGCTTATGATAGCCTACACTGATAAAATAACCCAACAGCCCTCGGGCAAGGTCTGTGTAGCATACACACAAAGTCTGTTTGTAAAATAATGAGGAAACCATTAGGAAGCTGCTGATACGTTTAAATAGCTCTTCATCACAAGAAGTCTTAAAAGCAGCAGATGAAATAAATAATACAGGAATAAAAGAAAAAAGCAAACTAGATCCAACAAAACAACAAGCAGATGCAAACTAACTAACAGGTCTGTACTCTGCATCACCCTTGTGGCGAACCCTAAACTGGCATCAGCCTGCATTCCGCCTCCAAACAAAGTAAATATTTTCAAAAGAAGCTTTGATAGCTTCCCAGGATCATGCACACTTGACTCGAGCAGTAGCCTGGAGGTTAGAGAAAAAGCTCTGCGTCTGAATATTTGCCAGTTCTGGACTGACTACAAAAAGTGGAGTTGAACGCAGCTGTTACCCTCAACAGCTCACATCAAATGCAGTTGAGCAAGGCACTGAACCATCAATTGTTCCAGAGGAGCTGCACGGTTGCCAACAGAGGAAAAGCCATAAAGATAACTGGGCAAATGTGCGAGTGTAAAACCCTGAGTGGGTGTCAGACTCTCCAGTTTCAACTATATGCCATGTGAGTAAAAATATCCTCTACATCAGCTCGCCTTGTTAAGTCAACATCATAAAATCTGATGTATTGTATTAAAAGAATATACTCTCCTCAGAAATGTGTCTCAGAAAATATACTGTAACTGTGAAAGTCGATTTTAATATTCATTACATCACCTCAGCATCAGTTTTTGTATCATTGTGCGAACGGCAAACGATGTGAGCTGACTACTGATGTACCTTCATTTTGCATTTGAAAGTCGCAGCGATTTGTGTTATTACGGCTCTGTCAGGCTGATGGAGGCAGGATTGATGGACCCGCTGAGCTGTTCTCGAACGCTCGTGTGAGAATAGAGGTTACGGTCTCTTTCTCATCACCACCTATGACACTGTGATGAGTGGAGCCTTGTAGCTTTGACTGACAACTAAATGCGGAGGCCTGCCACATACTTATATTTGGGTAAGAGGCAGCATGTGACTGTAATTTCAGGAAAACACTGCAATCCACCATGCATGGAAAGACATTGTCATGGAGTTGTGTGAAGAGGGGAGATATAAAGGGAGAGGGAGGGGTGAGAGAAGTTAGGGAAAGGGTGTGAAGTCAAGGGGAGCAGAGACAAAAAAGTAATCAAAAGAGGAGCTCAAATAGGGAGGAAGGAATATAGCATGAGCTGGAGGCAAGCATGGTGAATATCTTTATTAGTCTGTACTGGTAAAGAGCAGCATTATTGTACACTGCAGCAGGCAGAGGTCCAGACTGAAGCAAACAAACAAAAAATGTCCAGTGAAAGCCGGAGCAGAAAACGCTCATGAAACTCTTGTACTTCCCAGCAGAGCTTGGCTACCCAATTGACCCTGATGAAAAGAGGGGGTAAACAAAACCAGGTGCAGCAAACGGTTTTGTCTGCAAGAATTGAGAGGTGATGACTGGCACAGCAATGAGAGCCTGCTAGGGAAAATTGGACTTTAGCGGCACAAAAAGAAACTTGATTTGGTCCAGGAACACAACCAGAGATTTCTTCTTTTTTTTCTTCTTCCTGCAGCTGTTTTTTCTCTTTTACAGGGAAGAAATAAAATATATTGAGTCGACAGACGGAAGCGTAAATTTAATAAAACTGAAATCAGCTGCAAACTCCTTTTGTGCACTTTGTAGTGAGTGAGATCTGTGTCCACATGTTGGTGATAACGAATAAAAACAAGACCACACCCGGTAAATAACTTGTAAATTGAATTACATTTGTTTTGCAAGGCTGATTGCCTCTTCCCAGAAGGCATTGCAGTGCTTTGATACAAAAATAATATACATGTAGATGTGTTAAGAGCACAACTATTAAACGTTAAGGTTTGGACTGGATTTGACACTGAATATGTGACCTAAAACAACGTCCTGTTTTGGGGAGAAAAGGACTTGTACGGCATTACAGTCACACCCTCCTGTGTTAATTCAAGCTGTAGAGAACTCTTCATTGCAAAAAGACTTCTCAATATGCTGTCCAAGTTTAAGGTGGAGCGGATGACACGCCTTTAGGATAAGTTTGTTCAAATATAACACCTGTGTATTGCAAAGAAATAAACCATAAATACAAAATAAAATGAAAATAGGTGTGTTGGTGGCACTAACTGATGGCAGGGTTGGCATATGCACCCCTCCAATGTCATACATCATTTCAAAAGTATGGGGGCTCCTTTATTGAATTTTTGCAGGGGCCATTTGCCACCCCCATGTGAAAGACCAGCACATGCAAAGTTACTTACCACTTCTGATACACATGCAACTGTTTAAATAATCTTCAGCTCCTTAAAAATGCACTTCATCATAGAAAGAAGTGAGAAGAAAGAAGGCAAAAATAATAATTCCTTGCATTAGATTTGGTTCCTTGCACCACATTTAATACTCAGTCCCTAAAATAATCAATAATCTGGTAGATAGCTATGTTGGTAAAAAGTTATCCCAGAATTTTATAGCAGAAACCAACATAGCTCGACCTTCACAATGTTATGTTCATCTGTTCAAGCATCTGTTCATGAACAAAATGCCACCGAGTGAACACAGTGTTAGGCCTTGTGAGGAAGACTGCCTGGTATTAATGTTTTTTTCTCTCTCCCTCTGTGTTTACATGGTGAATTTATGATGACATGACCTCTATAATAATCAGAAGGGACAGGCAGAGGTTACACCAGAGGGTGTAAGAAGACATATTGTCAACATGATCCTACCATACATTTCCCCCCTTTGATCTCTTTTTTTTTTTTTTTTTGGTGCTTCACTCTGAGTCTAGTTCAGTCTTTTTGCACGAGTGCTTATATCACAGATCCCGGTCCCCTCTAAAGCAGACATCAGTTGGCAGTTTATCTAACTCCACAGGCCTCCTTCATCACAACAGACCTCCAGCTGTCATGGTAGACATCCTTCCAGCCGCCATACTGAGGGGAGAAGTGGTTCAGTCCGACAGAGCTGCTTGGGCTCCTCTCAGACACATCAGGCCCTCCTAGGATGCAGGAAGCCAGAGCAAAGGGAGCTTTTTTCCTCTCTGCTGTGGCTCAGTGTGCACAGATAGTTATTATCCACAGGAGGAGGTGAGGGAGCACCTTATGAAGCAACAAGGTGCAGAATGGATGCATCTCTTCCTTCCGTTTCCTTCTTTATCTTTTTCCTTGTACCCATCATGCAGCGGCTCTCCCTCGCTGTGCTTCTTTCACCTCTTCTCTCCCGGTAAACTACCTCTTCCAAACACCTGACACCAACACAGGTAATTCTGACTAATGTGACAAATAAAGTCTTTTAATCTCAACAAAATGGCTGTTGCTTTCTCCTGCTCATTCATCTGTGCTAAATCAAAGGTTTTATGCTAATAAAGGCTCTTACTTTTCATCCAAATAAGCAGCTAGATCAGGTTGTAAGCTGGACAGCTTTGAACTTACCTGGTAAACAAGTGTCAGGCTTCATGCTGAAATGCGAAACCTCCTCGACACTCACCTGTCATAAGCAGACTTTTTTCTCCTAAATTACACCTTTTTCTAACGAAGCAACATCTCCCGCAGTGGGGTTTAAGTTTTTAATCAGGTGTGTCTGCTCAGTGAGTCACCTGCTCCGCTATTTTAAACTCTTGTGACCTTAAAGAGCTTAGCGCAACATCCTCACTTCCACTGTGGAGCCTTACTGTACATGCAAAGCTTAAGACTGTCGTCTGTGCAAACTAGATAAATAGTGTCAGAAAAATGCAAAAATTCCACAAGCAAAGTTGTCAGATTTGTAGGTACGCTCAGTTCAGTCAATCATATTCCAACAAATATCTGCAAATAAGCTTGCACACTCCCTGTTTTCTTTTACGTCTGCATCTCTTTCTTGGAGGAAGTACATTCCTGTGTTTTCTATGGACATGGCATAAGAGGCATTTAAACATTAACAACAATGCATCAGGATATATGGAGCCTGTCAGGCTGCACGCTGTGTACAGCTGCAGAAGAACATTGCCGTAGCACAGCTGTCTTGTAAGCGTGAGGGTGGGTTCAGTGCAGCAGAAAGACAAAGCGTCACCCTGCAGTATTTATGAACAATTTTTTAGAGAGGTGGTGTTGAGTGCTCTCCTTTGTACTCGCCAGTCTACATATCTAAGACCTACATAACCTATGTGTGACAACAAGCAGTTGCCTGCATCGTGCCGTGCGCTCCCAAAGGGAAAGTCTTCCTGCAGCATAGACAGCTTTTTCTCTTTTTACTCTGTTTTAATGTGCCAAACAATTGATTCATTGGAATACAAGTGTACAGTCAAAGGTCAAAACAGTGAAAGTTAACCCTGCACACAAATAAATAAATTTCCTCCAGAAGTGGTATCATGCCGTGCAGATATCGTTTCGGCGGTAGTTGCCAAGGTTTTGAGCTCTCTCCAAGTGAGAATTATGCCGCCCCCCTAGACACAATGGGGTGTTTTTTTGTGTGTGCACAAGGACTAAATAATTTACAGTTTAAAAATTAAACAACTACATCTCTTCCCAGACACTGTAGATTATTCTGAGAAGCAGCTATTGTGTCTGTAGAAAAATGAGTGTACATTTTTCACTGTTTATGTTTTCTAAGACTGTACTGAGTGCATTTTTCTTTTAACCAAGAAATGCAATGATGTTTAAATTACCATAGTAAGAGAAATGTGAATACACTGCATTCTGTAGTTCAAAGGGGGAAATCTGTTCTCGAACCCCATGACCAACTGTCAGGGAACATGTGATTGTGATCCACTGGGCTCTAACAGAAGGAGTAGTGACATCACAGCCTCTTTATCCAACACACACTTCAGGCTGAATGTAGGTCAACGCATATGGATAAGATGAGTACTGGAGAGAGAAAATATGTTGAGTTTTTTTAATCCTCAGAAATATCTTCTTTTTTTTTATATTGTATGAACATGTGTTAAATTGTTTTGTTTTAACTTAGTTATCCAGAAGTATTATCATATGGATTCAACTGGCAGGCGAGCATACCCAGCAGTCTATGTAAAATGTTTTAGTAAGAGGAGAAAAAAAAGCATGCACAGCTTCACTTACTAAATAGGCATGTCCACAATGCAACATTTAGACACTTCTAGCCCAACTAGGTGTGTTGTTTTTCTTGGAGTATTTGAATGTATAAACTGAAATATCATTTTCTCCTCTACTTGACACAGACATTGAGCAGTTCTTCATATGACCCTGCCAGCCATGATTGGGCATCGGTTTTTGCCCCAGTAGTCCCGGATGATGCCATCAGGAATGGATGTGGTCTAGATACCACACAGGCCTCTCAGTACCATGCCAGATGCAACTTTGCCACCCGTGGCACCATCTCAACCTTTTGAAATTTAACGGTTCATGTACGTCAGGGCTGAACCATCTGGCCCTCTAAAGGCTTTTTGCTGTGAAAAGATAACTATGGAGGTGATGAAATGGACAACCTGGACAAGAAATAGATTTCTTACTGAGACACTGATACTGATTTTTTGTTTTTATTGCACTAGAAATTTGCTTTACGAGCATATCTGCCATTTTGAAATATTTATCCAATCTCTTCCTAAGGGTCTTAATTTGAGTTCCTGTTACAGAGTTCCTCCTCCTCTTTTTTTAGCCTAGCTGTGGTTTTACCAGTTCCACCCTGACTTTTCCATAAAATGCACACCATGCCTCTCTTATCTATCATTCTAGAAGCTGATATAACATTTTACCAATTTACCAACATTTTACAATCACTTGATTGTAAAAATATGTAATGCACTGCAAAATGTGACCATTACAGAAATGATATAATGGTCACGCCCTAATGTAATGTCATGCCCTCATGTAACAGCATTAACTATTACAAGAGAGCATGCAAACCACAAACAATGGTGTACAAGTCTCACACGTTGTTTTTCCAAACAGTCCTCCCAGACCTTCTCTCTAAAATGTTTTGCGGCAGAAAAACAATGTTACGCTAATCCTTCTCATCTCTACTGCTGCTGAGAAAATTCATTCATTCAAGAAGACAGAACAACAAACAGATTATTTAAGGCATTTAAGCAAATGATCAATGCTGATATTTTTTTTTGTCTTTGCTTTTTAATGCATGCATCTATCCTATGTATTTGGTAATATGTACTGTGCAAAACTGACATGAAATATGGATGTCTTTCATTAGCCCTTAAGCTTGCTACCCTGGGTGTTTGGCGCTGGCTTGAGGTGAATCAATTATTTAATCAATACTGTAATCTGTTGAGCAGTCAGTTGATCAATACATTGATAAATCAATTTAACAAGATCTACACCTGATTTTACAGGAACAAGAAAAAGTCATGCAGTCTGACTAATTTCCCTCCGTTGATATCCTTGGATGTACAGCAGGAGACCTTATTGTAACATGGTGTCAGGCACATTGTGGTGGGAGGACAGCGGATCTGAGACTGTCACTGTCCTTCTGCCACTCAACTGACACTTGAAAACAGGGTGTTCAGATGTGCACTGGGCTGTGATCTGAGCTGTAACGCTAGCTCATATGTGCACAGGCACACACGCAGCAACACAATACCACACACACACACACACACACACACACACACACCCACACACACGCACACACACTCATGTCACTGGCTGCGATAGCCTGGGTGGTCTGGAGGAAGAGAGAGAGAGAGTGAGGCAGAGACAGAGCAGTATATCTGAAGGGGGAAACCTTAGAAGGGCATCTCTTATGTTTTCCATTAAGGTAACAGAGATGTGATGGCAGGGATGTTGAACCAGATAAGAACAGAAAGAGACATGAATGGAAATGGAACTTTTTTTTCTCTCCTAGATGACCTTAGGCTACCATGATATTTACTGTGACTCTAAATCATGAAGCAATGTGTCAGTGTTAGGTAAGCTTTCTATGAAACATTTCTGCTAAAATAAATAATTTTCACCATGTACTGTAGATAATTTGTTCACAACAAAAACTGCTTTTTTTTTCTCATAAAACTGCCAAACACACTACCTAATGCAATCATTATTTAAAATCAGTATTAATTAGATTTTGGACATTTCACTCTTTTTTTTTAACCTTAGCAACATCAAGTGATGCATCTTGTTGTCAATGTTGCCTTTGAAAGAAAACCGAAAGATTTAATTTGAAACTCTGCTTTATAATAGATATTTAAAGTTAAGCTATTTATATCTGACCTTTTTTTCAATATTTGAACTCAAATTCAGTGTAAACAGCTCCAAAATGTCACATTTTTAGAGGCAAATTCATTTTATAATTGTGTCAAAAAATGAGAACAACTTTCAAATCTTGATTGCTTCCTGAATTAGAGTATAGGGCTGTTTACGCATACTCCAGCATGTATACACTTTCAAGCATAAATGTAGACATAAGTGGCTGTGGCTCAGTTGGTAGAGTAAGCTGTCTTTCAACTGGAAAGTTGAGGGTTCGATCCCCAGCTCCTGCAGCTACATGTACAATGTGTCCCTGTGCAAGACAATTACAGTAACCCCAAATTGCTCATGCTGCTTTGTCAATGGCGTATGAATGTGTATAATTGGGATTAGTTACTTCAGATGGTCACTTTACATAGTGTTGGAATGGGTTTGACGTGCTGTAAAAGCGCTTTGTGTAGTCAGAAGAATAGAAAAGCGCTACACAAGCTCAAGTCCGTTTACCATACTCAGTGAACTGCAGCAGCATTCCACTGTTCTACTGGGGTCTAGAGGATTAATATATATAGTGCAAGTTTGTGCACTGGCACCTAAAACGGAGAAAATCCGACAGAAGGTAGTATCATTTTGAGCCAAATTAAGAATCCTTAAAGATAATTTCCCTACAGCCGGTTAAGTAAATGTCAAATAACATTCAAACAAATCAAACACCCAACCCAGGGAGTCTTTGAGTTATGTGGCACACATCTCTGGGGAGTGTCTGTTATTTACACCCTCTCATCCTGTCTAGGTTGGTGCTGTGTGGATGCATCACATTCTCACTTTGTTGTAGATCAGCTTTAGACTGCTTTAACTGTCAGCCGTGGCCCTTTAAATCCCGCAGGGCCCATTCTATTTGCACTAGCCATTAGACGTGGAAAAGGCCTCTGTCTGTCGCCTGGCTTATTTAGCAAGCCTTTGTTTGTTTTTCCCTTGCTGATTCCCATTTGATCGTTTCATTCGTCCCTCGTCATTGATGCGGTGTGCGTATTCCTTTTTTGTTAGCGTTTCAGGGTATAAGTTTGGGGAATAGTTTGGGGGTTGGGGTTTCAAGGCTCTAAAGGCTGGTCTAATCACATGCAGGCATGCTGTCAGAGGCTTTAATCGCCTTTGTCAGCCATGTTTCTGAGTTCAGAGAGGGGCCGACATCCCTGCGTGATACCCACTGCTGTGTTCATACTGGAGATACATGAACTTTGAAAACAAAGGGAGGAAGGCAGAAGCACAAGGCTTTGATCAGGCAAAAGTTGCCAGTTGCCATTGTTGTACATTAAGTACATACCATATCACACGAAAGTTTGGTTTGACGAGGACCAAGTCTTTGAGAAGGTTCCAACAGATAAATGCCTCACAGATTTTTATTGTGGACAACTGACTTGCAAGGCCAAAGTCCTCAACCATCAAAATGAGGCATTATTCTGGCAGTATTCCTCATGCTAGCAGACACCAAAGTGAGTCTCAATAATTTCACTGCAGTCGACAACAGAAAATGTCTATACTCTTGCCCTTGTCACTTGAAAATCTGACCCTTGTTTTCATCTTTGTGACTTTCATTTCTAAGCTGGTGCCAACAGTTTTACAGTTGTTTATTTAGTGCATGAAGTAGGAGAAATTCAGAGACTCTTCACCAGCCTGAATCACACCACCACAAGAACACCTTTTTAAAGGTTAAAAGGAATGAAGACGTATTGGATTGTGAGGATGGATAAGTTGATGAGAAAAAAAAAGTTAAATGTTTAGGCCTATCTGGAGATACATAGCAACCAAAGCAAATGATGTGCCCCAGATGGTACCTGGACGGTATTAAATAACAGGGATATATAGAGGGAAGAGAAAGGATGGACGCGTATTGATGTCGAGAGAGAGAGAGAGAAATTTAGAAGAGAAAGGGAGAGTTATGGAAGATAACTGAGACACACATGATATGATGAGTTGGCCAAGTACAGCATTGACAGTGATTGTCTCTACCTCAAACATTATATTATTAAAAAAAGAAAGAACTCCTTCAATGGTGGAATGCATTGGTTGATGTCTGATGATAATAACACGTCAAAAAGTTATTGCCAAAGGGCTTACAGGGTGAACAGATGTTCCTTAAAAAGGGATAATAGATGTCCAGGTGAAGACATCCTTCTACATACAATCATCACAGTTAAGTCTTATAAAGCAGTTTAAGTTGTGTGAGTAAAGTTGGGGTCGACGATGTCCGTTTGCTCAACTTTTGATGATGATGTTTATAGAGATCAGTAAAAACCTCTTGATAGCTGATTATTACATTATGGCTAATTTATTCCTTTTGCTCTCCACAAGGTAATGTGTTTGTTGAGACACTTGTGATTTGTTGGTAGAGTGGGCGGTCTTATATTCAATCCCCAGCTTCCGCGATGTACATGTCAAAGTGTCCATGGGCAAAACACTGAGCCCTAAGTTGCTCCCAAAGGCTTAGCGATCCGTGCACAAATGTGTGTAGATGTGGTTAGTACTGATGGGCAGTTGGGTACTTTACATAGCAGCCTCTGCCATCAATGTATAAATGTATGCATAAAAGGGTCCAATTTGCCTTTATCAATACTACTCTGTTGGTCCACAGACAGAAATGGCTCCCAACACCAACAATCGTGTCCCTTGCCTACAGAGTCTGTGCTTATACAGATATGAGTTTATTTGTACTGAACAGTAAATTATTGGCCCTTTTTTCAAAGTAGGAAATTATAGCTTTTGTTCGAAAATTATTTTTTAGAAGGGTACTTATGAAATAAGGAAGTCATTTAGATCATCTAAGCTTGTGTGTCTAATGTTGTGGTATAGGATTGTATTTCTCTTCCAGAGTGGACACAACTTGTCTTATCACAGCAGCACTGATGATGAAAAAGCAGACAGAACTCCTGGCATAGACTCATGTAATTGCCTGTAAATGTCATCTGTTTTCTTTTTTTATCAAATAAAGTCAATATGGGAGATAAAGAGCACAAGCTATTAGGGTAAATGTAATTATCTGTCCTACTAATTTATTTGTCCTAACATGAGATTTATCAAGTTATTGGTGGTGTGTTAGAGTGCATGTGTGTGTGTGTGTGTGTGTGTGTGTGTGTGTGTGTGTGTGTGTGTGTGTTCACATATCTTCATGCATACTTAGATGAGTGAAAACTTAAAAAGATGTTCTGTCTGTTGACCTCAAACCACAGTATGAGTCTTTACCTGAATTTTAAGAGGAGATTAAGTCAAGCAAAGTTTTCTTACTTTGCCTAACCTGAAAATTACTTTAAACAAGATCACACACACACACACACACACACACACACACACACACACACACACACACACACACACACACACACACACACGCTTCCTTTTTTCAAAGAAGGATTAAATATAGTGCAGACCAAATTGGTTGCTGAGGATATATCCCAAAGAACATTGTCAAAATGACATTGGGGTAGAGCTCGGCTAATGATGCCATAGCTAATTGATATTAGAGCAAAGGATCAATGGTGCAGCGCTGCCAAAGGAGAACAGCTTCAATAGTAAGTCGCTCGTCCCCAAGGTCATATACTGTTACTGTAATATTGACCTTCCTGTTCCCTACTGACATTCTGTCCAAGTCACATCCTGTTGTTATTTCGCAACCATTCAGGTATCTGTCTTCTCTTTCATTCAATACATCCTCTCTGTGGCCTCTGTGGCAACTTTTAAAGTCTTGACGTTGACTGTTCAGATGACTGATCTGAGTTTACTCTACTTGGGAAACAAATGAAAAGAATCAATATGTTCTCAGTTTGACAAAATTATAAGAGGAAATAATAGTCTGGACTAGTCTTTCTTTGTCAACATTATCTCCATATGACCGACAAAAGCAAATAAATCAGACCATCAAGCAGAACATGAATGCTTGTCTGCTTTTATTCTTTGTCGTTGGTCATAGCTGCGATCACTGCCACTGGATCAGATTTCAACAAAACAATTTACAGGATGCGGACCGAAACTGCCTTTCTCATAATTTGTTTGGCAAAGTTTCACCTTGAGTTTAATGTTGGACATTTCAAAGTTAGCACGAGGAGTTTATTTCATGGGAAAAAACATCTTAGGTATGAACAGGACGGATCTTCAATGAGTTAAGACTACGGCTTTGTGCAGACCACTCAATGAAGCACAGCATCAGCTCTTAATGACTTTCAGATTTTACAATACACATAAAAACTGAGATATTTACTTCTTTTTTTTCTTATACTGTATTAAAGTAACATTAAGAATGCATAGATTAATAGAATTGGTTTTAAAATTCCAGGTGACATTTACTGAAAGGTCCCTTAACTTCCTGAATGTCTCACACACCAGACATTGGATATTTTTGAATTGATTTGGTGGTGTCAGTCAGTAGAGCACTTTGCCAAAGGCACTAATCTACGTGATGGAATTCATATGTCTACCTCATATTAAGTTTCCTGTGTTGCTTTTTTGACCTTTTCATCCAGCATTTTCTCCGCTCTGATGTGAGCTGGCCCTCCTTCACAGAGGCTGTCTGAGGCTATTATTCCACTGCTTTCTATTCTGCTTCCGGTGAGAAACACTTGAACACTTAACACTCTGCTTCATTTGGAGGTGACTGCGATGCAGGGCTTGAATGTTAACTGAACTGGCAGCAATGGGGTGTCGGGTGCAGTCTCAAGCTTCTTCAATGTGTGAATGTGATAAACATGTATTACTTTTTTGGGGCTTTATTCTGAATTCAATCTGGATCCTGCGGTGTAATAAAATGTGCCATTTTCTATCGTTTCAAATGCTGCTTTCAGTGAGACAGAAAAAAACACAAGTCTTGATGCATATTCATATTAAGTGTTAAAAATAGACTCTTATACACATTGTACATTAATACTAGCATGTTTTTTTATGTGGCGTTACGTAGGCATCTTATTTGCTGTGGTTGTGTGTCCCATCATTTCTTCTTCTGTGTGATTAAAAGTGATTCGCTTTCACACCCACTCTGGCTCTGTACTCAAAGGTACCTACTGTATTTCTGTTTATTTCTTTCCTCAGTGGCATCAAATCTAACCCGACACGCTTGACTGTTCCTGTTTCCAGACATAGATTCATATTCCCACCTCTCTTAAACACACACACACACACACACACACACACACACACACACACACACACACACACACACACTCTCTCTCTCTCTCGCTCTCTCTCTCTCTCTCTCTCTCTCTCTCTCTCCCAAAGCCCACACTCTCCCTGCCACGTTTTTCAATTTGCCTCCCTTCTCATAGACTTCCACAAATGAAAGGAAACCCTTGTCCTTTAACTTGAATATGATTAATACCTTTTCTACTTCATGTTGAAAAGATCTTCCCTCCATTTGCACTTTTAGCCAGCTCAATAAAGAACAGTACTTGATTAAATCTCATTAGCACAGTTATTTGAATCAAGGACCTTGATAAAAATGCAGAAATATGATTTCTCTGTCCTATCACGAGAAATCACTCACTCAATTAAGACTTAAAATATAAGACTTCAGAATCCAGTAAAGTTGTTAATTCATATTCCTATTTGTGTATTAAGCTTGCATTATGTTACCATGACAATTACCCCCATTTGTTCCCACGCTAAACATTGGCTACTTTGGGGTAGTTTCTCTGCCTTTTTTTGCATTGGAAGTTGTTGGTTTGAAGAAAACTCGTACCACAGGGCCAAATGAGACTGCTTGTTATCTTTAAGAATGGTGTTTTTTAAGAGCACTCCTCTGCCATCTTTTTAATTATTATCTGCCTGACGGCTTGGATACAAACAGAATGAAACCTTGGTGCATACCAATGTTCTGCAACTCATGAGTAAAACATACCCTCTGTGGTCAAACTGAAAATGTATTTGATCAAGTCCTTTTCAAGTGATAAATGGAATAATTTATCTTGATTCTTTAGTGAATAAGTTATTTTTTGGAAAAGTATTTTTTTTGTGCACACAGAGCACTAACATTGCCACTCAGTGCTGTAGGAGGGATCTTTAGATAATTACAGACATTAAAGACATTAGTTTTCCATCAAATGATCTTTGTATTTAAATTCTTAAAAAGTTTTCCAATATCTAATTGCTTTAGCGCCAAGACACAACTATTGAGAAAGATTGTTGTCTGCAAAATATCTTAATTCTAAGACAGCAGAGCAATTCTGGTTTCACAAAGGCACCGAGTCATATGTTCATCTGGGATTAACCAGGGGTGATGGAATCGTTTCCTTACATTAATGTAATGCTGTAACATTACTGTTTGTAGTTTCCATTTGTATTGAGAAACACAGAAAAAAAAAGCCCAAGAAACACATTTGAAAGCATCAATACTTAAAGCCGCAGTCAGCTCTAATTAAGTTTGTTTACTTTTCTTCACTATGAAGGAGGTCACATCTACTACTGCCAGTGTGTCTTCCTTCCTAACACCTACTATCCAGTAATTAGACATTGATTAAACCAGATATGAATAAGCGAATTGGAGGCATACAAAATACTTCTCTAACCACGGGCAAGTGTTGGACAGACTTCAAATTGGCCTCTGAATATGAAGCTAGCTTAAGGGAAGAGTGCAACATCTTCTCTGAGAAACATTAGCACACATAATTTCAAGCTCCGTTTTTATTTGCCTCTGAGCAATTAGAAGAAAAAAAAACATAGTTTGAGCAGTAATCTTTCATGTGGCAAAAATCTAAACCAATGTTATGAATGAAGAATCTCTTGCCTAAAGCTACATTTTAACTGTTTGTGTGTGAGAGTGCACGGGAAGGAGGCGCATGCCCATGTGCATTTAAAAACCAATTGAAAAATCCAATTTTTATCTTTTCCTAAGTATGCTGGCACTTAGAAAGTAAACAGTGAATCTTATTTGACAAAGCAAAATTGGCTGTGAGGATGCTTCAGGGAAAGACAGAAAAAAAAAAATATGGGTCTGCGAGTTTATCTCTGGGGAGGAGAGAAATTAAATCAAAGCCCCGACTAGCCATTCCTCACAAACTCATACAAGGACAAGAGCAAACATTATTAGTAATTGTTTTTTTTATTTGATCTTTTCATCTTTTTTTTTTTCAGATAGATCACAATGAACACAGCCTTTAGACAATAGCAGTTGAAATAATCCATACAAATGAATGTCTCTGGTGATCTTTCTTTTTTGCACCAGATGCCCGTTATAGCGTGGAGCCCTATGCTATCAGTGTGGGCTTTGGGGGTAGAGGGAGGGAAAGGGGGGGGGGGGGGGGCTGGGGGAGGGTTGAGTGAGGGGAGGACACTGACAAACATTGGGTGCTTATTTAACTAACCAAAATGGCATGTCGTCTCAGCGTTTGTGTGTGAAGCAGTTGCCGTCTGAGTCTGCGTGCACCTGCATCAGTGTGAGTCAGAGACCAGAGGCGCTTAGCCACATTCAGCGAGGCCCTGTCCTAATCACTTGGTAAAATCAACAGTCTGAAGTGGGCTAAAAGAACCCACTCTAGAGCTGAGTAATGCACTGCCAACAGTCTTTGTTGCCAACAGGCCGTAATTAGTCAATAATGAGAGGCCTTACATTACGCTCAATCTCCAACTATGAGTTGACCTCATCAGCCACGTGCTCTGCTCTGTTAGACAGAAAATAGCCTGAGAGAGGGGCCATGGCTTTAAAGAGAACCTTGCATCCACTGGACCAGGCTCATTTCATGCCCACAGGTCGTGAGTGTACAGACTGCGGCCAAGCCAGTAGAACGCCATTAGAGGGGACAGCACTTTAGAAGTGATAGTGACTGTTTGTGGCAGCCAGACTGAGCAACAGACACAATCCTGGGGGTGACCTTTGCACTTTGTCTGAAATAATGCCCAAATGAAAGCCGGAGCGCAGCAAGAGAGGTTTACTTGGAGTTGGAATTAAATCTTTTGCACACAGATAAAATAAATTAAACAAGAAGAAAGGAATTGTTTTGTCGACATGGAAAGGAAATCAACTTGTACATTCTCACATCCTCACACACACATATACACACACACACACACAAACACACACACACACACAAACACACACACACACACACACACACACACGCATTCGCAGAGGAGAGAATGCTTGATCCAGCATGAAGGCCAAGCACAATGAGATAAAAGAAAAATAAAGCATGAACACAAGTGTGAAAGTGTCACATTTGTCTGGGTGGTGTTTTGCCCTCTCTTTCAGCCTTCGTTTTACCTTTAAGGAGCTATGCATTTAAATGAAAGGCAGTGTGCTGCTGGAGTGCCCGGGTTATTTGTGTGTGTGTGGGTGTGTGCAAAGCAGCAGTTTTGTTAGGATCACATTTGCAGCATGCACTTTGAACAGCCCATTTAAACCAGAAGATGTTAGCAACGGACTTGTCTGATCTATCCAGATATTTGAGGGAGATCACTGACAAATAGTCTTTTTTTAAATACCCATGAGCATTTTCCTCCTTAATCAAGTCTTCCAAGCCTTCTCTAAAAAACAGCTTCGGTCACCTCCAAATGGAAAAAGAAAGTGCAAGGGTAAACTGAAACCAAATACTTTATAGACGAAAGAGAGGGGGGAAAAAGCTAACAGTTACTTTGCTCCTCAGAGGCGACAATGCAAACAGCTGCAGAGAAAAGTAAGCAAATGAAAAGTGAAATCAAAGAAGCGATGGCAAGGAGGCAAAAGATACAGCAGTATGGAAGAATGACAGGAGGATGTCCAAACACGTTACTCAATTAGGAAAATAATGCAAGAGCAGAAATACCAAAATGCTCAGATGTGACAAGTTTGGAGGTTGTGCTGTCTCTGCCGTCAAGATACCAACTCAGAAAATACACAAAAACACTTAGTACACCAGGAGGTGTATGAATGTAAGTCACTGTTCCCTCTCATGGCTGCATCTTCCATAGATTTGGTGATTGTGGTCATCTTCACCCAGAACACATCTAGTCTAATAGCCTACTGTTCTGCTCATTTAACGCACAGAGAATATTAGAAAAAGCACCTCCCATACTTATTTCAGAGAGTGGCCGAAATGTGCCAAAAATTTCAAAAATAAATGTCTGTATCATTTTTTTATTGTTTAAGAAAGCCTGAATGTGAAGACACTTGGTTATATATAAACCGTGTACTTAAACAGCTAAGACATCAAATCCAAAAGTAACTTCAGATAGAATTTCAGATGTCAAGTTTCTCTGCAAAGAATGAGAATTCTAACATGTATCGAGGAGTACATACATAAAGGACACAGACTGCTGAAAAAGAACCTCTTTTGGTCCTTTATAGAAAATGCACATTCTGGTGGACCAGGGCTTTAGAAGCAGTCACAAGCTCCACAGATACAACAAGCTCTCCGCAGAGACAGTAAGGCAGTTTTATGATCACCAAGGAAACCACTCCACCTTCCATATGGCAGGTTTCTTTTTTTTTCTTTTTTTTTTTGGAAAGAAAGTAAAAACGTAATGAACAGAAAATCCGCATCCTAGTTATTGTGGGAAAAAAAAAATAGCTGCCCTGTAAAAATCTTGCTCAGTAAAAATATTCAAACTGTTTTTTTTCCCCTTGTGGTTGTTGCTTTTTGTTGTCGGTTTTTTTGAATTGTATTGTAGATCAGCTGGCTCATTAAGCTTTTAACAGTTACTATATTTGATCCAGCTGGATCTCAGGGTAAAAAGAGGCGACATCTCAAAAGCACTGAAGCCAGCCTGCAAAGATGCAGAATAGAGAAGAGAAAAAAAAAAATAACAACAAAAACCCAAACTAAAGCAAACTCACAGAGTTCGACAGCTACTAAGGCAACTTTTGCCAAATACAATATAAGCCCATGTATATTGCAACACAACTATATATTAATTTAATAAAATACACAATATAGCTTTTGTACACATAACAATTTGGCTCAAATGCACAGAAATTGCAGTAAAATCAATAAAAATATGTCAACTTTTTTATGTAAACACATCTAAATTGGATACATTTACACATATAATGATAGTATGTATAGTGATAATGTGAAGGGACATTTTGTCGTTTGTTTATATTTTTGGGTACTTCGAAACAATGGCAGTGTCCTTTGCAGTTCTTTGAGTTTATACCCCGCTCTTGACCTTTCCTTGAGGACACTTTTTTGCTGAGATTCCTCAATTTATTTTTTTCTTAAAAAATGTATAAATACTCAGTTAATATTTGGACACTATACATGGATTCATACATATAATCATCTATATAATCATATAGATATCATTTTTTCACAGTTGAGAAAAATGTCCCTTTTTATACAACTTGTGATTGCCTTAAGGCAGAGTCACACACATGATTATTCACTGTACACAAGGGACTGAAGCTGATGATGTTCATGTAGAAGACAATTACACAGATGGCCACTTGTGTTTAAGCATTAGTGTGTGTGTGTGTGTGTGTGTGTGTCTGTAGTATCAGTGCATGTCAGTGTATCCGCACATGTATGTGCAAAGCGTAGTGCACATGTGTAAAATTGGTGCGTGTCAGCAACATGAATGTTTAAATAGAGGCGTGAGACAGACACAACTTACACATGTGGCTACAAATGACAGGTGAAACAATGGTTACACTGTTAATAATTCTCCTTCAAGCGTAGCGTTTAAGCCCCTTCAACCAAAAGTCCACAACCAACCCGAGCGAGTGCCTCCCCTGAACGACCAATCTCCTCATATTCAGATACAGGATCTATCACGTGTTATATATGACCTACATTAAAGTCAGGAAAGATAAGGTTGTGTCGTTTTTTCACCATCCGAAATAGATTAGAATTTGTTTCTCTGTTCGATTGTCGTGTCTGACCATTAAAAGTCCTTTTCCGTTCAGTTTCTATGGCCATCACACATAACAGAAATCCACCTACACACACTTAGATATGTAGGGTTTCACGAGAGACCATGAACAACACACTTATGAGCTGGTGGGCACTTAGATAATAGTTTGCGAGGTGCAAGAGGAATAAGCCTCTGCAATTTGCGAAAGAATCCAAAACAAAGAGTTTATAAATTCAGTAGAATCCAGGTGTTCTGTATCAAGTTCCTTTCATGTTTGTAGGGATCTCAGCACCTAAACTGGTGCAAAATCTCTGACATTAAAAATGATCGCATTGTCCGTCCTGTATCGGTACTTCTCGACAACAAATACAGTGAAAAGAGCTCCTCGTCATAAGAGCCATTTAACCTTTCTGATTTGTTTTGGTGAAAGTTTTGGCATGAGAGTTTTTGGAACAGCATTCTATTCCTCTCTCTTCCTCCCCACGTTTTTTTTTTTTTTTTTGGAGTCCTTTGTGTCACTTCCTGAGTGTGCCGGTGGCCTCACTTCCTCTGCAGTCCTGCAATAGTTTGTCGATGTCTCTCACCACCTGGTCAGCGTCCATTCTGTCACGGTTTACGTTCCCAGGCTCCACCTGCTCCAGGACGCACTCCATTTCACTTGTTGCCTCTTGGCTTATCCTGGAGCGAGCCTCTGCCAGCACCTTGGCTACTGGATCTGAGGGAGGCAAGGGTGGGTAGACCCCCTGGTCTCTGCTTTGTTTGGTTGGTGAAAGGTACTGACCATCAGGAGGGCCGTAGTGACCGGAGCAGGTGGCGGGGGGAGGTTTGCCTTCAGCTCCGTCGGCTGGGCTTTTCATGGAGGAACAGGGAGACATGGTGGAGCAGCCTTTAGTAGGACTGCTCGAGACTGAGGGAATCTCCTGGAGCAGTGGACTGAGGGCACGTTTCGCCTTCAAGTAGGGCTTGACATTGGCGACCAGGATGGTGTGATCGCGCCTCTCTTTTCCAAATGTACAGAATGTCTTTTTGCCGTTTGGGTTGACCGTCTCATAGGTTTCTGTCTCCGGCACAGTCTCCATCCCTGCTGGTACAAACATATTGTTGCGGTAGTCAACGCCCTCTGCCTGGTTTCCTCCAGCGGGGAATTGGGGCATCCAGCAGCGGTCGGAATGACCCAGAACTCGGCACTCCTCTGTACAGTTCACACAATCCTCATCTGTAGATAGGAAAAAGGGAGGGGATGGATGGGGAAGAAAGTAATATTTGTGTCAGTAGTGTGCATAGAATAGTAAAACCACACAGGGAGAGGTTAATAGAATCATAGAACTATTATGAAACTGAACTGTACAAAGAATTGGATCCCAAAGTTAGGAGAGCCGAGCCAAGCCTAATGAAATGATGTAAAATTGGAGGAGCCAGCTAAGGATGTCCCTTTCCAAAATCTGTGAATGCATGCACAGACACAGTTTTCCAAGGGACTGGGGGACACCTGCTAGCATTTTCCAAAGCTCTGATCAAGGGGATGGCAGAGCATACAGAAGGGATGGAGAGGGAGCGAGAGAAAAACAACAACAGTTGAGGTTTGGCACAGGCATAGTGCCGTTATCATAAATTCATGTCAGTGGGCTTTGAAGCCCTCCCTAGACAGAGAGACTGTGCCAAATGGCTTGTGCTTCTTCCCTGTATGTTTGTGCCTGTTTATTTGTGTGCTCCTTGTTGTTGTCGTCTGTGCATGCATGTGTGTTTAAGTGTGTCTGCCTATGCATGTGTGTGTGTGTGTGTGTGTGTGTGTGTGTGTGTGTGTGTGTGTGTGTGTGTGTGTGTCTCCTCTTTCATCTCTATTCAGAAGGATGCACACTCTGGCTGATTATGGGAGTGTTCATGCCTGTGTCAAACAGATCCAGAACTTGGTTAAAATAATAATAATAAAATGAAAAGAGGAGCAGATTTTTTTTCTCCTCTTGGGCGTGAAGTGAAAAATAGAGAGAGAAAAAAACAGAGCATCTGTTGTCCCATAAATGGAATTTTTCCATTGGCTGGTTGGGATGAAACCAAGGGGAGGTGCACATAAATACAAAATCCTAGCCATTGAGAATATACACATAAAATCTGTACATCTACGTATTTATTTCTCATCCCTGGTGAGTACATCAAACGTGTGATATGTTTGATATAGATATTAAAACACTGATTTGCTAATCTCATTTTATGACACTTACAGACGCAATTCAGCTGCACCCCAACACGTTTCAGTACACTGTCTTGAGCGACTTTCATGCGAAGAAGCATGAACTCAACAATACAGGCTAGACAAACCCAAAGAGGCAATAACACACAAGCCTTAAATTCTGCTATCCAGTAAAATCCATAGTTTGTTTGCACAGGCGTCTAACCAAATGCAGCAGCTCAGGCCACTTTGCATATTGGGTTTTGAGATATGAAATGCATCTCTGCCTGTTTATGGAGCCAAATGCTGTAAAAAAAAAAAAAAAAAAAAAAAAAAGCAACCATTTGCTTTACTTTCCTTATAGCAATGCAACCAATGCAAAAAATAAGCTTTTTAGAACAAAGCAGACTGCAACAGATCTGAGGCAGCTTTCTTTGTTAAGAGGAATTAGGCAAGTCTTTTCAGTGGGGCTTAATTCCTACACCATTGATGTTTGTGTAGCCCAGTGAGTGTGTAAAAAAACAGAAGTGGCAGACAGAAATATTTGAACTTCAACATGATCACACACTTAGAAAATGGCACTACTTGGAGCTGAAGAGCATTTGAAACCTTTGTGAGACGATAACATTCCTCTTAGGCGATGCAAAGCCACCCCATAAATTCCATTTTGTGTTGCATGGACCTTTCCAGCATGGTGAGAGTGCAGCTCTTAAAGACCACAAACTTGGGAGTCGTACAATCTTTTGTTGATGCAAATGAGCGTGCAGAGTGGATGTGCTTGAGTGCACTTGGCTAGGCTGTCTTCGCTGTGTTGCGGGTCAGCAGCCTTGATTCCTGAGAGACTGCCCTCCTAAGCTGCAGAGATGAGCTTAACACTTCACAAATGTTTGAAGAAGCCAAACAGTGCCGGCAGAGAGAGAGGGAGAGAGAGAGAGAGAGAGAGAGAGAGAGAGAGCCTGACATTTCCCATGTCGTGGCAGTCATCTGAAAAGGAAAGAAGGTGAGCTGGAAAAGCCAAGGCCAGACCAGTTTGAAATGGACTACATTCAAATGTTGCGCGGGGGTGAGCGAATGCATCAGCACGCGCCGCAGAGCATTTGCGTGCGTCTATGCAAGAGCGATTTTAGATTTGAGTAAGAAAGTATAAACAACGTGTCAAAGCACAAAGATCGATGATATGGTTGGGGGACTGTACAGCACATACATAATATAAAACCGAACACTCTTCCCAACCAGAACATGCTATTACTGCAATCCATCACCAACATAGACCCTACGTGTAACCAAGCTGAACAGCTGGACAACCACTGCCGCTCTCACAGCCAGCTCGCATGCAGTCCAGACACACACAATTAACTCGGCCCTCTACGATGTCTTCATGCTCTCAGAGGTGATTGTCCATTCACCGAGTGCATATTAAAGCATAAATAATCCATGCAGACATATTTCCCTCTATTTAGTCGGTGGAAACCTCTGATAGATTATTCATGTCTCAGCTGCACGTTCAACCTTGAGGCGTTCTCCTCGTATCTATAGCTAACAATATGACATATGAGAGCAAGGGTGACATTCATCTCCCTCCCCCCCTCCCCTCTCTCTCTCTCTCTCTCTCTCTCTTTATTTGTCTCTTGACCATGGCTCCAGTGGCTCTTCGGGTTTGGCAGCAGAAGCATCCACCAAGGACATATTTGTCTGTGATGATTTGGCTACCAGGGGTGTAGTCTGTCTCTCCGATATTTCTCTCAGTGCTGAGTGTGGTCCAAGATGAATTACGCTGATAAAAAGCTGGAACATGAAAAAAAAAAAAATCACAATTTGCTTCAAGACTTGGTCAATAACAGGATTCAGTACTGTTATGAAACCCTGATAGACTGCTTAGTTTGGTTTTATTTAAAACACAAAATATTGTTTAGAAAGGAATCATGATTCCTTATAAGCTTTACTATTTTCTAAAAACGATTTACCCATCCACTTTTATATATTGTGTTGATATCCTCCTTGTGGATGTCCTCCATTAATCATTATCTATTCTTTTTCTTTTTGCGGCATCCTTACAACGAAAGTACTATTTGTTATAAAGTCAAAACCTCCAGATAGCTTCAACCTCATGATATCAATCTATGTTTACAACAAGCACACACTATTTTATCTTTCAGGGTTCACTCCTGTATCAAGTCTGCAATCTTGGGCACGGATATTGTTTGGCTTTAGAAAAAAAGTGTCCTTTAATCTCGTCTTGCATACAAGCCTTGAAAATACCCGCTACGTTTTTATAATATCCATGTTGGCCCTGAACCAAATGGAAACAAATGGAACGCAGACAGGGGACGACGCAGTGACATCCAGTAAGAATTTGAGATGATTCGGTGTAGAGTGTGACTGAAGCGTATTAGACATCAGGCAAAGGAGGAAGGAAAATTCAGCTTTATTTACACGGAAAGTGTCACTGACACTTTGATTGAATTGTCAGGAGGGGTTCTCATTGGATGTTTGTGTCTTTGCAGCCCCATTGTAGACACTTGACCTGAATCCCTGATCGAAATCAGATATTTATTACACCTTCATTGACAACAAAAGAAGTTTAATTAACTCCACACACTCTTTTGTACTTGTGGAAGCCTTCTTTTAAAAGCAAGAAGACACCACTATCTCACTACCTCTGGCATGGGTTAATTGACTCCCTGTAGACTCCCTGTATCGAAGAAGACTGGGTAACAATGAGCAAGATGGGATAGCTTAGGTATGTAGCTGCCAGTTATCTTCACTGCAAAAGCACATGAAATGGTTATAAAAGTAGCAAAACAGCTTTAAGAAATGTTTGCGCTTAAGGCCAAAGGACGCACGGTTTCAAAAAAACCTTTACCACTTCAGACAGCCCTTAATACAACATCTTAGCAAAAGAAGGAGATGATCCTGTTTTGCTACGTTATTTGTCAGCATCAGATATTGCTGTTTACAGGGTGAGAAAGGCAGTGGCAGTGAAAGACAGCTGAATGAAAGATTTATCAATTCCTATCTGACCAGATGATGTGCCTTAGCTAGATGTAAAAATATGTTCTTACATGTAGCGCTTTAAAAGGACTGGGACATTTTTAGAGGCAGTTCTTGCTCAATGAATTATGAATCATCTGAATGAATAATTTCAATAATGAATTCCTTTTAAAATCAGAGCAGATCTTCTAAAACATAGTGTGTAATGACTGTCCTATGTATTCAGAGCAAGAAGGTGAGGACAGTGCATTATGCTTGAGAGGGTTAGGTTCTGCAAAGTTTTTTTTAATAAAACCCTGATAACAGTTTCTAGCGCTTATTGACACCCTGGCTGGTTATACAGAAATCAACCAAAATATGGGTGAACCAAGAAACCAAGAAAGAATGTGGGTGGTATTTGGGTTACAGGAAGTGGTCCTGCAGTTGTATGTGTGATGCCCACAGAGATCAGCAACAACAACAAAAACACAATGATTGGATGAGATGGTACGTACCAATACAGGCATGAACATCCACCCATACACACATACACCCACAACGTCAACTATCACAACCCCACTTGATATGACTCACAACCCAGAGGCCACTGTAAAATGTCAACATGTAATGATGTTGATATTAAAAAAACTCCAATAACCCAAAGGGGTCACAAATTGAAAAAAAAAAGCTAAAGTGAAGGAAAAAAAAATCCATACAATTAAAAAAACAGTGAACCCCTTAAAACTGTGTCCAGCTGTCACTTAGCTGGTAATCACATAGAAACAGATGCATTTTATCACCATCTGATATCGCCGGTGTTAACAACATCCTAAAAGCCTCCCACAGCTTTCTCACCATCACAGCAAAAGTGAAGGTGCTTCTTCTACTGAGCTGTTAAATGTCTCTCATGTCTCTCCAAATTATATTAAAAAAAAAAAAAAAAACACCTCTCTGTTTTCGTTCCAGAAATAATCTTTAACTAAATTAACACTTAATCAAATAGGGCCACATGCAATCACATAAAGGTGGGCTACAAGGCAAGGGCTTCATCCTCAACACAGACTAATAGAAAGTTAATGTTGGACTTTTCCTCGAGTCCTGTTTGTTTCTGCATTCCTCCATCGTATTTCTCAAACTTTCAGGCTGGAAGCTTTCAGCATGCTGCATGAAGGATGTGCACCTAAACCTGTGGCTGTAAAAAAAAGTGTGCTTGTGTATCAGTGTGTGTCATAAAGCATGGAGTGATTTCCCTAAACACCCTTTTCTCCCCCAGACGCCTGCCCCCCCGGCCCTACATGCCCATCCCTCCTCGCTTTATTACCCAGCCCTGTGATTAATGTCCCTCTGTCACACACTCTGCTTCCCAGAAAGGGAGGGAGGAAGAGGGAGCTATACATGGAGACTATGGCGAGCAAACAGAGGACAAACTCATAGCTCGAAAAGTAAAACGCTTACAAACCCATAGCAATTTAGCATCCATCAGGGTCGGGGTGAATCACTTTACCATCAGGCACACCTGCATGGGTACCGATTAGACAGCTCAACGTGCCAGCAAAGTAGCCTATGAAGATGGAGAACGATCAAAAATAATGTGTGTGTTTCTGTGTGCCTGTATGTATTTGTGGGTTTTGAAGTTGTGTGATGGTTAATGCCCCCCCCCCTCCAACAACCCACCCAAGGTGGACAGGAGGAATGGCAGCTGATGAATCGCGCCGAGCATCTGTGACAGACCACGACTGCACCTGTTCACCTGAGGGAGCTCGCAGTGTGTGTTTGTGTGCGCATTATGTGTGTGTATGTGTGTGTGATATTGTGTTTTTTAATCTCCTCGCCTACTGCTATGCGACCCAGCTGATCCAACTCCCCACCCACCCCACCGACCCCCTTTAATTCTCAGCCAATCAGGAAGACTAAATATTTGAACTGCACAGATGAGAGAGTCTCCTCTTTGACTGAGCTGAATGTTTAGTAAGTATTCTGACTCCTGGGGGTTACAGTCTACTAAATAAAAACAGGTTAAGGAAGGCTTTTCAAACTGTGTGTGGTTTTGGATTTTTCACACA